>NC_139020.1:96059032-96612429 GCF_964662115.1 Mustela nivalis
TATTTTAATCTATTTATATATGTAGGGCATAGTCAGTCTGTAATACTACCATCAAATTATATCTGCTTTTATAGCAGCAATGAAGAATGATCATCTATTAGAAGGAGTAAAACCATTCATCAACCTGTAGAAATATTGAACATTACAAGGATATCTAATATCTAAAGAGTTCATCCTGCCTGAGAAATATCAATTTAAAGCCAATAACTTTATGATGACTAAAAGGCCAAAACATTCGATTAACTTTAAGAAATAAAAGTGTAAACACAATTGTTGATAAATTCACAATTAGTTTTCCAGCATTTAGGGACAACAAACCATATTTCTTTTATTTTTAATTGGAGCAAAATAATATAGCTAATAAGATATCTACTCTATTTTGTATACAGGAATTTAACATAAATATAAAATGTTTTTCTCCCATTCTGTGGTCTGGCATTATAAAGGTTTTCCAACATTAAGCTTACTTTATTAATATTGAATCTCAGGCTAATGAAAATAGTTAATAAGGAGGAAATAACATGTTTAAAAGATGAATAGGTTTCAACTTCCTCTACAAAGATTTATTTCCAGAATTGTCTTTTTATACTGTACATGCTTTTCTTAAGGCATTTTGGCCTTGGCCTTGACAGTCATTAGATTTATTTGAAAGGTGGTAGATTTCATCTATTCCAATTTACTGATGAAAACATATATCTTGCAATGGTTAATTATAAATAGAGTAACCCCTTAATTAGTGCTACTGACCATATTATTATTCCCTGATATTAAAACAGTATGGTAGCTTTATCAAAATAGCAAGGGATTTTATTGTAGCTAAGACTTGCGGAATAATAAACACAGTCAGAAGTCAGCCTTCTGAATTGTATCTGATACGTACTTAGAGTACCATTGGCTAATTAGCTGTTCAAAGTGCATGTGTAACATTAACTAAGGCATTGCAAGCTTTTGGACACAGACGTTTTTCACTATTAGTGTTCTTATCACTGTTACTCTCTTATAATTTTTTGCTTCATGGGTTTAGGAGATGTTACAGGGGAATTTAAGAATACTTTCTCTCTCCAAAAGAACAACTTCCTGTTTTTGACTTAATTGCCTTTCATTTGTGTGCCACGTAGGTATGTTTTTGAAAAACATAAAAAAATAGCAAATTAGCTGTTAACTTAGGAGTCACATTTCACCGGAGGACCTGGTACCTAAGAAAGAAATATAAATTCCTCTTTCAGTTCACCGATTTTCCCTACATCTGAAATATATAAGGTACTTAAGCTTCGGCTGGTAGTTCATTTCAGTTCTATATGCATTTACTGACAAACTTTTATGAACCAGAATCTTTGTTAGGCTCTTCAATCAGAAAAATAAATAAGACATGAGAAGCATTCCGTTCATTGGGAGACGACAGATCAATAACCACATAACAATATGGTGTGGTGCTATGGTAGGAATATATATGTAAGCCTATACTCAGCCTACATAGGCCATGTGATCTTTTTGAAGCTTTGCTAACATTCCATAGATCAGGAGTTAGTAAATGTTTTCCATGGAGAGCCAGATGGTAAATATTCACAACCTTATTCGACATATGATCTCTATCACAACTATTCAACATTCCCATTCCCATTCAGCTCAAGTATGGACATCCACAATAGGAAGGAATTAGCCACCTCTAAACCACTAGCATGAGCAATCATGCTACCATAGTACCTGCTGCTAGATTACTACCCATTTACTCTTCACATCATGCACACTTTATTCTTTCTCTACTTCATTTCTTTTTCCTTCCCTATGCTTTGTTGAATCGATTATCATAATCAGACATGCTTATAACACTGAAAACATGGATATTTCAGTCCCTTATTTCATGATAAGACCTATTGATAATAGTAGCTAGCATTTAAAAACTTTTTTTAATTCAAACCATGCTCAATTACAAGTCATTTAGTCCTCAAAACTACCCTGTGAGGTAGATATCATTTTCATTTTACATGAAAGTAGGCCTTAGAGAGGAGAAGTGATTTGCTCAAGATTATGCAGCTGGCCAAAGACAGAAAACTATATGCTAATTGTACTGTACCATCCATGAACTTTAAAATACCATAGCATGCACAGAAAACTCGAGTTCCATCTACGGGATCAATAGCCAGGGTGGCCATTTAACATACTCCCTGGTTTGTCTGGTACTGAGAGATTTCTCCAGACAGGAGACGTTCAGTGCTAAAACCAGGGAGGTTCTGGGCCAATAGACTTGGCATCTTCATTGCAATGCTTCTTACACTTGAATGTGCATTAGAATTAATTGGAGATCTTGTTAACCAGCTTCTGATTTAGATTCTGTGAGTAGGTCTGGGGATGGCCTGAAGATCTGTTTTTCCAGCCAGCTCTCAGAAGATGTGGATACTGCTCATCTGTTTCTACTCTGAATAACAAGCATCCTTGTCCATTCTCAGGGCTCACCCAGTCCTCATCAGTCAGAATCTGAACATTAACAGATACCCCAAGTGGTTCACATACTCAAGTTTGAAGAGCTCTGTTCTAGTCCAATCTGATCATTGGGAGGTAATCTTTACCTCTGCATATTTTTCCTGCTTTCAGTGAACCTTTCTGAATACCAGCAAACCATGTGACACTTTCACCAGTCTGCCTCTTTCACCTTTCTGGAAGTTCAGACATCTCTTTCTTGCACATTTACCTATTGGCTCATTCCTTTTTCCCCCTAATACCCTGTAACTTTCTTGAACCCAATTATTTAAGCTCTGTGTTGGATGTTTGTTTCTGTTTCTATTATTCTATGAAAGAAAATTAGTCTACTTGAAGAAAACAGATGGTCAGCAATAAAGGGGGGCCTTAAAATCATTTACTTTCGACTGTAAACCTGTCCATCAGAATAAAGTTTATAACATCATGACAACAGTAAATTACTGTCTCAGAATTGTTCCCTTATGGCACCCTAAAAAAAAAATTTAAATGAAATGTATCTGTACTCAGTGCTCTCTCATGTCAAGACATTACTTTTATGTAATGAAAAGGTTATAGGATTGTATTTTTAGTTATTGTTTCTGTTTTTATATTGTAGGCATTTTTCTAAGTTACTTACCTTTGATCATTGAATATCCATAATGACTCTGTGAGGTAGATACTCTTATTATCCCCATTTATCAGGTGGAGCAACTGAGCAGAAAAGCACTAATAATTGTCCAAGATCAAAGAGTATTAAGTTGCCAAATCAGGATGACAGATCCAAGTAGTTTAGGTCAAGAGCAAATGTTCTTAACAACAATACTACATGTTGACTTTATTTTAGCCCAATGTTTATTTCCTTCATAGCATTGACCATAGTTAATATCTACTTTTATTTCACTTTTAATCTTCGTTCTCAAGAATTTAACTTCTTTTTGAAAAGGGATTATATTTTTCTGGTTCCCTACTATAAGTTCCTGGCACATACTAGTCTCTCAATAATCTATATTAAATGAGTGACTAAACAAGAAAATTTTGTTTGGTATGTGGTCTATATACATTCAGAGTATAATAGACCAGAGAAGGAGGAAGAATAAATCAGCCTGGGCAGTTGGATTATCCTAAAATACTCTTGCTTAATAAATGTTGGAACTTTGGATGCTGGGTTGATACCTTCATAGCATCTATGATTCAAACTTTTATCTGAAACTAATAAAAGTCTCCATTTTAATAGTTGGAAAGGGCTTTTCAAGAAGCCATATATATTTTTTAAATTGATACTTATTTGTACTTATATATAATTTAATGTGTATATTTTAGTTTAGCTTTAAGAATCAAAATAGTAATTATTAATTGGTTTTAAATAAGTATTTGGGCTTATTTGGAAATAATATTGTTGGCCATAAAGATCTTCAAAACATTTTTAAAAAATCATGCTTTCTAAGTTAATTTGTAAGATGTTATAACAGCATTTGACTCAAAGCAGTCAACTGACTTTGTGACACAGCTTGAAATACCTACTGTGGTTATGATGTGCAGGATAATAACCTTAAAAACTTCCACTGCTCTGAAACTAAATCCTGTGCTTCTAGCTTAGTGGGCTCTCTGCTCGTTATCACCTCTTTTCTTCGTTCATTATTGTTCCCACCTGGAATGCCTTTCCTTTAATTGGGCCTCGTTGAGACCTTGAAGCTTGTTAAGGCTTACCCAGAATCCCCCAGTGCTTACCCAGAATCCCGCAGTGCTATGGAGCTTTATCAAGAGGATGCCACACACACTGGTACTTGTTTTTTCTGAACTCTGGTGCTTTTACCTTTGCCACAACCCATGATGCCTCGGTTTGGTGGTATTTCCCTATTCATGTTCCCTTTTTATTTGTTTTGAGTAATTTAGTCTCCATAACTAGGTCATACTTTGTAGAATACAAGGATTGTGTCTTATACATCCCCGAGTTTTACTAAAACCAGAGCTGGACACACATCATCGGAGGTGCAGGAAATAGTCATTGAATTTTTCATTGGATTAGTATCTAAAGTCATATGTGTCTTTTTTGTTGGTGTTCTGTGGAATGTTGTTTATCTAAAGACTCATGCTTTCTAAATCTGTTTCTAAACCCTAATACAGGGGGTGGAAGTCCTTTTTTTATTTTATTTTTTTTCCTTCGAAGAACATAGTTCTTTGTGATTGGGAGTCTGAGGTAGAAGAAAAGCACAGAGAAAAACTATTTCATCTTTCTGCTAAGTGTACAAGGCCCTTGGAGCTTTTAACAGCCACCTCTAAATCAACTGAACAAATATTTTACTAAAAGATAGGATGTAGTTTCTGAAATACTCAAAAGTTCCTTGTTAAATTATTACTGTTTACATTTTACATTCAACAAAGCCCAAAACATATATGGAAATGTTTTTTTTTTTAATTTTTTATTTTTTATAAACATATTTTTATCCCCAGGGGTACAGGTCTGTGAATCACTTCTTTTGGATGCTCTGAGTACATGACTTAGACGTTCTTAAGTGTGCATAGCTTTGTAAGTATGACTATCCCCATTTCTTATAGGTATTTAAAAAAATTTTTGGCACAATTTCGTGTTTGTGAAACTTTTGTTTAACCACAGTTATTGGAAAGATGATTAACTTTATACTTAGCCCATTATCTCAAGTAGAAAATTAGATTCTAAAGTAGTAAGTAATCTGTGAATGCAAATGAAGCATTCTGGATGCCTGTTCACTTCCTCAACTCTCACACATGCCTAGTTAATGTCTTTTATAGGGTGAAAAATGTTCCTTTAGGGCCAGAGAGAGACAGTAATGTCTGTGTAACCTGTTGTACTGCTAGTAAATTTTGGATTAATTTACTAGTAAATAAGAAAAGCCTGAGAGTCTAGGATTAAGTAGGTTGTTTTATGTCAAAATACGTGAGAACAGTGAAGTTCCAAAAAAATATTTGCCCTCTAGGCTTCAAGAGAACATATGAGGCTAACCCAATAGTAGAAAAATCTTGGGAAGAAAAAAGAGGCACATAAACTGTCTTCAGGCAACTGAAAAGAGTTAAGGAGATGGTGAAAGAGGTATCAAGTGAATACCCTGGTCTATTTCTTGATGGGGCCAAGAAATAGTATCCAGCTGATGATCATGAAGTCTCGTTCTGGGATAGATTTAGGTCTGGGATGAGATTTGAGGAAAAAGCCCCAAAGAGATTCGGATCATCGGGTAAGCTTGAGAAGCACTGATTTTTCTCATACTTCACGAGGCCTGGCCCCAGGACAATTCTGGAACCAAGAATTCAGAAGTTTCTTAGACTGACTAAAGAAAATCAGGTAAGTTGGCAGTCTCCCAGTGACCCAGTCAAAACCAGACCCTGTGGTGGTGGTATCTTTGTGTTCCATTTTGAGGAGTTAGGGGTTTATGCTGTAGGGGAAAAAAAACTCTAATCTAGCTAGGCTGGAGTGTTCAGTTACCCAACCTGCTAGTATTCCATATAGTTCCATACCTGGTCAAGCCATCAATATTTAGTCATTAGAAAATTTTACTTTTTTATTGAATAAACTGAGTTGTCTCAGATCATTTAAAACTCATGTAAAGAAAAGGGTTTTTAGAAGGATAAATTGTGTATGTATATTTTATCCTTAAATATAAGTATTTTGTGAAAAAAGTTAAGCCCCAATTTAGCAAAACCCACAGTATCTCTGAGGCATTCCTGTAACAGGGTCAGTTGTTTTTATCTTCTTAATTTTGGGTTCTGGAAAGTTCAGGATGCCATGATCTAAATGTAGCTCGTTTCTGAGATTGTTTGTCAAATGCTGGACCCAAGTTTGAGCAAACTCTAGTTTTTCCTGGGACACTGTATCCCTTTTATGGTTAGAAGTTTTAACAGGTGGATATGATTTTCTTGCAGAGGGGCCTGAATTTAAATCAACTTTTTAAAATTTGTGAGAAATAGGACTTTGGCTTCCAAAATAAAGGCCAAGAGGCATTGGCTGGTAAAGAATGTGCTGCATACCTTAATTCAGTGAGAAATTGTTTTTAGTGGGACTAGTGCAGGGTATAATGAGGCCTTCAACCTGAAATCTTGTTTTACGCTTATGCCTTACTGCTGATCCAAGAGGGACAGACGGTTCATCTCTAGAATTGTCAGGTGGAGCAAGTGAAAGATGTTGGAGGCTCATTTGATTCACCTGGTTGGCTATTTGGGGAAAAATAAATTCTGGCATGATATTTCTCTAAGAACTCTCCACCCAGAGAGCAAGTAGGGGTAGAGGAACTAAGGAGAACTATAAACATACTCTGAGACAGGCTATTTATAACGGTGGGGTTGAACACCAGGAATGTAGCTCCTCAATAACATTTCTAATCTAAAGAGTTGTTGCTCCAAGCCAGTTAAGAGTAAAGACTGGGGGAAAAGTCCCTGTAGTTAAAGTCCAATAATTGAGAATTAGGAAGGAATTGGAAAGGCTGGTTAGAGGTCTAAATGCACAGGTGCCTTCAAGTTTGTAATAGCTTCTTCCAATGTCCTGGCGTTTTGTAGTAATGACAAAGAACAGGAGGAGTTCGGCTGAGGGGCTTCCATTTTTGGAGTTGCGTTTAAAAATTTTAGTTAAATTTTCTGGGCGAGGGTAAGTGGATCTGCTGAACTAAAGCTAAGGTAGACCTAGTTTCTGATTCCCTATAATAGCCACTGGAATTCAAAATTGGTTTTGGTTAAATTGGTCCAGTTAGTTAAAAATGTTCATTCACATTTGATTTTAAATAAAACTAGCTGGGATTTCAGAAGGGATGACCTGCATGAGTGAATTTAGCAGTTTGAGATCCCAATGTGGGAGAGCTCCCCTGTTCAGGGCTTCCTGACTGCATTTTTATGAGGTTTCCTTCATTTTCATATGCTAACTTCTTTCTTGCCTGGGCTAGTTTTGTTGCATATATTCCTGTGTGAAGGGCTCTTGCTACCCAAACATCCTAAAGGTATTATTTAGCCTCAGAAAATTAAACATCTCTTTCTCATATACCCCAAAACCCATTTTATAAAAATAAAGATATTTTTGTGACTTAAAGATAGTATTTAAGTTTCTAATTGTAGGGGTTTCCACTTGTTATAAATTTGAGGTTTACAGCTGAGCTGTATACATGCCAGTTGTAATAATTAGTTATTAATAACTGGTTGCAATTAGATGAATGTTTTGTATTACTGATGTTTTTATTTGCCATATTCTATACAAAGACAAATTTCTATATCTTGTTCTCAATGAGGATGAAGGGAAAATAGACCTTCATGGGGAAAAAAATAGATTACATCTGAAGAGCAAAAGGGAGAAGGAGGAAGGTTGTAGAAATCAGGACAAAGTAATGGGTTAAAAGGAACAAGTCCTACTTGGTTAAAATTAAGTAAAGCCTTGTTTGTGTTCTTCAACATCCTCTGTATTGAAGTGGAAGCAGTTTTAAGTGTATAATCCATTTGAGTTTGCAGTTTACTCTTATGCATTACAAATAAGTCCATATTTAAAATGTAAAAATGTTTCTATTGCATTCAACTTAATAATTAAGTACTTGTAGAAAGACAATGTACTGCAGTCAGTGTGAACAGGTGAAGTCCAAATAGTTATTTATTCAAATCTCATGGGCTCATAGGCTGTATCTTGATGAATAGACCATCCTTGTAGCTCTGGCCCATTGTCCTGTCAGTGTCCCAGTGTAAGTAATTAGATTCATGCTAATAACATGCCTTTTTTTTTTTAAGTATATGAAGCAATTTAATTTATTAATTAATATATTTGATGGGCTTTGCAATCCTTTTCTGGGAACCTTCTTTCTTGGTATTACTTTATCCAGAAAGTGTAAGAGTACTTAGAAGATTTTGGGGGAGGTAATGAGTTTGGGCAAAGGTATACAAGTTTTTCTTTGTTGTTGTTGTTGTTTGTTTTGTTTTGCTTTATTTTTTGGCTTGTTTTCTATTCTACTTTAAGAATAAAATATTTATATTGCTTAAAACTCAAATAATACAAAGTGGTATGGAATAAAATATCTGGTCATCACTCATCCATCCAGTCCTTCTAACACTGCCATGGTTACGTTTTTACTTGATTTACACCCCCCATTTCTTTATGCAAATGCATGCAAAAACAAATGTATATTCTTAATCCACCCTGTAATATATAAAAGGTAGGATAACTAGAGATTATTCTGGTTTATATTTAACAGTAAATTTTAATTTTTGTATTGCTAAAAACGAAGCATATTCTTTCCTATTTTTAAATTGAGGTGTAACTGACCTATAAGATGATATTAGCTTCAAGTGTACAAAATGGTAATTTGATATTTGTATATATTGTGAAATGATCCATACTATGTCTAGTTAGTAGCTGTCACCAGACATAGTTATATTTTTTTCTTGTGATAAGTACTTTTAAGATTTACTCTTAGATTTACTCTTAGCAATTACTCTTAACAATTTTTGAATATTCAGTAGAGTATTATAGCTGCCATATTATAAATTACATAACAATGACTTCTAACTGGAAGTTCATACTTTTGGACTCCCTTCACCCATTTCATCTACTTCGTACACTTTGCATTTGGCCACTACCAACTGTTTAGTATCTGTGCTTAAGATTGCACATATAAATCATAGGATACATGTCTCAGACTTATTTCATTTATGATAATACCCTCAGGGTCCATCCATGTTGTTGCAAATGGCACAATTTCATACTTTATGAATGAATAATATTCCATTATGTAATATACCACTTTTCTCCATTCATCCTTGAAGAGACACTTATATTGTTTTCATACCTTGGCTATTTTAAATAATGCTGTAGAAAACATGGGGATGAATGTATCTTTGAGTTAGTATTTTTATTTTATTTAGATAAATATCCAGAAGTGAGATTGATGAATCATATAGTAGTTATATTTTTAATTTTTTTGAGGAATCTCCATACTGTTTTCCGCAGTGGCTGCAACAGTTTACATTCCCACAGTGTTATAAGAGTTCCTTTTTCTCCACATCCTCACCAACACTTGTTATTTTTGATAATAGCCAGTCTTGACAGTTATGAAGTAATAGCTATTTGTGGTTTGATTTGTTTCCTTAATGATTAGTGACATTGAGCACCTTTTAATGTATCTGTTGGCCATCTGTGTTATTTTTGGAAAAATGTGTGTTCAGATCCTCTGCATGCTTTTAAAGTATAGTCCCCATGCTATACTTTTCATTTCTATGCCCATTTTTTAATTGGAAATATTTTTTTCCTGTTGAGTTGTATGGATTCTTTATATATTTTGGATGCTAACTCTTATCAGATATGACTAGCAAATTTTTTCTTCCATTCAGTAGGTTGCCTTTCATTTTGCTGGTGGCTTTTTCTTTTTCCTTCCCATTTGCCAAAGCTTTTTGGTTTGATGTAGTCCTTCTTGTATTTTGCTTTTGTTGCCTTGGCTTTTGGTGTCCAATTCTGCCCCTCCCCCCAAAAAAATCATTGCCAAGACCAATATCAAGGAGTGTACTATCTGTTTTCTTCTAGTTTTCTAGCTTCTCTTAATGGTTTTCTGTAACTATAAATTTTTAATTTTTGGTTAACTTTTATTTATGGTGTAAGACTGCAGTCCAGTTTCATTTTTTTGCAGGTGACTATGCAGTGTTCCCAGAACCATTTATTGAAGAGACTGTCCTCCCCCCCATTCTATGTTTTTAGCTCCCTTGTCATAAATTGACCATATATGCATAGGTTTATTTTGGGGATGTTTGTTCCATTGATCTGTGTCTGTTTTTTATGCCAGTAACATGCTATTTTGATTACTAATAGCTTTATAATGTAGCTTAAAATCAGGGAGAATGATGTCTCCAGCTATATTCTTTCTAAAGATTGCTTTGACTATTTTCAGTCTTTGTGGTTACATGCAAATTTTAGGATTTTCTGTGAACGCCATTGGAATTTTGACATGGATTACATTGAATCTATAAATTTCTTTGGGTAGGGTATATGGACATTTTAACAATATTATAATTTATGAGCATGTTATATATTTCCATTTATTTGTCCTCAATTTTATTAGTGTCTTACAACTTTCAGAGTCTTTCATATCTTAGGTTAAATTCATTCCTAGGTATTTGAGGCAATTATAAATGAGATTGTTTTCTTAACTATCAGAGAAATTGTTAATATATAAAAACACAACAGATTTCTGTATTTTTATAACCTGCAACTTCACAGAATTCAGTAATTGTAACACTTCTTGAGAATCTTTAGAGTTTTCTATATAAAATGTTCTATCTGCAAAGAGTGACAGTTTTATTACTTATGCATTTGGATGCTTTCTATTTCTTCTTCCTAATTGCTTGGCTAGGACTTCCGAAACTGCGTTTGATAAACGTGGCAAGAATGGGCATCCTTAGGGGAAAGGCAGAAATCTTATTTCAGAGCAGTATAACAGTGTAATATATGAATATCTATCTAGAATCTAGATCTAGAATCTAGAATCTAGATAGGTAGATATATCTAGAATATATATATACACACACACACACACACACACATATATAAATTTCATGCTGTTCTAACAGCATGCATTTAAGGCATATTACAGCCATATGGAAGTTTTTCCCACCCCCAACATAGTTAAGTCTGTGACTGAGGGGGATGGATAATAGAGATAGTAAGAAGGTAAAATCAACAGGATATTGTGACTGACTTAAATACTAAGTAAGAGAAAGAGAAATCCAGGCTTAAGCGATATAAAAAAGATTATCCATTGGATTTAGTTGTTAGGTTGTTGTTTGTGATCTTCCAGAGTTAATTTGGTAGGACGATGATGAAGAAAAGTATCTCCATGGACTGTAGAATAAATGGGATTTCAACTAGTGTTGAAATCAGTAGCATTAACTAGTAGACTAGCTGACTGAATATCCAAACCTTTTGCTTTATTTAAAAAAAATTTTTTTTTAAGGGTTTTATTTGAGAGAGTGAGCAAGAGAACATGAGCTGGCATAGGGAGAGGGAGAAACAGGCTCCCTACTGAGCAGGGAGTCCAAAGCAGAACTCTATCCCAGGACGTTGGGATCATGAACTGAGCCAAAGGCAGACCCAGCAACCCAGGCACCCCTAACATATTTGCTTTTATTTTAAGAATTCTACAAGCTATGTTACCAGAAAGTGAACTTAATGTAAAAACAACAAACAAACTGTGGGTACATTTGATAGTCAGAATATACAAAAAGCCTTGAGAAAGGAAAGTATCTCACTGGTAAATAGGGACTATACCCATTTCTGTTTTCCTTTACAAATTTTATCTTTATATGACACATGAAGAAATGTATCATTTCTAAGCCTTCAGTTCTTGTTTGATTGCTTTTCAAAATACTTAGTTTTCTAAATTTGATACTTAAGGAATGAAGCAGGCAACATCTATGTTCCATTTTTAGCTAACAATGCAAATGCAATAATTCAGATTTCAAGATGGACACATTGTCCATTGTAGTTTTGTAAAGGCAAGGTAAGCCATATTTACGTCTTTATGACTGTCACCTGTAAATGAAACATAAGGACTTCATATAAGGTTATTAAATAGCAAGCAGCTGCGCTAACATTAATGCAAAATGATGGCAAAGTCTGGCGTAAATCTACAACATAACTGCTGCCAATTATATCATTCTGAATTATATATAACTCTCAAACTGTACCTGTGTAGTTTTAAACATGCTGCTCCATGAATCATTTGTTCTATTAAGTTATTTTAATCTTGAATAATCAGCAAAGTACCATGCCATTCTCTTTTTTTACAGTGTCTATGGAGTCTTAAAGATTCTGGAAAGCAATTCACACTTACAAGGAAGAAGCAAGATATTTCAGATAACCAAAAAAGTAACATGGGATGGTTCAATGTGGCTTATGAAATATATAGTGACAGTTGTCAAAATAGCTATCGTGGAATTGTATTAATATAGACTCTGTTCAAGGGTAAGCATTTACAGTAAGTGTTTTATTACAGCAAACACTGCACTATACTCCTTAGGGTCAAATCTGCAGGCATTTAATTTCAGCAATTGCCATAATAGAGGCATTATGATAATGTCTCAGCCTCTTGAGTACACATCGAGGTTGGATTCTATTATATTTTTCTTTTGCTTTTAAAGCTTTTGTCTATAATCCGCACCTTACTTGTAAAAGCAAGGATTTATATCCTTTTATTTGAATATTTCAAACTTTGTTTCAAAGGTTGAAATGGACATAGTCTAAGAGAAAAATAATGGGCTATTACAGAAAGGGAAATCATTTTCCACAAGTTTTAGATCTTTGGGCACAAGGGACTCATCACAAGGACCACATGTATTTTTTTTTTTTTTTTCCTGAGTCCCACCTTCAAAATTAATGAACAGCAAAATGTTTTATATTTCCCCTGGGTGAGCTTAAACTCAGTTATTCTGTCACACTATTGTTCATTGATTTATCATTCTTTTAAAAAGATCTTAATAAGGAGATCATCTTTTATCAAGTTAATAGGCATAATTATTGTCAGCAGGATGCTTATAGTCTAAGGTAAAAAGTAAATTCTTAAGAATTTGGTATTGTAGTCTCATGTGTAGCTTTTTTTCTTTTATCGTTGTTGCCCTACTATCCTTTTCAGTTGTAGCTGATGCACAAATTACCATATGTAGGTGTTCTAAATCTTTTATTTTTTGAAGTTATAGCAAGAGAAATGCCAAACTCATAAATTTTACTTATTCAAAATAATATTTTGATTCTATTTATTGTGAATTTCTAGTATCAGGCTTAGTCAGTACATGCCTTATTGGCTTGACTTCTAGCTTGCATTTATTTAGTTCACATTTTAAGAGTAATTGGACTCATGCATAAAGCAGTTGACCTGTGTTCTTAAGTTACTTGTTTTTCACAGGCTAAAACTTTTTTTAAGATTTATTTATCTGTGGGGGGAGAGCATGAACTGCTTATATATAAACATATATATTTATGTTGGGATGAGAATCTTAAGCAGACTCAGTGCTGAGCATGGAACCAGACATGGGGCTGGATTTTACAGCCCTGAGATCATGACCTGATCCAAACCAAGAGCCGGACATCTGACTATGCCACCCAGGTGCCCCTAAAGGCTGGAACTTTCAAAGTTTAGAGATGTTTAAAAGGAATATTGCTTCTATTTTATCAGATCACTCTTTCAGGAAAACACCATCAGAGTGTTTAAATATTTTCCTTCAATTAAGTATTTAGGATTGCCTTAAGCAAGTATTTAGGAGGTGGGAGTCATGGTTTAAGAAAATGTGTGATAAGGCCATTAATAAAAAATCAGTCTTAGATATCCATAATATTTTTTATTATACTTTAGAAGAGAATGATTGAACAGGATAACTGAATAACCTTTCATATTGCCTAAGCTTCCTGAAGACTAACCATAAAATCCATCGACAATTTCTTAGTGTGGCCCATGAATTTGAGTTGTTTCCCTGACAGCCTAGTTTCTAGGTAGTCTTAAAAGATATGCCATCCTGGATACCTGGGTGGCTCAGTTGGTTGAGCGACTGCCTTCAGCTTGGGTCATGGTCCTGGAGTCCCAGGATCAAGTTCCACATTGGGCTCCCTGCTCTGCAGGGAGTCTGCTTCTCCCTCTGATCCTCCCACTTCTCATGCTTGTTCTCTCTCACGTTCGCTCTCTCTCAAATAAATCTTAAAAAAAAAAAAAAAAATTAAAAAAATAAAAAAAGAAGATAGGCCATCGAAAATCACATGTTTCGGGGCGCCTGGGTGGCTCAGTGGGTTAAACCCTCTGCCTTCGGCTCAGGTCATGGTCCCAGGATCCTAGGATGGAGCCCTGCATCAGGCTCCTTGCTCAGCAGGGAACCTGCTTCCTCCTCTCTCTTCCTGCTTCTCTGCCTACTTGTGATCTCTCTGTCAAATAAATAAAATCTTTAAAAAAATGAAATCACACATTTTATCTTTATTCTTTAATTCATCTGTGCCCAAAGGTAACAAGAGCTTTAAACATCTGGTATAAGCAAAGTGTAAGGAAGTAGGGTAACTTTTAGAGGACCGTTACCTATGCTGAGCCCCAAATAAAGCAATATCTGCAAGGCATGACATGCCCAACTATTTATGAAGGTTGTTAGACCTAGATTGAGAAAAAGATTTGAGGGGATGGGAGAAATAGTAGCTTTATCCAGGTCTGCATCTCTTGAGGTAGTCTGAATTTCACTGTAAAAACTGTACTAGTCAGTAAAATTTGGCAAGTGGAAATATTGTAATTCATCAAATATTTGAGTGTCTACTATATTTACAGGTACTGCCCTAGGTACCAGGGATACTATGATAAATATGGAAGAGAGCAAGGTCCATACTTAATGTGAATGGAAAGCAAGAGGTAGCAAACAAGGAAACAAAGTGGAATAGTAGCGATTGATGTGTAAGATATCAAAATCGGAGTGACCTGATAATCAGCAACTAGGGGATTCTGTAGATTAAGTCTTCAAGAACAGCCTTTCTGAAGAGGTGACATTTTTGCTTATGTAATAGTTACATAAAGGATCCAATTGTATTTTTGAAGTTTAAAGGAGTTTCTAATTAAAAACCCTCTACTATTGTCTAAATGTTTCTATTCATACCTACCTACTACCCTCCAAATTCATGTTTGACTCCTATTGCCCAAAGTGATGGTATTAGGAGGTAATGGTTTTGGAAGATGATCAGGTCACAATGTAGAGCACTCATGAGAGGATTAGTGCTTTTATTAAAGAGCCTGTAAAGCTCCCTAGTCCTTTCCACCATAAGGATCCAATGAAAATATGTGATTGGAACAAGGCCCTCACCTTTTCATGGTGGCACCCCTATCTTGGTCTCCCAGCTTCCCCAGCTGTGAGAAACCGCTGCTTATAAACCATTTAGGATTAAATATGGAAATAGATTTTTCTGATAGAAGCCCGGTTGGAGGAAACAGCTTTGATATTTTGAGGAAGTATTATTAGAAACAGAAATGTAAGTCACATGGCCACTGCAGAAATCTAGTTTAGAGGTATAGTGGCTTTAGAAAGAGTGATAATAGTGGAGAGGTAGAAAAGTGGAAGAGTTCTGCACTGAATGGTAGATTAAATTTGGGAGATGAAAGAAAATGCGGAGTCAAGTGTAGTGCTTATCTCTCGATTGGATTAACTGGATTCCGTTTGCCAGAAAATGACTTGGGGAGGAATACATTTGATTGTGGGAAAGGGAATCATGAGTTTTAAACTGAGAAGCCTGTTAGAGATGCCGTGCATCTAATGACACTTGAGTCAGGTTGGCCGGCAAAGGCCAGGGCTGCCGATACAGACTTAGATGTCCCATGGATATATATTTGAAACTATCGGATTGAATGAGGTCACCCACAAGAAACTGAAGATAGGACATCAGTTTTAGAAATCTTGGAGAAGAGGAATCTGAGAAAGAACAGCTGGTGAAGAGGTTGGAGAACCAGGCATGTGTGGGTTACAAATGTACAAGGATGTGTTTAAGAAAGAGGCAGACAGAATAAGTCTAACCCAAAACGTATGCCATAGTGAAACAAAGTAAATGAGCACACACCCATGCAAATGTACACTATCCCTGGGAATAGTGTGAAGAATAAATACCCACTGATATATAACGTGTCTTTTAGCTATTTGGTAGCTGCTCAACTTCCTATAAACTTTTCACAAAGTCATGTTAAAATTTTGTTGTTAGAGGGACACCTGGGTGGGTCATTCAGTTAGGCATCTGGCATCTGGGGATCGAGCCCAACATTGGGCTTCCTGCTCAGCAGGGAGCTAGCTTCTCCCTCTCCCTCTGCTGCTCCCCCTGCTTGTGTTCGCTCATGCTCTCTGTCTGTCAAATAAATAAAATCTTTAAAAAAGATAAAGTTTTGTTGGTAGTACTTAAAATTTATTTTTATCCTTAATGGTTCAACAAATGATCCAGGTGCCTAGCCTAACTTTAAGTGCAGATCTGCATCTTGCATAATAGTTTCCTAGGAAAGGGTACTGTAAATGATTCTGTACCATCTTAGGTATTTGTTCTTTCTTGCTAGCTATGCATTTTGTTGGTCCTTTGTGAATTTTCACTAAATCCTAGATAGGACTGTGTGCATATTGAAGCTATATTTATCAGGCCGGCATGATTTCACTTAGTTTAAGCTTGATGAGTCAGTCTGATTATTCCCTGGAAATAGACTATCTTGGTTGTCTTCAAAAACTTCCTTTCTCTTGGTTTTTAAGTTTTACACTTACATTCCTACTCCTAGTATTTCAATTCTATATATAAGTTCATATTTAATAACTCTAATTATTTGCATTTCCCATCCTAAGTGAAAACACAAAGCTTTATTAGTTGCATACATAACAATATGCATAATAACACATACTGAAATCGGGTGTTACTCAGTTTCATTTACTACTGCTATGATTCTAACTGCTGAAGTATGACAAGCAGAGTATCAAGCTATGTAGTAATACATATGCTGCAGAAACTCTAAACCCAGGCTGTGCATCAGAATCACTTGTGGAGTTATAAGCAAAACAAAACAAACTCCTAGCTAGGGTTGAGAACTACTACCTTAGGCTATATTATAGGAGTACTAGCTGAGCTCACTATATCATAGAAATCTCCTAAAATACCAATTTCAATCTTCCGCTAGTGAAAGGCAAAGAGCAGAAGCATAAAAATTTTGTTAGCCTTAAAGGAGGAAATAGGTATCAGTAACATGACTTCAAATGAATGAGAGCAAGAGAACAATGCTGATGGATTAGAAGACCATTCTTCTACCCTGTGAGATGTCAAGGTTCAGAATGAGTCATTGTCTAGATTTGTTGTCAATTCAGAGACCTCTGAAGATATGCACCCATGGGATATCAGAATCTCTTCTTTGGAACTATAATAGTTCTCAGTCATTAGCTCTCATAGTATTTTTTTCTAAAGGTCATTCTGCAATCAGAAGGCATTTTTCACTTAATGATACAATAATTCACATTTATTTATTTATTTTTTTGAGAATGCATGGGTGTGGGGGGGGGCAAGGGGAGAAGGTATGGTTGGAGGGTAGAGGGAGAGGGAGAATCATAAGCAGTCTCCATGCCTGGCACTGAGCCAGATGCAGGACTTGATTTCATGACCTTGAGATCATGACCTGAGCTGAAATTGAGAGTTGGATACTTAACAGTCTGAGCCACCCAGGAGTCCCAATAATTCACACCTGTTTTGAACATTGATAATCTGAAAACCAGAAATAACCACTTTTACATTATTCCCATGTTTTACATCCTTTCTGACTCTTGTGCATAGGCAATAGAATATGAGGCATGCATATTTTCTGGTTCAAAACACAGACTCTGGAGCCTGATTGAGTAGCTTTGAATTTTTGTCTTATCAATGATGAGCTGTAGGACTTTGGGCAAGTTACTAATTTCCCTTATGCTTCTGTTTTTTAGTCCACAGAGTAGGAATAATAGTATGTACCTCAAAGGTTTGTTCTGAGAATTAAATGTATTAGTGCATGTAAGATAGTTAGAACAATATCTTGCACATAGGAAGCTCTCTGTAGGTGTTAGCTATATTATATGTGTAAAAAAATACACAATAAAGATTGGATAAAGCCACTTTGAGCAGCTTTTAGTTACAAATTGCAATGAATATTCATCTGTAGATAAAGCAGTTAGCATGGGCTGTGTGTAGGCATTATACATGAAAGTTAACTTTAATAGTATTCTTCTGTATAGATCACACTGTATTTTATTTTATTACCTCCCTAGTAGTAGACAGCAGGGATTTTTTTTCAATTTTTTAATATTAAAGATAAGATGATAGACCTTGTAGCTAATTATATGCATATACCTATGATAAATTTCTAGGTCGAAATGTAAGCAGATTTTAAAAACTTATTTGCTGAACAATTTCCATTCCAGGGACTGTGCCATTTATACTCATATCAGTGAATGAGAATGGAAGGCAAAGATTTTGAGCAAATGTAGTTGAATGAAGCGTAAGTAGTTTCAGAAGGATGACTTGAGCTTTTCAAAACAGAATGTGGCATTGAAGAACAGTGAGGAAATCAAACACTTCTGCAAATTTTTGTTACTGAGTTAATCATTTTGATAAACCTATAACAAATAGAATACAGATCATTAAACATTAAGCTCAAGATGGTTTTTAAACTCTTGTTGGCATTTGCTGTAGAGTGCCTTTTTAGGTAAGCAATCATCTAAATATTTGAAAAGGACACAAATGAAAAAACCCTCTTTCACTTAAAGGTTATAATATTATTTGTATCTTTTCACATTAGTTGTCAAGGGGCAAAACATTATGTTTTGGGGAAGAAAAGCAAAACTGAATTCATGGCTCAGATTCAAGACAGGTGCTCTACCACGTGAGCCAGGCGGGCAACATGGGACATGAACTCAGGACTCTGAGATTCCAAAGTTGCATGCTGTACTGCCTGAGCTGTCCAGGGGACCCTAAGCGTATTATTTTCTAAAGCTTCTTACCATCCACAAGAATCATTCAGTCTACGTCTCCTCCTTTTGGTGTTTCTCAGTTAGAAACATGGATTTCCACCCCCGCTCCCCACATGGATATATGCAAATATTTATTTATTTATTTCCTTATTTAGTTTTTATGTTCAGTTAGCCAAGCTATTAGGCAAGTCTTTTAAAGGACTGTCTTGATAATCAACTCAACTTGATTCTTCTGGTCTTATGTTGAATATGAAAAGACAATGCATTTAATTCACTGTTCACTGCAATGTTCGTAGTAAGAACCAAATACTTACAATTCCACCTTTTGTCACCTTTAAATCTGATATTTAAAACAACTTAGTATTTAGTATCTATCCAATAGGTTATGATTTAAAAAGTCACTCTAAAGCTTTTCTTGGATTTTTTTTTTTTTATCTTTTATTTTTTATAAACATATATTTTTATCCCCAGGGGTACTTTTCTTGGATTTTTTAAAAATTTGGAACAAAACTATCGATTGGGTATACATACAAATTATCTACATGTCTTATAGGTGGTTTTGAAAAGAGAGTTTTGTATTTTACTCATGTGTCCATCTCCTCAGTATTAAACAAAAGTTGTTGGTTATTTAATATCAATAACCCCCCAATGAGATAAGTGAATAGAGCAGTGACCATATTCCTCTTCAGTAGTGTAACACAATGGTTGTTATTTGCATCCTAGTTTTATTGTTCTGAGTTCAAATTCCTACACTACTATTTTCTTGGACAAGGTATGTAGCCTCTAAACCTTAATATCTTTATCAGTACAATGGGCATAGTAACACTACTCTTAGAGTTCTTTAGTTTTTTGCTAGTGGTGATATAGTGAGGATTGGTTCAAGATAATACATGGAAACATTTAGCACTATTTGACAGGAAACAGGTATTTAATAAATGCTAGCTATAGCTATTTCAGTGAAATACATAGGAAAAAAAATCTTTATATTAGTATCATGTTTCCTTTCTCTACATTTGCTGCTGGTATGGACCCTAAAGAGGTGAACAGATTTTCCTCTTCCCTCAGGCACCCCTGCTGTTGCTGTGGGAAAGCAGAACTAAACTCTCTTCAAGAGGAAAGCTTTGATTCATTCCACAGTTGTTCTATAGAGATTGTGAAGGAGATTGAGACAGACTAAGAACCTTGGCTTATCCTTTAGTGATAGACAAACTGAAAGACACCCAATAACTTTATCATAAATCTTGAGATGGACAGAGCTTTGTAAACCTTCCAGTGGTCTTTTGAGAATAGGGCCAGAAACTTTTCAACCTGTGTGTATTTCCTTGTCCCCTAAGACTAAAGGTGAAAAGAGAATTCTACCTGGATTAGCTGGACAAACAGGAAAAAACAGTCCATGACAGAATTATAGCAGACTACATTCATCTTCTATAATAGTTGTTCTGAGTATTCAGTATAACTCTTTTCTGTGTTCAGAGGATATCTGCTATTCAGGTAAAGGAAAACTTGTCATTTGAAGTTAGTAGCATACCTGATTGATGGAGCATGGAAATGAAAACTTCCCACCTCTCTAACAGGGCAGCTGATGCTTGAATGAGTTAAATGGACCAAACCAAAAGTGCGAAGTTCACCTTGCACACTTAAAGACCGCTGAAGAATGCTAGTTACTATCTCTAGACTTGTTGGAATATAACAAATTTTGTACTTCCTTATCTTTTAGAAATTTGTCTTTAATTAGTCATGAGTTTCAAATTCTCATGTCAGAAATGTTAGCACAAAATATACAGTCATCTTCCAAGAGTAGATCTCTAGTTTGTTTAGTTTGTTAGTTGGTTTAGGAGTTTTGATGTCTTGGGTTTTTGTTTTTGTTTTTGTTATGCTTGGTCATAATAACCCATAAGATGTGAATCCTTTACTTTGAACGGTTACCAAGATTCTTATTCTCTCAGCTGAAATGATTTTTAACATTTTGCTGTATCTCTCACAGGTATCTTAATTTTTTAAAAAACATAGCACAGCATAAAATAAGTATAATAGTGAGTCTTGTCGAAATCTTCATTAAGTGGTATATGTGTTGCCGAAGCAAGCACGAAATCTTTCTTAGGCAAATTGATAGATGTTCTGCAATTCATTATGAAGAAAGCTGGGCTGGGGTTTTATAAGACGACTTCTAGACTAATGGAGTTTAAATTTAAAAATGGAGTGTTTTTAGGAGATAGGGATAGTATGCTATATCTTTAGGCCATCCAGAGGGAGCAGTACCTAAAAATGTAATTAGAATCCATTATTGGGCAAGGATTGGAACCTGTGCTTGGGACTGAAATACATAATTCTGATACCAAGGGATTTTCTTAGTCTTTTTCATCTTAAGGTCATTAATCAGATATTTGAGATGAATGCATTTACTTGATCTCATCCAGAGAACGTTTATAGGTGCAACATATGAAGTAATCATTGCAGAATTGTAAAGTTTTCTAATTTGACTTCTTGCTAACAGGTCTTTGCTTCTGGTAAATTCTCATTTTCATCGTTTATTGGAAAAATAGTGCCCCTAAAACAACAGTTTTCATCAGCCTTGAGAGTTAAATCTATATTCTACCTGTAGGATCTATTATGATCTACTTTTTTTTTTCTTGTAAGAACAAATTGTTTAGCAAAAGATTTGAATTTATTATGCTGAAGTCTGACTATCTGCTGTGTGCATGAGGTTTTTCAGCTTGCCTAACTATCAGTTCTAACTACCAACTAACCAAGTGAGACAGTAAAGGAGTAGGTTAGTGAGATGAGTGTTCAGATTCACTATAGTCAAGGTTTTCAGATTCTTCTACAGGACAGTATGAATAGTCCTACACATTTCTTGGATCTTGAATATATAATATCATTCATAATATATATTCACACACACACACACACATATATCCCAGAGACCTACCTTCTCCCTATGTTAACCTTCTTAATGAATTATTTTAAAAACAAATTGTGAAGTGACTTTTATCTGCATAAACTCTCTGATCCATGTATGGCATAATTAGGTTCAGGGACAGTTTGCTTAAAAGTAACAGTAATTGACTTTTTATTTGTAGTTAGTACATGTCAGACACTATTCTAAGTGTTTTGAGTTTTAACTAATTCAGCCTTCACTTTGAGGAACTACTTTAATATTCTTAGTTTGCATGTGGGGAAATTAAATCAGATTTTATATATTTTATATATTTGCTTGAGGTTGTATAGATTTTAAGTTAACAGGTCTGGAATCCAGATACAGTCCAGCTCTAGAGCCCACACTCTTAACTCGTATGGCTATATTGCTTTCCAGGAAAAAAGAAAGCTTTTATTTTTAAAAGATTTTATTTATCAGAGAGCAGGGAATAGGGCAGAAAGGGAATGAGAAGGAGAGGATCTCAAACAGACTCCATGCTGAGTGTGGAGCCTGATGCAGGGCTCAGTCTCATGACCTAGAGATTATGACCTAAGCTGAAACCAAGAGCCACCCAGGTGCCCCTGAAAACTGATTTTTTAAAAATATGGGTAATGCTAGTTTCTTATTTAGAAATATAAGTTAAAGAGTTTACCATCAGGCTGTGGGTTCTATCACTCAAACTCATGAATCAAATCATTAATTTTCTTGTTCCTGGATGATCTAATACTCCCTCCTTACCTAATGCTTATCTTTCTGGCATGGAGGTTAAGTCCTTCAGTTCTTAGTTAAGATACCCATTATATGCAGCATATTAACACCTTAAAGAGTAATGATGGGTTGAGTAATAAAGCTGCTATTGACTAATGAGACTAATACTGCTAAGTGAAAATTACCCTAGATGTTGACAGTTCTGAGCTCTCTCCCACATTACATAGTCATTGCTATTATAATTTAGTTTACTGACTTCTTGATTTGTCTGTGATATTACGTGGTTCCAGAATATGGATGTCTAAATTTTATGATTCACTTAGATTATAAATAATATTGAGTATTTTCTTTATTCAACTACTTTAGGGTAGTATGTTGGAGTGCCTGATGAGCCCAGTGGGTAGAGCATGGGACTCTTGATCTCGGGGTCGGGAGTTCAAACCCTACCTTGGGCATGGAGCCAGAGATCTAGATTTTGATGATAAGGCAAGCAAAACATAAGAAAATGTTCAAGTTCATAGATCTGCATTTAAATCCCTATGCTACCTCCTAGTGATGAAATTAACTTTGAGACCTAATTTATAGGTACCTAATACAGATGTCAGCTCCTTTTCTTACAACTTTGCAGAGTAAGTAAGCATTCTCCATTGCCAATTCTTCATTGTTCTGCCACCTTTTAGCATTTCTAATGGTCTAAAACGGGCTTTCCAGAAAATCAAGCCCTTGTTTGCCTATTTGTCCAGTGTAAATATACCCCCTCATGGTAATACACCCCCTCATGGTAATACACCCCCTCATGGTAATACACCCCCTCAGGGTAATACACCCCCTCATGGTAATACACCCCCTCATGGTAATATACCCCCTCATGGTAATATACCCCCTCATGGCCTCAAGCCACATGTTTTCATAATCAAATACAGTTTTTCTCTGGAGCTTTGTTCCAGTCTCTCCCACCTTACGAAAACAAACATTATTAACAAAAGTTGCCATGATTCCCTCAGATTTCAGTTTATTCCTGGCCCTTTAAAAAAATCCTTGAAAGAGTAGAGGTTCTTTGCATCTTTATTTTCTTACATTTCATTCCTTTGTTTTTAGCATCTACCATTTGACTTCTGCCCATACCACTTTAAAGAAATTGTTTTTGATAAAGTCACACTGCTAAATGCAATGGGCATGTGAAAATCCTTATCTTGCCAGATTTTTCTTTTGCTATTGCTATTGCCAATCCCTCTCTCCTTGATCATCTTCTCTCACCTACTTCTGTGCATGTTACAGGGCTGGTTCTCTTAGACTTTCTGACTGTATAACTGGATGCTGACATACCGTGTTTTATATACTTCTAGTAATTCTGAAATTTTAGCGTGTATCAGAACTACCCAGAGAGTTTGTTAAAATAGATTATTGGACCCCAGATATTCTTATTCTGTAGGTCTTGGGCAGATTATAAAAATACATATTTCTAACCTGTTTCTAGGTGATGCTGATCCTACTGGTCTAGAAAGGATACTTCAAGAATTGCTGCTATGGTGTGCCAGGGCCTTTAGGAATGCATGTTCCCCTACTGCTCCTGGGGGTAGGGTGGGCGCTGCGGGGAATGTGCAGTGGGTTTTGGGTCGGGGGTAGTGTGCATCAGTCTGGTCAATGAGAGTATCTGCTGTGCAAGCCAATAAAACTTTTTTTTTTTTTTTTTTTAAATCACTACTCTATCTCTTTTACTTCCTGTCCCTGTTAATTTGGCCTATAATTTTAGATCTGGGCTTATTCGTCTCTCCCAAGACATTCTGTCTAGGTGAACTCCCGTCTTTTCATGGTATTGATACTTAGAGTATCTGACTACAAAAGTGTTTCATGTAGATATCATGACTAACTTCAGATTACGATATGTAACTATGTGCTAAACATCTGCTGAATGTTCCATAGGAATATGCCTTGCCCAGGGTAAGTCACTGGTGGAGCTGAATTTGTTTCTAAGTCTGTTTGCATCAAATGCTTCTGCTTTTAACCACTTTATGAGCCTTTCATCCTATTTATGATTGTACCGGTTTAGTTTTCTTTTATCTTTGAGATGATAAAACCTTCTGTGTCATAACTCTCAAGACCATCCCCAAATCTCCTATTTCTGGAGAATTCACAGGATTCAGTGTAAGTTGTCTTTATGGCTCTGACTTATTACCAGGAAAGGATACCTAACAAAATCAAGAAAGGCAAAAGGCACATGGCTAGAATCTAGAGGAAACCAGGGATGAGAGCCTCTCTCAGGGGAGTCTCCTAGGACATACTTAAGTCTTCCAGCAAGGATTTATAACAACATGGGTGAAGTGTTTTCTGCTAGGGAAGTTCACTGGAGACTTATTGCCCAGGGTTTTTGTTGGCGATTGACTACATAGACCCCCTGTGCCTAACATAAACCAAGATTCTAGTGTCCCAGAGGATCACATGTTCACCATTAAGTTTATCATTTGCAAAAACCATGCAGACACAGTCAGCTGTTACAGGGAAGGCTGAAATTGAAGTTTCCAGATGCCAGGTAAGGGCAAACTTTGCAAGCAGGCCTTTGTAAGGATAGTAGTCTCAGACCTATTTAACTCTTTTTTTGCACCTTTTCATTTGCCTTTTAATATAAGATCTTTTCCCCTCATTCCCATCTCCACACTGAAGCAGAGTGAACCATTTAAAATGTAAATCTGATTTTATCCTTCCTTGGCTTAAAACCCTTTGCAAAGTATCTATTATAGTTCTGAATAAATGGGATAAAACAGATTCACAGGGAGAAATCTTTGGGATCATAATTATTGTAATTACTGTGTTCTGATTTTATAATATGAGCTATCCCTCACTCTTTTATTTTAACTTAGGATTCTTAAAAGCTTTCTACTGAATGAGGTGGTTGGCAATACCCTTCTCCACCACTGCTCATCTTTTGGACAGTGTGAATCTTTCCTGGCTTTGAGTTGCATTAACAACTTAAGTTTTACACTCATAACACTAATGAATTTCTCTCCTAAATTATTTGTGTGCAGGCCTCATCTCTATATTATAAACTCTTTGAAGAAATGACCTATGTCTCTTCCTCCAATTAATCTCTCAATAGCTAAATATTTAGCATTTAGCTTTTAATATACATGTCAAATGAATGAGTGGATGACTAAGAGTGAAAAATAATGGCCTGTATTTTATCCTGAAAAAGTTACTTGTCTAGTTTTACCAGTAGCCGTTTATAAAATTACTCAGATTAAAAAATTCTTAAAGAACCTAAGGATATTTAGCTACAAATTCTTTTTTAAAGGATGTATTCATATACTTTTGTCCAGTTTCACTAAATTAGTGCACTATTTTACTCTTTGCATCAAGTTTTAAGTACTTAGAGGGTTTTCATTTTCTCTTTAAAAGCACATTTCAGTAGAAATTGTTGCTTAATTAGGAGTGTGCTAAATTATATATGCAGAACTTACTAAGATTAAGTGAAAATGGTAGACTACTTAGCCAAATAAACCATTTCTTGCTATCAGTAACTTAGTTCTCAAGTGATGTTTTAATATTATGGGTCAAAGATATTCCCAGTGTCCTGATAAAGATTATGAAATTAAACTCATAATACCGATTTTTTTAATCAGGTGGAGTCATATCTTGTGTATATATTAATAGTAAGGTTAGGAATGCCTGGGTGTCTCAATTGTTAAGCTTCTGTCTTCAGCTCAAATCATGATCCCAAGGTCCTGGGATTGAGTCCCACATTGGGATCCCTGCTCAATGAAGAGCCTGCTTCTCCCTCTTCCCCTGCTTGTATTCTCTGTCAAATGAGTCATTAAAAAAATAGTAAAGTTAAGGGCTCTGAGATCTGGATAGCAAAAGTTGACCAAAGCGAAGTTGACTCACAGACATTGCTAGCTTATATGTGTAGGGGGATATGTATGAGTATGTATGTGTATATTATTTATATAAATATAAAATTATTAAGCAAATGTATATACTTAAAGATATTATCAAGATTTCATATGCTTCTGTCACTTTTGAAATGCTAAAGGTGGAATGTTAAACTCCTGTCTATTATGTGATAAAGGATTGAGGACATACCGATGTTACGTCTGGCAACCATAAGCCTGTTGTCTCTGGCTACAATATGGAGATGTATGGTAGCAGCGCCATGTGCCATTCTAATGGTGCCTTATCTAGTCTACTGTGACAAATAATTCTACTCAGCTTGTCAGTGGTGACAGCTGAGACTTTTTGCTTAGATGCCTTGACAGTGCTTGTATTAAACAGCTAGAGCCATACACTCCATTAAGTTTCTGTAAAATGAACTGTCTGCTTCTTGCTGTTTTGCTGATAGTGGCAGCCGTTGTAAGCTAATCCTCTCCAGTTGTGGATTGCTCGACCGAGTGCCTTCACTCATCTACAGGTAGTAGATCTCAGTTTTAGCAGAGTGGCTACAAGGCTGGTGGTCATGAGAGGAAAGACATAGATTATTCCATAGGAAATTATTTTTAGCAGTTACTTACTCTAAATTGGGCTACAGATATGTCCCTAAATAGAACACTGACTTTAAAGAGACTGAAGTGACTGTTTCTTTTCTAAGCAAATGATTATTCATAGGCTCTTGGTGCAAAAGACACATACATCAGAGGGGTGTCTCTGAGTAATTATGTCTACATTTATGTGTGCATTAACGAAATAAGGAATATATATTTAAACTTAAAGGAAAATATTCAGTTTCTTAGGCAGAATCACACCATTGGAAATACCGATACCTGATTGTTTTGAAATATATTGGGGAAAGTATAACTTTGAATTGTCTTTAATGAATAATAATTCCTTTAAGCTATTTATTACATATATATATATTGTACTAAATTACTCTTTTGTTCCTTTATTCTTTCCTCCCCAGAAAGACAAAGGTATAAGTGTGATAATCTTTCCCTAGGTGTTGCAGAGACTACTCTTGTCAGCATATACTTTGAATTTAAGCCAGTGAAATCCATTTGTAGCCAGCATTCTCTCTCCTTGTCATCACTGGGCATTATCAGTGATGTAGTAAGTCATTGAAAAAGACCCATAATGACATAAGCATTCATAGGGTTGAACATTAATTTTGATAGTTGAGAGAAAAATTTCATGTAAGGTTAACATTTTTATTTAATTTTGGGGGAAAAATAGAATACTAAAAGCTAAGCCCTTACAATATATAATATAATAGCCCATTATAATGCCTCATGAGATATATTATGTTTAACAGCACTTCAGTAAGTTATGAAACTTCTGGTGTGGTTTCTGAACTATTTGCAGTTGTTGGTGATTGTTTAAGTTTGGAAATTAACTTGTGTTCTTGTACTCAAAGCTCTTTGATCTCTAGCATAGAATGAAAAAAATTTTTAGTGGTATATGAGCAATCCTTAATGTATTATCTTTGTCCTGGGATATATAAAATCTGAGTTAGTGTTCTAAAGAGGAGGAAGGACTATATTCAACTGGATTGGGGCATTGCATTAGAATTATTTTAAAAAAATTACATTCAACTGGACTATGCTGGAATATAGCATTCTCCAGTATAGAATTTATTAGCTTTCAAATGACACAGCCAACAATTAAGATCTAAAAGCAGTAATCTTACAAATAACTTCGTGTTCTGTAATAGTGCATTTGTTTCCTACAAGGTCACAATTTCCTGCTCTAGGCCATTTTCCAGGCAAGGTTTCCCCAGCACAAGGAAAATTGCTTTATTGTAGGAGAAAAGGTTTCGATCTGAACGTGGACCCAGAAAAGTCATGCCCAAAAGTCTAGGTGCACATTAGCCGGAAAGACGGTGTTGGGTGACTTTGAAAATGTGTATCCTTCATTTTAGAGACTGGGAACGTGGTCTGCTCTTTCTCGGTGACCAAAATGCCATCTTAGAGTGATGGTTTATAAACAGCACACACAGATCTTTGCTCCAAGCTCTTCTGCTGATGGTTCACTTTAAAATGTTAGTTGTGCCAGCAATTGGTATTTGTCCTCATCCACTCCTTCTGTTAACAAAAATAGGTTGCAAGGTTCAGGATTGGAGAGTAGTCACCAAATACCGCCACCGAGAGGATTCAGAAAAATGTCTTTCTGGGTATTAAGGAAGATTTTTTTAAAATATTTTGAACCCAAGGAAAAATCATGGAAGAGTCTGGTTTGCTTTTCTTAGGGATTGATATTATTTGTTACATTAGCAAAGCTTGTGCAACCTGTAACTGACCTTTTATGTCTGATCTTTCTCACTCCCTTTCCTCCTATTGCTTCTTTCTCTTTTTCTCTTTCTTAACCACACCAGGGATTTGTGCCAGGATATTCTTTTTAAGAGAAATACCTAATATGTAAGAGGCACTTAAGATTTTTTAACTGTATAAACAAATCTGTAGCTGTATTAGTCTCAGGTATACATCCTAATGATGTGATATTTTTATATAATATGAAATAATACCCATGACAAGTCTAGTTATCATCTGTCATCATAAAAAGTAATTCACTATTGACTATATTCCTTGTGCTACATGTAATACTACAAAATATCCCTAGATTACATCCTTATGACTTATTTTAATAACTTGAACTTTGCACCTCTTAATCCCCTTCACCCATTTTGCCTGCCTTCCTCAACACTCCCCACTTTGGTAACTAATAGTTTATTTCCTATATCTGAGTCTGTTTTTGTTTGTTCACTTGTGTTTTTAGATTCTACGTATAATTGAAGTTATATATACTTGCTGTTCAGTTAGCATAATACTCTCTAGTTCCATCCATGTTGTCATAAATGGCAAGATTTCATTCTTTTTATGGCTGAATAATCCATTTTGTATATATACACATGTGTATTTGTGTATATCACACCTTTATCCGTTCATCTATTGATGGACACTTAGGTTGCTTCTGTATCTTGAGTATTATAAGTAATGTTGCAGGTAGCATAAGTGTGCAGATATCCCTTGGAATTGATGTTTTTGTTACCTCTGGATAAATACAAGTGCGATTGCTAGAATGTATGGTAGCCCTATTTTTAATTTTTTGAACTTCCATACTGTCTTCTATAGTAGCTGCATAGTAGCTGGGTTTATATTCCCACCAAGAGTGTATGACTGTTCCCTTTCTCCACATTCTTACTGACACTTATTTCTTGTCTTTGATAGTAGTCATTCTCACTGGTATGAGGTGATCTCTTTGCAGTTTGAATTTGACACTGAGTACCTTTTTTGTGGCTGCTGGCCATTTGTTTTCTGTAGAAAAATGTCTGTTCAGACCTTCTGCCCACCTTTTATTTGGACTCTTTGAGTTTTTTTCTGGTATTAATTTATATGTTTATATACTTTAGATTTTATCCCCTTCTTAGATGTATGATTTGGAGTTTTCTTCTCTCATTCAGTAGGTTGTCTTTTAGTTTTGCTGATAGTTGCCTTCACTATGCAAAGGATTTTTATTTTAGTATAATCCCATTCATTTATTTTAGCTTTTGTTGCTCTTGCCAGAGGAGACTGGCCCAAAATATTATTGCTAAGACCGATGTTAAGAAGCTGTGTTTTCTTCTAGGGATTTTATGATTTGGTGTCTTCAAAACTTTAACCCATTTTGGTTTATTTTTGTATATGATTTAAGATAGTGGTCCAGCTTTGGTCTTTTGCATATAGCTGTTCAGTCTCTCTGCGTCAATTACTGAAGAAACTATCTCATCCCCACTATATATCTTTCTCTTCCTTGTCATAAATTAATTGGCCATAAATGCATAGGTTCATTTCTGGGCTCTATTTTTTTTTTTTTTTAATTTTAAATAGGGAGAGAGCACTCGACTGAGCATAAGCGGGGTGGGGGTGGGAAGGAGAGGGAGAAGGACAAGCAGACTCCTCCCTGAGCATAGTGCCTGACAGGTTGGCTCAATCCCAGGGTTCTGAGATCATGACCTGAGCCAAGGGAGGATGCGTAATCAACTGAGCCATCCACTTGCCCCTGGACTCTATTTTTTTCTATTGATCTATGTGCCCATTTTTTGTACCAGTACCATACTGTTTTGATTACTGTGGCTTTGAGGTATAATTTGAAATCAGGGAGTGTTACTCCTTCAGCTTTGTTCTTCTTTTTCTCAAGATTTCTTTGGCCATTCAGGATCTTCTGCCACCCTATGTCTTTTGATTAAAGCATTTAGTCCATTTACATTTAAAGTAATTATTGATAGGTACATACTTACTGCCATACTGTTTTTTTTTTTCTGGTTTTATAATTCTTGTATTTTTCTCTTTTGGTCTCTGCTCTTGGGGCTTAATGGTTTTTAGTGTTCCATTTGGACTCCTTTTTATTTTTTGTGTATTGTAGGTTTTTGATTGGTAGTTATCATGAGGTTCCTTTATATTTTATGTGTATTAACAGTCTATTTTAAGCTAATAGTCACTTAAGTTGGCAACTCAAGAGCTGGTTTTATTTTTTATTTTTTATTTTTTTCATTTATTTATTTTCAGCATAACAGTATCATTATTTGTCACCACACCCAGTGCTCCATGCAATCCGTGCCCTCTATAATACCCACCACCAATCCTTTATCTCTCCTTCTATTTTGAGTGACAGTCTAGCTAGATATAGTATTCCTAGCTACATATTTTTCCCATCTAGCAAATTGACTCTATCACACCACTTACTTCAGGCCTGCCAAGTTTCTTTGGATAGCTCTGCTGCTAACCTTCTGGGACTACCTTTGTAGTACTTAAGGACTTTTTGTTCCCAGCTACTTTCAGAATTCCCTTTATCTTTGTCTGTTCCAAGTTTCTGTTTATAAAAAATAAAAAGTTAAAAAAATAAAAAAAAAATCAGCAAAAACAGGTCAACATCAAGAGCTGGTTTTATACTCTTCTACCCCACACACTGTGTTTTCTTTAATATCTTTTTATTTTATCTCAACTACTCATTTTAGTTTTAGCTATCATTTTTGTCTTTTAACCTTCATACCTGCTTTTTTAATTGTTTGATTCACTGTTTTTACTATATATTTGTCTTTACCGATGAAATTTTTTTATTTCTAGTTCTGGCCATTTCTTTTCTGCTTAAACAGGACCCTGCAATTTTCCTTTAAGACCAGTTTGATCATTTCTATTTATTTATTTTTAAAAGATTTTATTCATTTGTCAGAGAGAGAGAGAACACAGGCAGAGTGGCAGGCAGAGGCAGAGAGAGAAGCAGGCTCCCCACTGAGCAAGGACCCTGACCCGAGCCGAAGGCAGCATCTTAACCAACTGAGCCACCCAGGCGTCCCAAGACCAGTTTGATCGTGATGAATTTCTTTAGTTTTTGCTTGTCTGGGAAACCTTTTTTTCTTTCCTTTAGTTCTGAATAAACTTGCTGGTAAAGTATTAATTATACATTTTCTCGTTTCAGCACTCTAAATATCCTGGTACTTTCTTCTAGCCTCTACATTTTCTGCTGAAAAATCAGCAGATCATCTTACAGGGTTTCCCCTGTATGGGACTCTCTCCTTCCCCCTGCCTTTAAAATTGTTTATCTTGAACTTTTGCCATTTTAATTATAACATACCCTGGTGTGGATCTTTTTGTGTTCAGCTTGTTTCTGATTCCTGGGCACAGAGGTTGTTTCCTTTCTCAGGTTAAGGAAATCTTCAACTATCACTTCAAATAGATTTTCTTGCCTGCCTTTCCCTCTTCTCCTTCTGGAACTTGTATAATGCAAATGCTAATATGCTTGATATTGTCTCAGAGGTCCCTTGATCTATCCTAATTCTTTTAATTCTTTTTTTCTCTTTGCTGTTTAGCTCTGGTGGTTTCTCCTACCCTGTCTTTTAGATTCTTCTATGTCCTCTAATCTGCTGTTGATTCTCTCTAGTGTATTATTTATTTCAGTTACTATATTCCATGCTGATTGAATTTTTATATTTTCTCTTTGTTGAAGCTCTCACTGAGTTCATCTACTCTTAAGTCCAATGAATCCTTCTGACCATTTCTTTGAACACTTTATCAGGTAGATTATCTTCTCATGGTGGGTGGGTGGCTGGAGCTGGTGTAGGCTAGGGGTCCAGGGCATGTGGGGTGGCCTTAGCAGGCAAGCTCAAATGCTTGGACCCTGCTCCCATCTATGCTATTAAGGTGCAGGAAGGAAAATTAAACAATGGCTTGCCGGTGATTCTGACCCCACAGAGTTCCAGGAGTTGCCTGACCACTTGGGCGACAATCTAGGATGGATCGCTGAATTTCCTTTGCTTATAGTCTATTTATCCTTTAAACAGATTTTTGTTTTTCTTTTTGCCCCAGGATAGGCGAGTCTTCAGTGATAGCCTTCCCTACTGCAGGTAGCCATGGTGAGGGGTATTCTCATTATTATTGTTTCCTCATCTCTTCCACCCTTCTCCAGTGGTCCCTCTATCATTTTTTGTGCAGAAGCTGTTCAATCAGCCTTCAGTTCTTGTAGGAGTAATTGCTCTGTATGTAAGTATATATTTGGTGCATTAGTGGGAGGAGGAGAATTCAGTGTCTTCTATGGCACTGTTTTGGACATGGTTTTTATTAAGTCAGTTATAACCCTGACCCTTAGAAAAGATGTAGAATACATGAAACTAAAGTCTTATACAGTACACTGAAAACGTTCTGTGGAAGTTTAATACCAAGGCCCTGAAATCTAAACAGTGTATGTACTTCTATCAGTTGCTTAATAACCTAATGTAAATTACATATGAGCACAAGGGTTTTTTTGTTTTTGTTTTTGTTTTTTTTAGTACAAAGTAGTCCCTAATTTGACCTCTGACACCCAGCTGAATTTAATTATGGAGTGCTCACAGGATATATCACAGTTCTTGATGTTACAGTTGTGTGGGAGAACATGTTTTGTTAAAGGTATAATAGATCAGATGGAAAATGTAAAATGTAATACTGCTTTTTGCTAAGGGATTTATCCAAATACTTTACACGTCCTGTTGCCTTCTTGAATGTAATCTAAATACAGGATGCTTTAATGTGAATGTGGGGGTTGAGTGAAGACCTGTAACATTGTACTTCGTCTTATTTAAGTAGAAATAGCAAGGAATACTTTTTACACAGGCACTGAATGATTGTTGACTGTCAGCTCTGTATTTTTTGTGGTCTGTGACCATTCAGAGCCACCATGAATTTAAATTGGAAGCTGCAATTTCTAATATGTATATTCTCCCTCAATGAGTGAAATAAGAAGCTGTCTCCTCTTTGAGTTTTCAGAATTCACACTGCTTGGGTGTTAAATCTGATGCCAAAAACTCAGGAGTCTCCTTATACATAGCGTATCTGTTTGGGGATTGCCAAAAAGGTGGATAGTAAGTTTCTCACTAGCAAAACTGATACAGTAATTGCCAGATGCTCCTAAACTGGAAAAGTATATCCCATAGGTATCCCCATAATAAAATCTTACCTGATTTTTATTCTTGGTATTCTTGATTACTTGTATAGAAAGTTAAATTTCAATATATATACATTTAGATTCTCCCATTTAATTATACATTCTTATGTACACCCCAAGTGTTCATATTGTTTTTTTATGTACCAATAGTTTTTTTTTTAATTTTTTATAAACATGTATTTTTATCCCCAGGGGTACAGGTCTGTGAATCACCAGGTTTACACACTTCACAGCACTCACCAAAGCACATACCCTCCCCAATGTCCATAATCCCACCCCCTTCTCCCAAACCCCCTCCCCCCAGCAACCCTCAGTTTGTTTTGTGAGATTAAGAGTCACTTATGGTTTGTCTCCCTCCCAATCCCATCTTGTTTCATTGATTCTTCTCCTACCCCCTTAACCCCCTATGTTGCATCACCACTTCCTCATATCAGAGAGATCATATGATAGTTGTCTTTCTCTGCTTGACTCATTTTGCTAAGCATGATATGCTCTAGTTCCATCCACACTGTCGCAAATGGCAAGATTTCATTTCTTTTGATGGCTGCATAGTGTTCCATTGTATATATGTACGAATAGTTTTAAGGGGATATAGTTTTAAGACTTTACTGTTTCACACTGAGTAGTATTTAATGTAAATGATCTCTTAGTATCAAAGGTAAATGACTAAAATATATAATTTTTAATTTGTTTCATTTGCCCATTTAACTTCTGGGGGGTGGGTATTGGATATTCTGTAAAGTCCCAGAAATACAAAGATGGATAAGACCTAGTTCTTAAAGCACTAAATCTAGTGGGAAGGGGTTTTAGTCAACCATTTTAGCACATGAAGTTCAGTTTGATTGATAAAACATCCAAATTTTCTTTTTAAATTAAATTAAATTTATTTACTTGACAGAGACACAGAGAGGGAACAGAAGCAAGGGGAGCGGGAGCAGAAGTGGGAGCAGGAGAGAGAGAAGCAGTCTTCCCACTGAGCACGGAGCCCAGTGTGGGCCTTGATATCTGGACTCTGGGATCATGACCTGAGCCGAAGGCAGCCACTTAACGACTGAGCCACCCAGGTGCCCAAAACATCCACATTTTCTTATCTAATTCAGTATTTTTAGATATAGAGAGAAATAACGTTCTAGATGCCAAGCTCTGTGCTACTCCTGTACCTTAAACACTAAAGAAAATTCATAGGCTTTAGAATTTCATTACAAGTCAGTTTTATAGGGATAGAAAAAACTTGGTTATGAGGACAAATTATACAATTTAATGTAAGAAAGTATATCATATTAAAAATGCTTTACCAGGGAAAAATTTATTTAGCACAGGAATGGATTTGACCTGTCAATCCAATTTGGGAAAGTGATAAAACTACATGTAAATAATGGAATTGATCTGTCCAAAAGATCACCGGATGTTATTAGACCTACATCTATAGTATAGTTTTCTTTCTATGATAGATACTAATAAAGGCTGTTGTTCCTTGAAGGCTTAAATGAAACGTGAGTCTGTGGTTCTGCACAAAAAGCTACTAATTGAGCAGGGGCAAGAATCAGGGCTGATTTGTCTAGATTAACTTAGAAACAGGGTGGGGTATGGACATATTTTCTTATACTACTTGAGTTTTTAAATCATACTATCTACTAAGTCTAGTTATAGCTGATATAATCTGAGGGGAATTATGTGAATTTTTCCTCTAAAAAGGATTATAACTAACTATTCTCCATCTTTACTGAGATTAAAAGAAGAGGAAAAGCATCTTAAATTGTAGAAGGAGAAACTAGTTTAGACATGAAGGGGAAAGTTTTGGTAGCATTAAATCCAGAACTGGCTCTCTAAGAGGTTTTAAATTTTTCTGGTTGCCTTTAAGAATGTACTAGATAGTAACTCAACATGGATGGTTTAGGTATAGCTATTTCTTGAAGGGTATATACAAAATGATTTTCTGAGGTCAGTACTGCTCCATAATTCTGTGCTTTCATTACTCATTTTAAAATTTGTTCCATAAATTGCTTGTCCACTTTTAGTAAATTGCTGTATTTCTTAGAGAGAAGGTTGGATAAAGATTGTCATAAATTCAGTGATGCTCCGCTGTGGCAAAGAGGTAGAAGTTAAGTATCAAAGTATTAAATCCTGTCAGTTTTCCATGATCTCCATCCACTGGGGCTTTAAAATTTTTTTTTCATTCACTCTGCTTAATTAGGTATCCTAGAAATAAGATTTTTGTTGACATAATGCAGCAGTACCTTGTAGAAACGGCTTTTGAGTTAATCCTACCTTAAGGATTCAACCTTGGGTTGATCTACTGAAACTGATCAAGAAACACATGAAAGTTTTTGCAGTATTATAGGCTAAAGAAGAGTGATATCCTATCTTTTTTGAACCAAAACTTTTAAAGTTTGTTTTTTTTTTTAATGGTTTCTACTTTGATCACAACCAAATAGAAGTTCAAAAACACCTTGAATGTCCCAATATAATTCTTTAAAAAAAAATCTTGTCTATCCACATATCCATTATAAATTCAGGGAACAAGCTGATTGTTGTGGAGGGAGGTGGATATGTGAAAGTGGGGAGGATAGAAGCTTCCAGTCATGGAATGAATAAGTCATGGGAATAAAAATACAGTATAGGGAATATTGTCATTGCAACTGTACTAACATTGAATTGGTGGCAGATTGTGGCTACACCTGTGGTGTAGAGCTGTTGAATCACTGTACTGTATACCTGAAACTAACGCAGCATTGTGTGCACACTATATTCAGAGAAGAGTTAATTCTTACATATTATAAGAACAAACTCTTACATGTACTTTAAGAACCTCAGTATTAATCAGTTTTAAAAGCTATTAACTCTTAGGGAAACTAAAGTAAAAGCAACAGATATTTGAGAAACTTAAATAGTTACATTAACCATTGAGTATGACAGAAACTTAAGGAATAAATAACAATGACCCTTGCTAATTATTAAAGAAAAACAACAGAGATAGCTCAGAATAAATGTTACCTTTATAACACTCTGGCTAAGGTCAAAGCAGAAGCAGTTCGTCATAGATAATGGAATTAGATTTATGCCAGTATTTACTAATGGGGACACAGATGTACAGACCACATTGCTTCTACTATCTTGTTGCAGATGTTTGGTGACAATGTCTAAATTGAAAAACATATATTCTCTTTAAATGTTGAGCATGGTTTTCATTTGTATTCTACATTTGAAATTAGCTTGAACACCCTTTCCAGTTTCAGAACCGTGGGTTTTGACTTTCATTGTTGCCTTTCTATGTTTTCATATTTGCAGTTGAAAAGTTGATGCCAACTTTTGTAAAACATGTTCTCCTCCATGCTGGGATCCTCTATGCTAGTAATGTCCCTGGAGCATGTGCTTTAGTAATAAGCCCTGGAAATGGGAACTGATAACGGAAATACTGGCCCCATATACAACAGGGGTGTTAGCCTGTGTTTCTGTAATTAGGAATGTGATTAGAAATAAGAGAGGCTTTTGGTCTTCAATTTCAAGCCATGAAATGAAGGGATTTGAGTTTGTCTCACTTTTGGCAGATGGCAAATTTCAGTCCCACTGTGGCTTTCTCAGTCTGGCCACAAAGAGCCTGTTCTTTAAATAGGTTTTCCAAGCAAAGAGTAACTGTGCTTTCATCTCTTTGTAACCACAGCTTGCTTTTTAAAAATAATAATTTCCCTGATTGTCTTCTTATTCTTTGCAGGTTTTATTCTTCTTTTTGTTCCTACTGTTTCGGGAATTTTCTTTCTATGATGTAAAGCATAAAAGAGCAAGATAACATTTGCCAGAGTACTTACTGTATAAACTGTACATTATATTATGCTGTCACCCCTTTAGATAGCAGTAAAAAGTTGGAAAGTTTTGCTTATGTTAAAAAAATAGTTGTAAAAAAAATACAGGCTTTTGGGGTGGGGAGTCAACATCATTGTCCAACGGAACATCTCAGGACCAGCTAGGACACGGGGTCTACCATGTGTTTGTGAGTTGCATAGTTCATGAGTTGCATGTATTGCTCACTAATTCTCTTGTGAGTCCTATGAAGCTGATCCTACTATTGTCCCCATTTTATAAGTGAGGGAAGCACAGTCCTATATCTAAAATGATATAGAACGCATATTCTCTATCACTATTCTATATCACCACCCTATATTTCAAAGTGCCTCATCCAGAGATAAGTTTTTCTTAAGTTGATACTAATTCATTTTATCACCTATATTAATCCTCTTTCATTTGACAAATATTGATACCCACTATGTACCAGACATTGTACAAGTCTCTGGGAATGCAAGCATAAATGAGTCTAGTCTCTGCCTTTGATATGCTCATAGACTAAATATTAACAGTGCCTGAGATTATGGAAACTAAAAATGGGTACCAAGTCATCCTATATACTGTACAAATGCACAAGGGTGCTACAAAAATTTTGGGGGGAAACACAGCACTATTAGATATTATATGAGCCTCGTTCAATTTATATGTATCTTCAAGTGGCTACAATATTCATACTCTTCGAGGGGTTTTGAACTAACCCCATATTAAATAGAAGTATTCAGTATTTGACCTAGAATACTATAAAAACATTTCCAAGAACACCATAAACAGAGAAAGTTTAGGAATTTCTGGCCTAAGGAAGGCAATTTGATGTTTCAATCAGAGTAATTTAAAGACCCCAAAAGATTAAGCCAAGGAACTGTCATGGGAGCTTATGATCCAGGAGAACAAAATGGGACTGAGAAATGATTATAAAAATGATCTCCAATTGGGTACACAAATACTTGTGTATTTTCCTCACAAAGATACTTAAATAAATCTCATTTTAAAGAGCTTGAGTGACTTCAAGGATAGTAGTTAATTTGGATTCAAATTATGAAATATTTTTAGGGACTAGGTCAAAATGCTTTTAGTGAGCTAATTACATGATTCGGCTTATGTCTAAATAATAAAACCAAAATGGGCCATCAATCTTATTAATTTGAAGATGGTATTTTTTGATGCCTATTCTGCTTTTAACCTTAGGCAAACTGAATGTACTGAATAGGAGAGCAGATTATGCTGTCACCTTAAGAATATATGATTATAGCATCTCAGTGGATGGTTAGACATCTCATAGAAAAATAACTGTAAATCTAAGGAAGGAGATGTATTTGACAGTCCAATGTCTATACACTTTTGGTTTCCTCTAGCTCAGAATTGCTGCAAGCTTCTTTAGTAATTTGAAACCTGGAACATGTTGAAATTGCTAGCAATGTTCCCCTAGCTACTTTTTCATGAAAAGATGATTATGTGATGCTAAGAGGATTTGTTGACAAGAAGGAGAATTTTTATTGCACAAGTCTGCTTTCAAGGAATAAAAAGAGAGTCAATGGAAAATAGCAATTGGATCATTTTCTGAAAGATAAGAGATTACCACTGGGACTTGTTCCCATTATCTCAGAGCTAAGACTTAACTATAGTTCTCATCACCAAATGAAGGGCAGTGAAGGATGAGAAAACGATCAGGGAGAACATATATAGGAGAAAACCATATTTTGGAAATGTAACATGCCTGGTCTATAGATGCATATGTAAAGCATAGGGTGGTGGCAACATAGAAAATATCACTTTGATGAAGAGAAAAATCTTAGCTCAATCCTTATCTCCAGTTTATTTAGAAATACCACCTTGACCTTGTTTAACTTAACCTTGTTAAACTTCAGTTTCCACAGCTATAAAATAACACTGTAGAAAGGAATAAATAAGACAATACAGATTAAATACTTAGGATCTAGCCCGGTCTATAATAAGCCTAATCAGTCACTGATACACAAAATAGAAATTAGCTTTTTCTTATAGAGAAAAGTTTGGGAGTTATAGCCCTCACCTGTAAGGTGGCTTCATAATTTTAGTAGCATTCAGCTTTCTGATTCACCATCCTTGGCATGGGACTTTGAAGATTTCATCCGGGTTCAAGGAGGTCTAGTCCTCAGACTTGGATTGGAAGTAGGAGGAAGTGGGGGAAGCATGTGACAGCCATCTATGCTCCTTTAAATAAGGTTTCCTGAAGCTTCTATCCAGTAACTTTTTTTTTTTTATTAACTGAATACAGTGACATGATATAACTAGTCGGGAAATATTGGCCATTATCTGGGCACATGAGTTTTTGGAATTAAACAAGATGCTATTTGAGTGTCTTCTTACCATGAAGAACAAACGTAGGCAATGTATATTTCCTCACATAAGCTTTAAATAATCCTTTAGTATGAGCCTTTATCTCTTTATTTGTAAATGGAATATAATACCTGCTTTCTTGGATTGATTAGAAGATTAAATGAGATTCTGTGTGCCAGTGTTACATCATTTGTTGAATAAATAGAAAAACATTAATGTTTAGATTGTATTAGGTACTGTGTAACAACTTTTTAAAGATTACTGGTAAGGGAAGAGAGAGAGAGAGCGCAAGAGTATGAACACACACACGAGTGAGAGGGGCAGGAGAAGAAGAGAGAATCTCAAGGAGATTCTCTGCTGAGTGCAGAGCCTGCCACAGGGCTCAATCTCATGACCCTTTGATCATGACCTGAAACAAAACCAAAAGTCAGCTGCTTAGCTGACTGGGCCACCCTGGTGTCCCTCTATAGCAACTTCTAAGTGTTTTTTCCAACTGCTCTGATTTATAAATCTTGTGAATCTGTCTTTGATGTTTTATCATATCTTAACATTCTCATCAATTTTTTGACTGATTCAGGATCTGAATGGTTTTTTAAAAGATTCAGACTTGTACAATGTAAATAAGACACAAATTACTTCATATAAAACTTTCTGAAACAGTCAAAAGCATTTGGAAATTTATTTGTATTTGGAAAAGTATTTGGAAAATAGGTTGATTTATTTAGTTGTAAATTAGGATTAGCAATATGTTTAACATGAAAATTAGAGTAAAATTCACATGTGCTAACATTTTACTGAGCATAGTATGAAAGGTTCAGAAAATGGCTATTTTCAAGATTTTAAAAATATATTTTACATTTAAAATCTTAAAATTGATGAAGCAGTTATACATATGCATAATATCTCACTTCTTCATAATTGTATTAATTTATAATATTTGGCAGGGAAATGGGAATTGCTCAAGGAGCCATAGGTAATTTTAGAATTAACATAAATTCTGTTCCAAGTCCCATGCACATTTTATTCCAGGACTGTCATCTCCATTTTGAATGTCAGATATATAATCATTGGCATCATGTGGAGATGAGACTTCCCTAGTCCTATGTCATAAACCTAAAAAGTTATTTCAGAGTAACTAATAGTTACCTGGATTCCATTCTCTGAAAGGCAGAACTATGATTGCTTCTCTTTTGTAACTCTGAAAGCACTTTGTTTGTAGTCAAACACTATTGAGTGCTATATTTGCTTTTTCAGGCTGCTAATCAAGGAGGATTATTTTAAATTAAGTGGTTTATTTGAATTACTGTTATATCTTGACATTCACATTGGTGGTATTTAGGGACATTATATTATACTTCAGAACGTCTTTGATAACATTTTTGTGTAGATTGAGGTACTGAATATTCCTATAGAATGATCTAGATAATATCCTCAGAATTCTTTTAAGTGTGATTTATTGCTGCAAATTAAATTCAGATCATTCCTTTTTACTGCCTGTGGTATTCATAAAATATAAAAACAAAAGCCCATAAAATATGGAAGTTTTTACCTTTTGAAGGCATTTTGTTTTGTATAAAACAAAACCTGAAATTTCCAAGTAGTAAAAAATTTCAATAAAATTTGAAAAGATTTTAAACATTGGAGACCAGTTTTTACCCTAAATAATCAGAAATATATACAAGGATATATATATTCATTGAAATACATTTGTTTTTATGAAATGTTATGTTTGAAATGATGAACTATATATTTAGCTAACTCCAATAGAGGTATATAAAAATACATTTATATGCAAACATACTTTATTTGGAAAAGACTAGAAGACTATCTCCCACAGTGTTAATAATTTTAAGTGGTGTGATAAAGTTTGAATATTTTTATCATTTATGCTTTTATGTATTTTTCAAAGTTTTTATAATTAAAATGCAAATATAAATGAAAGTATAAAAATGTTAATTTTTTAATTAAAAATATTTTCTGAGTTTATTTGCTGAGTTAAAAATATTTGCTGAGTACTACTAGATAGCCCTATGTATATGTACAAATAGATAATTGTTTTTGTGATCTGACCAAATGGAGATCATATACTACATTGGATAGCTCTTTAATGCCCTCTTTGGGCATTTCACTTTTGAGACTACTTTTTTGTATAATATTTGCAAATCAATCAACATGATACATTAATAAAAGGATAAGAACTATATGATATTTTTAGTAGTTGCAGAAAAAGTATTTGACAAAGTACACATCCATTCATGATAACCCTCAACAGAGTAGGGGGGTTGGAGGAAACATACCTCAACATAATAAAGGCTATGTATGCAAAAACCAATAGCTCATACCCTAAGTGGGGAAAACTGAGAGATTTTCCTCTATGGTCAAGAACAAGACAGGGATGTCCATTCTCACCACTGTTAGTGCAATACTGGAAGTTCTAGCCTTAGCAATCAGACAACAAAAAGAAAAGGCCTCTCAATTGACAAGGAAGAAATAAAACTTTCACTCTTTGTAGATGACATGCTACTCTACATAGAAAACCCTAAAGACCCCCACCAAAAACTTGCTAAAACTGGGTGAATGAATTCAGCAAAGTTACAGGATACAAAATTAACCTATAGAAATCTGTAGCATTTCTATACGCCAATAATGAAGCATCAGAAAAAGAAATGAAGGAATCAATCCCACTTACAATTATACCAAATCCAATAAGATACTGAGGAATAAACCTAACTAAAGGAGTGAAAGACCAGAATGCTGAGGACTATAGAACAGCGATGAAAGAAATTGAAGAGGACACAAAGAAATGGAAAGAAATTCAATGCTCATGAATTGGAGGAACAAATATTAAAATGTCTGTACTTCCCAAAGCATTCTATACATTTTATGCAGTCCCTATCAAAAATACCACCAGCATTTTTCACAGAGCTAGAACAAACAATCCTAAAATTTGTATGGAACCACAAAAGATCCTGAATAGCAACCTTGAAAAAGCAAAGCAAAGTTGGAGGCATCACAATTCAAGACTTCAAGCTATATTACAAAGCTGTAGTCATCAATAAAGTATACAACTGGCACAAAAACAGACATATATCTCATTGGATCAGGATAGAGACCCCAGAAATAAACCCACAACTATATAGTCCATCTTTGACAAGGTAGGAGAGAATATACAATGGAAAAAGACTGTCTCTTCAACAAATGGTGTTGGAAAAACTGAACCATTTTCTTATACCATCCACAAAAATAAATTGTAAATTGTTGAAAGATCTAAATGTGAGATCTAAAGCCATACAAATCCTAGAGGAGAACACAGTAACCATAGCAGTTTCTTTTCAGATAGGTCTCCTGAGGCAAGCGAAACAAAAAGCAAAGATAAATTATTGGGACTTTATCAAAATAAAGTTTCTGCATAGTTAAGGAAACAATCAACAAAACTGAAAGGCAATCTATGAAATAGGCCATTTGCAAATATTTTCTATCTGAAAAAGGGTTAATATCTAGTATCTAAAATATATAAGCTTATAAAATTCAACACTCAAAAAAGGAACCATCCAATTAAAAAATGAGCAGAAGACATGAATAGACATTGTTCCAAAGAAGATATACTGATGGTCAACAGACACATGAAAATATGCTCAACATCACTGATCATCAGAGAAATGCAAATGAAAACTGCAATGGAGATGTCACCTTACACCTGTCAGAATGGCTAAAGTTAATAACACAAGAAACAGGTATTGGCAAGGATACGGATTAATGGGAGCCCTCTTACACTGTTAGTAAGAATGCCAACTGGTGCAGGCACTCTGGAAAACAATATGGAGGTTCCTCAAAATAAGAGAACTGCCTGGGATCCAGCAATTACACTATGAGGTACTTACCCAAAGGATACAAAAACTAATTCAGTGGGTACCTGGGTGACTCGGTTAAGCATCTGACCCGTGATTATAGCTCCGGTCATGGTCTCAGGGTCCATAGATAGAGCCCCACATCGAGCTCTTCAATCAGTGTGGAGATTCTCTCTCCCTCTGCCTCTCCTTCTTCTTGGGTGTGCACTTGGGCATGCATGAGCGCACCCTCTCCCAAATGAATAAAATCTTAAAAAATATATACTAATTCAGAGGGTATGTATACCCCAATGTCTATAGCAGCATTATTTACAATATCCAAATTATGTAAATAGCCCAAGTGTTCGACTGATGAATGAAGAAGTGGTATACACACACACACACACACACACACACACACACACAATGTATATTGCTTAGCAGAAGAAAAGAATGAAACTTTGCTATTTGCAAGGACAATAATGGAGTTAGAGCATATGACGCTAAATGAAAGAAGAGAAAGACAAATGCCTTATGATTTCATTCATGTAGAATTTAAGAAACAAGTGTGAGTACTTCCTTAAAATATTTGGGTCAAAGACTAAAGTCAGTTTTAAGTTTGAATGTATTATACACTCTTGCAAAAAATTGTACCAAACATGTATGGATTTTTTCTGTGCCTTAAAGAAATTCTGAATGTTGTAATGGGTTTCATCTTTGTTTGCCAGATATGGAAACTGCTAATCCTATTTCCAGTTCCATTCTTTGGATATAATGAAATTGAACTACATTTAATTAATTTTGACTTAATCTATTCATAATCTTGCCTAATTTTCTATTAGTATGTTGGGATTTTAATCTTGGTTTAAGAAGTTTTTTGTGCATTAGATACTTTCAATTTTTTTGCCTTATTTTTTATTTTTAAAGCTGTATTTGTGGTAACCTTTTTCCACACATTATGATTTTCTGAAATAGTTAAATATATTGTAGTGGTTAAATATTTTCACGATTGTAGATCAGGTTCATAGAGGCCTTTGTCACCAAAGAGAATATGAAAGTTATTCTTGTATTTTTAAATTTTAATATATTCAATGAAATATTTTTCTTTCTGGAATTTCACTGAAATAAGTAAAGAAAATTATTACTTTTACTTTCCAATGGACAAATAGAATTAATAATTTTTGAATAATGGTCTTATTCCAGCTGATTTGTGGTGCAAATTTTATATATATTTCCTTGTATATATGAGAATTAAAATCAGATTGTTAGTGTGAATAGTTAACAAAGGTGATTGATTTTTTTGCAGTACTATTAGTGTCCACCTTTTACTTTCATTCTTTCACTCATGTGGTGCCAGTTTAAGAGCCTACTTATTAGTCTCAGATAATCATGGTTCATGGTTCCTGATCTCAGGCATCTCAAAATTGAGACAATTTATATTTATATGCAAATTAACAAGTATGACTCTATCAGATATCAGTATTGTGGACAGAATATTGGGATAATGAAGTAATAAATTATTTCAAGAAAATTTATAAAAACTTTCTCCTTACACCTGTGTTATAAAAAGTCTTTGTTCCTCAAGTATTTCAAGATACAGGGCATAGGGTATTAGAGTTGAAAATCTTACAGATTACCTGTTTCTGTCCCCTTATTTTGCATGTAAGAATTGGGCTCGTAGAAGTTAAATGGCTTAATCAAGAACATACTGAGTTAGTTGCAGAGGTTGAATTGAAATCTAGATTCCCAAAGGGTCCTTGAATTTTGGTTTATCAAGATGATTCAGTAGTATGGGAAAAAAATAATGGTGGCAGAGCTATTGTTTCCTCCTCTTCCAACGTTTTGTAGCAGTTTTTTTTTTTTTTAAGTTATTTCCGAATGAATCATGGTTTATTGTGCATTATACAGAACTGAGTGCCCACCCCCAACTCTTCTCATTCACTGATTTTCTTTTTAAGCATACTGGTTATCCTCACTCTTAGATTAGTTCTTCTCTCTACTGTGATCATATAACGTTTTAAGGAATGTGTGTCTGGAGAGATGACTCATTTTTTTCTTCCTGTGTATATTTGTAAGATTTCTAATAGTTAGCCTTAAAATATTTGTGAGACTGATGATAGAGAAAAAAGACAGGATTAAAAACACAATTGTTCTTAAATTTGTTTTTAAATCCTACGTCATAGAAATTAAAGAATCCTCGAGAAGATTTTTAGTCAAATGCTAATATTGGGTGTATTGCACACCATTCTTATCACAAATGACCTACACCTATGAGGCAATATTATTACTTAGGAACAGTTATGTTTTTATATAACAAATTGGCCTTTGCTGTGCAGGGAATAAAAGATTACAGAGGAGTTGTTTTTAGGGTCCTAAATGAGTCCTATAACTGATTAATTAGGGGTATATGACCTTCAGTTTCCATGCCCCTAAGATGAGGGGTCAACAAGTGCTAATTGTTTCAGAATAGAGGAAAATTAAATAGCTTGATCATTGGCTGAAGAATTTCCTTTTGGGGGGGGGGGGCTTGTCTTATTTGCCTTAGTAATTCTTTTTTTTTTTTTTTTTAAGATTTTATTTATTTTATTTGACAGACAGAGATCACAAGTAGGCAGAGAGGCAGGCAGAGAGAGAGAGAGAGGAGGAAGCAGGCTCCCCGCCGAGCAGAGAGCCTGATGCGGGACTCGATCCCAGGACCCTGAGATCATGACCTGAGCCGAAGGCAGTGGCTTAATCCACTGAGCCACCCAGGTGCCCCTGCCTTAGTAATTCTTTAGGGGCATTGACAGAAGCACTTTTAGTTTGCATGCTGTAATAGGGATTGTTAAAATGAATTGTATGACAATACTTTTGAGCTTGTAATTTTATACTGTAGTATGTTTATAATATACTTTTAATATGATATAAGAAGTAAAAATCATTTTTTAGGGAGGTATATTCTCTTCAATTTTAAATTTGATACCATGCCACCTTTTTGTATTAAAAATGGCAGTTCCCTTCTGTAGGGACTGTTCTTCATCTTTGATGTGGGCTTTTGTTAAAGGGCCCTATATTCGCTTCTTACCGTGTATATATGCATGTTATAGAGACAACGTGAGTCCTATGCATGCAAAACCAATGTTCAAATAAGCATATAGTTCTTGGTAGTAGGCAAGAAAATGAGTAATTTCATCCTGGACCACAAGTGGACTGATTAGCGCTGGAATTCTGAAGTTGAAAGGATAGTTATTAGCATAATGTTATGCATAAGGAATGTGATAGATGGCATATTATATTGCAAGTTTTAAAGTGATATTTGGGGCAACTTTTAAATGTATATGTTACTGTGCTTACTTTTTAATTAGCTTTTCCTGTAGCCTAAATGAAAGGTAATACATTGTGAATAAAATGCTTACTCATTTAAAAAACAAACCACACATTTCTGCAACACAAATATAATTTTTCATATTGTTGGTAAACTAAAAGATTATTTACAACTCCTTTAAAGTAAGACTTAATGATTATTAATCATTCAGTGGACTTGCCCTGAAGTCACTCTTTAGCTAGGTAGGTATTTTGTCTTTTTAAAAAGATGCAAAAGATAGTTCTTAGGGTACATAAGAGCTCTTTATCTATCCTTTCTGGAGAAAACCTGGGTCATGAATTTTTTACCATCAATCATGTTAAAATCTAGAAAAATTTAAGTGTTCTAAATTTCCAGCTCATTTAAGAGCTAGTATCCTTTGCATAAATTTGTGATACATTTGATTATAAAATATATGTTTCTAGATATTTTCCCTTCTCAAAAGGACAGGAGTAGAAGAAAATATTCAGACATTTGGATTATGATTCACTGTTCCTTTTCCATCCTGTATTCCTTTTTGGTATTCTCAGTCACTATCTTTATTAAGGTTTTTGACTTAGTCATAACTTAGTGTTAAAGAAACAACTCAATAGGAGAAGGAGATAGACAAAATTGATTGCATTAGTAACTTCAGTAGCTTCTCTATGTTAATTTGATAACCAGAAAATTGGAGTTGAGTTATAGTCGGTATTGGAAGCTATAGCTTATCTCTAGGATGTTCTCTTGTGACATGTTTACAAGTAGTTCTTTAGGTGGGATCTGCCTCATAAAGCTAATGAGTCTTGCTAGTGGGGCTTCTTTGGGTTCAAGTACATAATTTCCAGTTTCCTTAGGAAAAGAAACCCTTCCACTTGCACTTTCATAATTTTTTGGTTCTGCCTTACACTTACCACTCCAGAAGAGCTCACCATGGCATGATCATGCTTTTCTGTGACCGTCTAGGGAATACCATTTTCACTTCCCATAGATTCTTGGCATATTGTTAATCTCCTTTCATCAGTTTCTTTCTCTCTCTTGGTTATGTATTCTTTATCTGATAATATCTTCTGATTTATTCCACAATATCCCATATCTAATTCCATAAAGAGTGAAAAAAGCATTTATATAAAAAGAAGAGTTTTGTCAAATTATCTTTCCAAAGAGTTACCCAACTATATTAACTATGCAATACCAGTCTTAAAATCCCCACCAATGTTGTTATAACTTTGTCACTCTAGTCCAGGGGAGTGGTGGGAAAAGAGTTAGTTGGAAAAATAGGAGCGACTGGATGATTTTCTTTCCTATTTCCTATGGCTAAAATATTTTCTTCATAAGTTTGGTTTCTGAATTTAACCTTCTGTCTGTTCTAGCAATGACAATACATTTTCCTTAAGTTCCTCAACTGCTGACTAACCTTTGTGGCTGATTGTTTGGAAGCAGAAAAAAGAATAAGTATATATATGGGGTGTGTATAATGGGCAACCAAATTACTTGACTTTATTTTCAGAATAGATGAGAGAAAGAAGAATGGAAAAATAAACAAGACAAACACGACAGAATGAATGTATTTATTATATATGTGCTATTTGCGGTATGAGGATTTTTTAAACATCTTTGTTTCACTATTCATATAAAGTCCTTACATAAGCTTAAATATTGTATATAACTTTTTTGGTTTCAGCAAATGTTTCATGACATTAAGGTTATTGGGTAGGAGGGAAAACTAGCTGTGACATCTGTCAACACATTGATTTCCAGGGTTGATACAGATGGTCTGAGCTAATCCTTGGTCTCCCTCACCACCCCATTTGTGTCCCATACAAAGTGTATGACCTTCTTAAAAGAGGACCAGTCATGAAGGGTATTTAAAAGGTGTATATCTTTGCTATAACCTTTAGACATTCATAATTTATTCAAAAACAGATAAATCTGCAGAACAAAGAGACAAACTTCAGTGGGAATGATTCTTTTTCCTAGAAGCAGTATAATGACTAGAGAGGATTGAAGTTGGAGCATGCACAAATCTTCTTGAGCAGTTAATTCAGTAAATCACGTTATCACTTAAGCCTTTTTTCCTAAGAAAATGGGCTAATATCTACAATATTTGCAAAGACGAAACATTTTCCTTTCATCAACCTTTTTGGGTATCTGCTATGTACCAGACACTACTGGGAACGGGACTATGGTGCTGAAGAGAGCATGTAAATAATTTATATGTATCTGTGCCCTCATGGTGATTGCATTCACATTTGGGAAGATAAGCAATTAGCAAATCGTAAAATATATATTCTGCATGATAGTGACAAATTATAGGAATGTAAAAAGCTAATGGGGCACATAGGGTTCCAATTTTAAGTAAGATAAGGGAAAGCCTCATCAGGATAATCTTGAGCAAAGACTCAATGAGGTGAAGGAGAGGCACTAGATATCAGGGGGAGAACTATCACATTAAGTATAATAATTTATATAAAATTTTTAGTACAGTTCCTGGTTCAAAATATAGTTAAGTTCTCAGTGTTAGCCAGTATTATGAAATAAACTTGACTTTTAAAAAAATTATTTTAGAGAAAGAACAAACAGGTGAGGCATAGAGAGAAGGAAAGAGAATGTCAAGCATCCTCCATATTTGGCGTGGAACCTGACATGGAGCTATAACTCATGATCCTAATATCATCACCTGTGTGGAAACCAAGAGTTGGGTGCTTAACAGACTGTGCCACCCATGCACCCTAAATCTAGCTTCTTAAGAAATATTTTTTGGTGTAAAACTTATGGTTTAACTCTGTCATGCAACTGAGCTGACAGTACTAGTATTTCATTGTTTCTTTGTTACATGTGAACATAATGCAAAGAATAGGTCAATCTTAATATCTTGTCAAAGACAACCTAGTTGTTTCAGACACACTATTTTTCACAAGACTTAAATGCCTTTAAATAGTGGAATAGGAACTATTCTTTAAAAATTCGTACAGAAACTGGTAAAGCCAAGTTTTGTTTTTATTAGAAGAGTCTTTTACAACACTTAAAGCTTGTTTTTACCTTATTATAGGAAGAAATCTAAAAATAGATGAGTCTTAAACATTGACTTTTATCCATCCTGAATTTCATGGAGCATCCAGAATGATGCATCCTTCCCTTCAAATATTTATCCATCACTTCCAGACAAGTAGTGTATGAGGCAATAAATAACAGACAGCTAGAACAGGAGAAAACAGTTTTTTAATGCCTTGTGCTTAAACTGTCACTCTGGCAGGAAGTAATAACTGAATGCTGCATTATTTAAGGCAAGGTAATAGACTACTTCCTTTTAGAGGCAAATTACTTTGGGACCAGCTGCTGTACCCTGAGAAGTCAGGGTTTCCTCAGTGAAAATCTAGAGTTGTAAGGTTTGATGTAAGTTGATTGGCTACTGAATCCTAATGCTTTACACACCAGAGAAGAATTTCCTTTGAGGCTTCTGGTCATCATTTATCATTAAATAAATAGTCTGGCCAAGTGCATGCTTTTCCATATGGTGGACAGTAGGGTGTACTACAAAAGCATAAATTTGGAGTGAGAATGATCTGTACTTGACTCTACTTACATGATTTTGGATAAATTGCCTAATAACTTGGGCTATGGATTTCTTTCCCTGTAATATGCAAGTAGTAGTACTAAATTAAGTTGCTGAGAGAATTAGGTTAAATAATGTATATAAAGATTTGGACTTCTTTTTCTGGTGTCAACAAATATTTATTTACAGATTATTTAAAGCTTTCAAGTTACAAACTCAATATGTAGCATTTTAGCTGTTGAGTTTTAAGAATGGGTCTTTCTAGTTTCTATGACCTGTTATGGAAGGCATCAGGATGGTAGTGTTCTTTCCTGTCCTCTTCATTCCTTTGAAATTTTTTTTAGTCATACATAGATTATAGTCTCAGAAGATCCTGTTCTACTTGACAGCTGTATATTAAACCTCGACCCACACATTTTGTGTCAAATTTCTGCCCAGTTTTTAAAATACCTTCTGAGTATGAGAGCAGGGTTGTAGACTCTTCTGTTGTGCATAGTAATAATGTTGGTTGACAGGATTGGGGCCCAAGTGCCTGTATGTTAAAAATACAACTTCTATTCAATTTAATCTTTGTATTTTGTATAAAGAAATCCACTATTGAATATGCTTTGCTCTCAGATATACTTGTAATATTTCATGATTTACTTGTGGATGGTAGTCATGTTAGTTTTCACATCATAACTGCAGAGTGCAAGGCTTTCATCTTCTCTTTCTTTTTTTTTTTTTTAAAGATTTTATTTATTTATTTGACAGAAATCACAAGTAGATGGAGAGGCAGGCAAAGAGACAGAGAGGGAAGCAGGCTCCCTGCTGAGCAGAGAGCCCGATGCGGGACTCGATCCCAGGACCCTGAGATCATGACCTGAGCCGAAGGCAGTGGCTTAACCCACTGAGCCACCCAGGCGCCCCTCATCTTCTCTTTCTAGTGGCAGTTATTTCCTTTGGTCTGTGGGATAATAGGCCAACCTGGGCCAATAAGTAGAAAATGAAAAATAAGTAGAAAAGTTGTTGTGCTCTTCACTTTTTAATTATTAGAAATAAATCTTTATATATGATTAGTTTTTCTTTTTACTCATTACAATTTTACCATTTTTCTTGATGTGCTATCAACTTAAATTTGACAGTATTTACAATGTTTCAAGATGTTGGAGAATTTCAGTGTTATTTTATGTTTTTATTTGGGATTATAATCACTTCAGGTTCTTATCAGTATTTTATAAAATTAGACTTCATTTCCCCTATTGATACGATTTTAAACACTATTGACAAAAATGACTTTGCTGCATATTTTATGTGTAGTCCCAAATTTCAGTAACATTTTGAACATGTAAACACTTAAATTTCTATATTTTATGTTAAAGAGTCTCTGATTCTATGTCCAGTGTATGTTTCACTTCATGAGAACTTTGAAGGTCAAAAATAAAATCATTGGCATCACGTGGATTGGATTACGTGGATCCCATGCCACAGCCTGAATTGTTAATTTCTGAGTGATAGTTACCTCGAGTGCACGCTCTAAAAGGCAAATATCATACTTCTTCTGTGGCTTTGAAAATGCCTAGTTATCAAGCATTTTTTTGGGGGGGGCTATCTCCTTATTTTAGAAGTTATTAAGTAAGGTTCTTTTAAATTAAATGGATTATTTGAAATTCAGTAGTTTATTTGAAACACTGTTAGAATTTGATGTGCACATTGATGTTGTGTATACCAAGGAATATTATATTTTTGCAGTCTCTTTAGTAAATGTTATACTTCCTAAATATTGATGGTATTTTTATGTGGGATCTGAAGAAGTAAATAATCATAGATAGAATGATCTAGATAGTATCCTCAGAACTCTATTGCCATAAGTTTCTGTGATGTAATGGCAAAATCTTAGGATCTTTCCTCTTACTGTCGATAATGTAAATATTGTCACTGAAAACAGCGAGATATTAAAATGCAAGTGTTACTTTTTTATCTTGAAACTATTCTGTTTTGGGCGCCTGGGTGGCTCAGTGGGTTAAGCCGCTGCCTTCGGCTCAGGTCATGATCTCAGGGTCCTAGGAGCGAGTCCCGCATCGGGCTCTCTGCTTGGCGGGGAGCCTGCTTCCCTCTCTCTCTCTCTGCCTGCCTCTCTGTCTACTGTGATCTCTCTCTCAAATAAATAAATAAAATCTTTAAAAAAAAAAAAAAGAAACTATTCTGTTTTAATTTTAAAGGCTCCGATTCAGTGGTGAACTACTTTAACTTTTGTTTGAGAAACTCTGTCTCTAACTTTGAATGACAGCCTTTTGGGATAGAGTATTTATAACCACTAAACCAGCCTTACAAGAAAACTTAAGGGAAACTGTTTGGAAAGAAAAGAGAGTAATCAGGAATAAGAAAATTAAGAAAAAACTTCACTGTACATACAAACATAATAGTAGCTTAATCACGTATACAACCAGTATGAATGTTAAAGCACAAAAGTAGTGAAATAAACTGTATGTATAAAAATCAGCAGGGCACCTGAGTGGCTCAGCCTGTTAAGCATTTGCCTTTGGCTCAGGTCATGATCCCGGGGTCCTGGCATCCAGACCCACATTGGGCTCTCTGCTCTGCGGGCAGCCTTTTTCTCCTTCTCCCTGCTGCTCCCCCTGCTTGTGCTGTCTCTCTCACTCTCTCTCTCTCTTTGTCATATAAATAAAAATCTTAAGAAAAAATTGGTCAAGAGGTTTACAAAATAAAAAGATATAAAGCATGATGTCAAGAGGTTTACAAAATAAAAAGATATAAAGCATGATGTCACATACATAAAATATGGGAGGGGGAGGAAAAAAAAAACCCAAGTAGTTTAAAATTTTTTCTCTTAACCTAATCAGAAAATACACAATTTATAATGTTCATTGAAAAATATATTTGAAGAATATCCAAGTATAATGGAACAGTTAATTTATAGCACATCCATATGTTGGGCATTAGAAAACTTTTACAAATATTTTATAAGATTAGTTTGACAGGAAATGTTCACAATCTACTATGTTAAAAATAGAGAACTACTGAGGCACCTGGGTGGTGTAGTCAGTTAAGTGTCAGACTCTTGTTTTGGGCTCATGCTGTGATCCTCAGGGTTGTGGGATTGAGCACCTGGATGGGCTCTATGCTCAGTGCAGTGACGTCTTGAGATTCTCTCCCTCTGCTCCTTCCCCACCTGCTGGTGGGCTCCCTCTCTCCCTCTCAATTTTTTTAATAAAAAGATTACTATTTGGGCCGGTACAGCTCAGTGCTACGTGGAGCAGCTCAGCGGACTGCATCCGAGAGGCCAAGGGCGGTCTCTTCCACAGGGCGGTGGCGGCGGCGGCGCCATGGAGAAGCGATTTACATATGATGATTATCAGGAAACGAGTAAATGGCTTCTGTGCTAAACCAAGCACCGACCTCAAGTGGCGATTATCTGTGGCTCTGGGCTAGGGAATCTGGCCAATAAATTAACGGAGACCCAAAGCTTTGACTACAGCAAGATTCCAAACTTTCCCCAAAGTACAGTACCAGGTCATGCTGGTCGACTGGTGTTTGGATTCTTGAATGGCAAGGCCTGTGTGGTGATGCAGGGAAGATTCCACATGTACGAAGGCTACTCGATCTGGACGGTGACATTCCCAGTGAGGGTCTTCTACCTTATGGGTGTGGACACCCTAGTGGTCACCAATGCAGCTGGAGGACTCAACCCTGAGTTTGAGGTCAGAGATATCATGCTGATCCGTGATCACATCAACTTACCTGGCTTCAGTGGTGTGAATCCTCTTATGGGGACCAATGATGAAAGGTTTGGACTTCGTTTCCCTGCCATGTCCAATGCCTATGACCGGGATATGAGACAGAAGGCTCACAGTGCCTGGAAACAGATGGGGGAGCAGAGAGAGCTAAAGGAAGGCACCTATGTGATGCTGGCAGGCCCCTCCTTTGAGACTGTGGCAGAGTGTTGGCTGCTGCAGAAGCTGGGGGCAGGTGCTGTTGGCATGAGCACAGTTCCAGAAGTTATAGTTGCAAGGCACTGTGGACTTTGAGTCTTTGGCTTCTCCCTCATCACTAACAAAGTCGTCTTGGATTATGAAACCAAGGAGAAGGCCAATCATGAGGAAGTACTGGAGGCTGGAAGACAAGCTGCAGAAAAGTTGGAACAGTTGGTCTCTGTTCTTATGGCCAGTATCCCACCACCTGCCAAAGCCTGTGAGCTGGAGTGATCTGGCCTTTCCCTAATGGGATCCAAGTAGCTGCTGTCTACTTTGGTGGCTTGCTGGGGGTCACGTGCCTCTGCCCTTCAGTAGTAGGAGAAAGGAGAGGAAGATCCCTGTCCTTCACCTTCACCATTTCTCCCACCAGACCATTCTGCACAGGCATTTTTTATTGTTACCTCAAATCATTTATCAGTTCCCTACCTCCTTCTTCAGGAGCTAGAGCCCAGCCGTTGCTGTGTCTATGGCGGGGGTGTGACTTGGGCTGTTGAACTTGGCACAGTAGCTACTGCTGTCCTTCTGATGTAATGCATTCACATTCCTGGGGACTCAGTTCTGACTCCTCCAAAGCAGGAGAGCCCCCCGTAAGGGCCATCACAGTCTAATACCCCTAGGACTTTTGTATTCCCATATTTTGAGAATAAAAAGAAAGATGAAATTAAAAAAAAAAGATTACTATTCAACTTTGTCTCAGTTTTGATTTCTAGGAATATACACATGCACACATATACATATATGCATATGTATTTCAAGATTTAATAAAACTGAATATTGATTTCTTCTGATAATGCTATTCTTTTCAAATCATAGTTGCAATGATGTCCTTGTTGCAAATTGTTTTATATACATTCCCAAATATCAGTAATCTTTTGAATTTAAGGATGCTTGATCTTAGTGATTCTTTTGAGCAGTGTGTAAGAAATAAAAAGGTAATAAATTCTTAAATTACTAAACCTTCAAATTGGTCATATTTTTAAACAAGAAAATAAGTATCAGTAACATATTAAAAGTCCTGTTTTCAAATAAAATCCTAACAGGTTGATTGAATTTCATACCTTCAAACAGTTGCTTTTTATTGCCATGTAGATGAAATCTATATAAAAATATTTGCTGTGGTTTTGCTTATTCAGTGTGCAATGTGAGCTTAGTGCATTATTTTTTTCCTAAAGATTTTATTTATTTGAGAGAGAGAAAGCATGAGCAGCAGGAAGGGATAGAGGGAGAGGGGGGAGCAGGCTCCCCACTGAGCAGGACTCTGGAGTCATGACCTGAGCTGAAAGCAGACACAACGCACTGAGCCACCCCCCCCCCCTTAGTGCATTATTTTAACCACAGTGGCAAGATTTTAGGATTTTTCTGTATGGGCTTCTTGCAGTAGGTAACAACAGAGTGTCTAGTTTATATCAGGTTCTTTGGTAAACCATGGAGATAAAAAAAAAAAAAAATTCTGTTAAAGAATTTAGTAAAGAGCAGTTTCCTAACACAGTACTTCATTGTTAATATAATAGTTCATATAGGGAGCTGTAGAACGAAGTACCCTAACTCTGGGGTTGTTAACAAAGACTAAACAGAGTGATGCGTCTGAGCTGAGGCTGGAATTGAGTCATGGATAAGAGAAGAGGGTCAGGAGTGTTTTTCACACAAAAACTGACATTAACTGAAATATAACCATGACACTAGGAGAAATTACAGGAGGAAGATCAGGCTTAAACATATTTATCAACAGTATAAACATAATTAAGGTGACTGTGAAGAACATCTGATCATAGACTTGATAAAAGTGTAATATGCATTTGCATATTAACACAGGACTCAAATATTGGTGAAGGAATTATTCTGCTTGAGTGCATTTTTCCAATAAATGTTTAGGGAGGATGCTTTAATTTGTCCTCAATAAAAAAGTACACTTCTTATTTTTTGCTTTATTAAATATGTTCTTTTGTTTGGAGTTTTTAGAGTTTATATTAATACAAATACATGTTTTTGCCCTCTGCTTTAATACACTTTGTCTCACTGGACTATTTAGATAGAATTATTTGCCCTTTCTTTTAAGGGCTCCAAATTGCTCTCATTTTTGCACTTATGATTGCTCTCATCTCCTTCCTGTAACTTTCTAACATTCCTTTTCTGACCTAACACCTTTGACTTGATCAGCTTTGGAAATTAAACAAATTACTTGAAGTGGGGACAGAAGGAGAGAATTTCAGGCAGACCCCCTGCTGAGGGTGGAGCTCAACCAGGGCTCCATCTGGGGACCCTGAGATCATGACCTGATCTGAAATCAAGCGTAGGCCACTTAACTGACTGACCCATCCAGGTGCTTCAGTTAGCTTTGAACATTTTTGGTGCTCCTTTGGCTAGTTAAAATTCTTTATCAGTAATCTTGTTAGCTAAATTAAGGGTGTGAAGCTCACAATAGAAACTAATTTTGGATAATTCTAATAATTTAACTTTGTTCACATGCATAAGTTTCTAGAGAGCTCTTTAATAGGATGGAGCTTTCCATATCCTACATTGAAAAGGGAACTCTAACTAGGACCCAGGGGACACATGGTTCTTATAAAATAATTTGAAAAACTATGTACTTTCTTGTATACTTTAAAATTCACATCTAAATTTTTTGTGTCTTATTTTTGCAAAGAACGTAATTTCCTGTTACCATTGTCATTATTTATATGCAATGGAATATAAAAATCATAATTTGACATCTAACATCTAAATAAAAATACTTAAAGAATTTTTTATTGAAAATTTGCATCATTTCTTCATCTTGAAATCATGTTAGGCAACTGGTGTTCAGAGGTCCTGAGGCATATGTACTTTGTTCTTAAAATGTCATTTTGCAACCTTTTTTTAAGGTTGGCTTGCTACTTGGAACTCTTTAAAAATGTATTGGGGAAGGAGAGGTTGGCATATAGCTTGATTTAGTCTAGAAATGTCAAAGGCTGTGAAACTCTTCTTAATCTTGGGTACCCATCAGAAAATCCTAACAATTTGTCTGCTAAACCCCTGTTCTAAGTCCCAACGCTTAACTGCCTCTCAAGTAGACATATGTGCCAGGCAGGGCACCAAGTCAGAAAAAAAAAAAAAAAAACAACTGGTCCCTTTTTAGCACTGGTTCAGAGGAGAGGGGTTCAAGAGATCTCCAACTCTTTAAGGTATTATGTGGTACCAAGGAGACCTAGTACAACGTGTTTGGGGGAGTAGTCACCTGTCATCTGTAATATCTTTAAGCAGGTAAAACCCAACAGATCCATGGTCTAGAAAGATAATCTAGCCAGTGTGTCTGGCACTCTTGGCTTTTGCTTTCTCAGTGTCTGTGACTGTATATGCTGTGGCTGTGTATGCTGTACTTTCCATATGAGTGAGACATAGGCAAGTCAATTATGGTGGCCTGGCATTGCTTGCTGCTGGAGGGAGATTAAAAGACTGGGGGTGATTCACTGAATAGAGGAAGACCTTCAGCTCTTGAGAGCTTGGGCTCTGGGATTGAATTCTGAAAACAAATCACTCAAAGAGTTATTAAAAATGCATGCTGACACATAGCACACCAACCCACAGTTTAGACTCTCTAAATTCAGACCACCTGTAGTGTGTACTATAAAAGCTCCTTGTTTTCTCCTCCTCTTCCCTGGGTTAGGAACTATTGTCAGATTGCTTATTGTCTGGATTTTTTCAATTAAAAAAAAAAAGCATATTATGACTCCAGGGTAAAAATAGCATTTCATTGTCTTTAAAATACAATTTTAAGAAAGTTTTAATACTACTATACCCTCATTCAAGATTTACACAACGGTTATGTATAGACACTGTTTTTAGCTCAGGTTGTAGATTCCCTGCTCACAAACTATTCTTAGTGGCAGTGGGATGGCTGAGTACATGTTGTTGAAAAGAGAAAACATACAAGTAAACAGATAAGATAATTCTAGATGAGGAATAGTTTGAAGAAGGGGAGAACAATGACCATGAAATGTTGACTTTGAAGTATATAGAAATTTTCTATGATAGAAACTTGCTATGATTTCTAAATTTTCTGTGATTTAATTTTTTTGTGTACTGCTTTCAGAGATACTGTTATCAAGTATGATAAAATAAGTCAATTCCAAGTGCTTGCTATCTAAGGGTTGCAGTGTCCTACTGCTTTTTAGGTAGATCAATGAAGTCACAAGAGACCTGATGATTACAGGCCTTGAACCTAACAGTAGTTAAAACAAGGGGAATACATAATAAAGAATATATCAAAAAGGATGGAGTTGAAAAGATTCTATATGTATTGTTATAGATAGGAGGCGTTTCCCTTAGCTCAGTTAATCAAAATGTATCAGTTACCACCATATTCATTCATGGTACAGTGTTGTGCTATTTTTAGTCTTCTGTATTTTAGTTAGCATTAATGGAATAACTTATGTATTAGACACTATAAAATATACATAAAATAAAATTTATTGTTGATTCTCAAGTAGCACAGTACATAGTATTAAAATCCAAAAGCTGACTGCCACTATGGGTATTTTAGATTTTTTTTTTCCAGGAAAAGTTAACTTTATTATTTTTTTGTTGTTGTATTATTTTTTCATCATAAGTGTACTCTTTAAACCCTTTCATGTATTTCAGCCTTCCCCCTCCCCACCTCCCCTCTGGTTAACCATCAGTTTGTTTCCCACAGTTCAGAGTCTGTTTCTTGGTTTCTTTTTTTTTTTTTCCCCTTATTTTTGTTTGCTAAATTCCACATATGAGTGCCATCACAAGGTATTTGGCTTTCTCTGACTTATTTTGCTTATCATTATACTGTCTAGCTCCATCCACATTGTTGCAAGTGGCAAGATTTCATTCCCTTTTATGGCTCAGTAATACTCCATTATGTATACTTAATATTTATATTTAATATTAATATTTATATATATCACATCTTTATTCAGTATTCAATGGACACTGAGCTGCTTCCATAATTTGGCTGTTATAAATAATCCTTCAGTAAATGTAGGGGTGGGTGTATCCCTTTGAATTCATGCTTTTGTAGTTTTGGGATAAATACCAAGTAGTACAATTACTTGATCATGGATAGGTTTTGAGGAACTTCCATACTGTTTTCCAGAGTGGCTGCACCAATTTTTATTCCTACTAACAGTGCAAGAAAAGGGTTTCAATTTCTCCACATCCCTGGCAACACCTGTAGTTTCTTACCTTGTTGACTTTAGTTATTCTGGCAAGCATGAGGTGATATCTCCTTGTGGTTTTGACTTGCATTTCCCTGATGATTATTGAGTTTCCTTTCATGTGTCTGTAGGGCCATCTGTATGAAGTGTTTGTTCACATCTTCTGCCCATTTTTTAGTTTTGTGCTATTTTTAACCAAAAATTTACCTAAAATCATCTTAAGAGTAGCTTCTTAGTTGGTAAATTGGCTGACATTGAGATATTGGTATGGGTTAATGAAAGATAAATGATACAGTATTTCTGCTCTCAGTTTATAATCTGACAAAGGGTATTAAATCTGTATTCAAACGTCTTTGGTGCAAGAATGTTTATTTGACTCAAAGAGAGGATAGATCAAATGCAATGAGAATTCAAAGAAGCGGGAGCTCATTTCCAGTAGGAAGGGTTTAGGAAATCACCACATAGTGGGAGAAACTGAGGAAGATCTTCAAAGAAAGGAGCATATCACTAGGTAGAGAATGCAATGAAGGGTGTTCAGGTAGAAAATGGAGAGTGAATTTAAATATGCAGCTGGGAAAGTATAAGTCTAAAACACAGACTGCAATTACTAGAGCTCAAGAAGAATAATATGAACAACTGTGAGGAAGTTTTGTTGATATTGTGCGCGACCTCAGGAATATCTCCCAACTGGAGCCTGAGACTCTATATAATTTTTCTCTTATGGATTACAGATATGATTTTTAAAACTATGATTATTGTCTGTTTAAGCAAGGTGTGCTATGATATTTGTGGCTCCTTTGAAAGATAAGCTGCACATCTGCAAAATGTCAGCAGAACAAATGTCATATGTAAACTCCATTGAAAGTACTCTTGGTTTAATAATTATGTCTTCATTTATTTTTTTAAATATTTTATTTGTTTGAGAGAGAGAGCACACATGTGTGGGAGAATAAGTCCTGGGCAGAAGCAGAGGAAGAAGTAGACTCGCCAGCAAGCAGGGAGCCCAGCATGGGGCTCGATCCTAGGACTTGGAGATCATGACCTCAGCCAAAGGAAGACACTTAAACACCTGACCCAGGTGCCCCAAATTATGCTTGCTTTTAAGATTGTTCAGATATTACATTTCTAAAAAATATGGCAGGAGACCTCAGATAAGAGTTATAACTGAGGGGCTCAGTGGGTTAAGCCTCTGTCTTTGGCTCAGGTCATGATTTCAGAGTCTTGGGATCTAACCCACTTAGGGCTCCCTGCTCAGCAGGGAGCCTGCTTCCCCCTCTCCTCTTCCTGCCTCTCTGCCTGCTTGTGATCTCTCTCTCTCTCTTTCTGTCAAATAAATAAATGAAATCTTAAAAAAAAAGTTCTAGCTGGATGCAGAATCGACCCTTTGTCTGCCATGGGGGAAGCAACAGAAGGATAGAAAGCCTTCTCTTGCACCCTGGCAGGCTCTCAAAGCCTGGGCTATACAGCAAGGGCAGTCCTTGCTCATTCTCTCATTACTGAGAACAGCTCTAGCTCTGTAGCCAAGTTCATGCATGTACAGAACCCAACATCAGGCAGCAGGCAGAAAGAGTACAAAGGAAATCTGGGCATTACTGGGTATCATATAAATGAAGGAATAAGTAGAGATTGCAACCCATCTATATTTCTTTGGTGTCTTGTAATTATGTCTTTGTTATAACAAACAACTGAAATACGGTATAATCGTGGCAGTCCCTAAAATGTTTGTGATCAAACTTCAGTGAACTTAAATGCTAGACTAAGGAGTTGAATCTTTAACAGTTACCTGAAGAATTGGCACCCTTCGTTTATGCTGTTTCAGTTACAAGACTGACTTAGGGTTGTGTATTAAGAAAATGTATTTGATGTTTATGTGAAAAATGGGTTTGGAGGAGAAGAAACCACAGAGTCTATGCTCATGTAATTAGTAGTATTTTCCCCTTAGACAGTTTTCTAATGTACTCTAGAACTTCTAAAGATAATTTGTTTTTTATAAGATTTTTTTCTTCCACATGAAAGAAGATACTGGGTCGATGTAAATATATTTTCTGGCAAGGCCATCATACATTAAATAGGTGTATTTTCTTATATCAGCCTAAGAATTTCAACCTTATACACTATGACTGGAATATATAATTTATGCATATATTACAGGGAATTACAGTTTAGGATGGATTTATAATGATATTGCCATCAAATTTTATGGATCAGTGGAGATTATTAGACTTTCTGGAGCCATGCTGTTCTTTTAAAGGCCTTAGGTATAGAGTGAATATATTATTTCTTTTTGTGAACCACAAGAGTCTAGATAGGGGGTGAAAGTGCAATCTTTCATATTATATTACTCAGTATGGAAAGGAATCTTAGAAGTTTTCCCTATTCCTAAATGTGTGTATTTCTTAATGAAAGAATTAGAATGTGGTCTTTCAACAGCCCTGGAAAATCAGTTTATCTGTCAGTATTCAGCTGAGATACACACCTTATAAAATACTAAAATACTGAAGTGGTTCTTATTGAGGTTTATAATGAGAATTACTGGGGAGTTTAAAAAGAAATTACTGAGCACAATTCTTAGCTTCTTATTCTTTAGTTCTGGTATGGCTGTGGATTCTGCTTTTAAAATAGGTCAGGTTTGAGAACCACAGCTGTATTTGGTTACGGGGTAGTGTGCAATAGAAATATAAATGTAATAGGAAATAGAAGATAGGAACGTCCTCTTTTATTTGGCTTTCTGCTTTGGCAGAAGGAACACATTCAAAACTAGGTGATACTTTCAAAGCTAGGGAATGACAAATGAAAATCCATATAAGCAAAAAGAAAAAAAAAAGAAATCAAGAATGAACCAAGTTTTCTTTTTCTTTTCCTTTCTTTTTTTAGACTTATTTTACAGTGTGGTGGGGAGGGAGAGAGAGAATCCGCAAGAGACTCTGCTCTGAGCACAGAGCCCAGCACAGAGCTCCATCCCAGGAGCCTATGACCTGAGCTGAAATGAAGTGCCAGCCACTTACTGGCTGAGTCACCCAGGTGCCCCAAGTATTTTTTTTTTTTTAAGATTTTATTTATTTATTGGACAGAGAGATCACAAGTAAGCAGAGAGGCAGGCAGAGAGAGAGGAGGAAGCAGGCTCCCTGCTGAGCAGAGAGCCCGATGCGGGGCTCGATCCCAGGACCCTGGGATCATGACCTGAGCCGAAGGCAGAGGCTTAACCCACTGAGCCACCCAGGCGCCCCCCCAAGTATTTTTTAATTGTAGTAATATATGACCTAAATTTGTCATTTTAACTAAGTTTAAGTGTACAGTTCAGAGGGATTAAATACATTGACATTGTTCAGCCATCACTACTATCCAACTCCAAAGCTTTCCTTTTTCAGAACTGAAGTTCTGTATTCCTTAAACAATAATTCCCTAATCCTTCCTCTCTCATATTCCAGCAGGCACCATTCTATTTTCAATGAATTTGCTCTAGGCCCCTTTATATAAGTGTAATCATAAAACATTTGCCCATTATTTCACTTAACATACAGCCTTCAAATTGTAACCCTGTTTTACCATGCGTGGGTGTTTCACTAATTTTTAAGGCCTTAACTAATACTCCATTGCATCTATATGCCACTTTGTTTATCCAATGAGATATTTAGGCTAACTTTTGGCTATTATAAATACTGCTGACATGAACATTGACATTCCAAATCTGTTGGAGCCCCTGTTTATAATTCTTCTGGGTATGTACTCAGAGTGGAATTGCTGGATCATGTGGTAATTCTATATTTGACTTTTTTTTTTTTTTTTTAAGAAACTTCTGTACTGTTTTCCATATTAGTCTTACCACATTAATTCCTAATAACAGCACACAAGGTGAAGCAAGTATTCTTACCTCTCCAATAACATAACTACCTTTTGATTCCCCTATATTTTTTACCCCTAAGGCCCTGGTATGGTGTTCACTATATGCTAAATACATCACAAAGGCTAAAAATAAGCAGTTATTTGCTAACACCCAGATGCAGAATATTTAAGTAGTTCTAAATCCAAGTGTAATAATTTAGTTTGGGTGCATTGGCTGAGAGTCAGTTATGATTCTGGAACAAATAGAAATGAATTTAATCCATCAGTGTTAAATTAGAACATTTCTATCACCAATACAGTTGTATCAGTTTTTTTTGTTGTTGTTAATGTTGACTGCTGTTCTCCATAACTTTTGAACATTACCTGTATATCATTAACTATTATGTGTGTTTTGTATGTCGTCACCAATAACCATGAGAATGTAATGTTTAGGCAGCTACAAAAATCTGAAATATTTTCAATAATGACAAGGTGGAGAGGTAATTATGGATGTATAGGAATAGGTATCCTTGTCCTTTGCTTTTTCTATTGGCTACCAGTAGGCTGAGACAAACTTAACATTCAAAGTCTGCAACTACTTCTTAATTTTAGCAACCTGATTGAAAATCATTTTAATCATTTTTTGGAAACAAATGGTATATATAAAAGAATGACTCTATGAATGAATGAGTAAATATAACTGAAGCATAAAGACATTTATTTCTAAAATCTATATTTTCTCTTGGTTGCCAACTTTGGATTAAACTGGAATGTACAGGGCACATGGGTGCTCAGATGGTTCGGTGTCTGCCTTCGACTCAGGTCGTGATCCCGAGGTCCTGGGATCGAGTCCCACATTGAACTCCCTGCTCCTCAGGGGGCTTGCTTCTCCCTCTGCCTCTGCCTCTCTGTGTCTCTCATGAATAAATGAATAAAATCTTAGAAAAATACTAAACTGGAATGTACAGGACTAAATGGAGAAGAACCAGGATTTCAGAATGAATCTCACTTATCCTGCTCTTGGGTTTAGATTAGATTTTGCACTCTTTCAAAATATGTGCTCCTGAGAAATGTTACTAGTTACTAGTTTAGTCTTTAAAATGGTATTTATTACTAAAATGTTAAGTCCTTCAGTGAAGCATTATAATTTCCAAATTCATGAATAAATAAAATATATAAAATGTGTCTAAGAGCAAATATAGTAAAATATGATTTTTGGATTTAGTTTATGAAATGAAATTTAAATTGTCACTGTAAGCTTGTACTAGACTGGAAAAAGTAGCATATAAAAAGTTTCTTTATAATTAGTCCTTTCTGCTTCTGATTAAACAAATGGAAGAAATTTATATTTAGGTTGTAATATATCTTACTTATAAATAATGATGACATAGCACATATCAATCACTGAATGCAGTCATCTTTATGGGTTTTATCTCAGCTCACATAATTTATACTGCCTTCAAAATTGGCTCATAAATCCGGAGAGATTTTTTTTCAGCATCTACTATTTATGTAAGGATCTGTGTCCATTATCAGTTTTAGGGAGTGTATTCCTCCCTGAGGACAGTGATAATTGCTTGGAAAACATTTGGGGCTTCAGTTGAAATTATTATTTAGAAATATTTGGGGTCTTTGGAACCTGAAAGACTTGGGTTGTAATTCTGTCTCTGCCATTAGTTTACAGGCTGTGAGGCAGTGATTAAGTTACTCAACCTTTCCTGAACTTCATATATATATTATATATATATAAATATATATAACTAATGTTATAATATATATCTCACAGGGTTATGACAGGACTCAGTGACTTATTATGTAAGGCTCCTATTCAAGATAAACACTTAATACACAGTAATTATCATGGCTAAAAATGATAGCAAACTGTATTTATTATTTAACAGTTTTTAATGATGCTTCAAATAGAAATATATGAGAGTACACAATGGAAAACATGAAAAGCATTTTTATATAAAAATCACATATTGTTGAGTGGTAAAATCATGTTTGCCAAAACTGTAAAGAGCCAGAGAAAAAAGTGCAAGAGATTTGTTGTTAAATGAAAGTAAAGGGTTCATTCTAACAATGAATTTTGATCAAGTTAATAAAGTCCATTAAGTAAATGAAATGCCTCAGTATTCAGTAATGAAAATAATTGGCCAAAGGGAAATCTATTTGTTGCATAGAAATACATTAATACATGACAGCATAGTTGTTTTGCATAATGTGTGTGGTAATACCCCTATAATACCAAACATATGTAGCACCAGATACTAAGGATTCAGAACTGGATAAACAACACCATTACTAGACAAGAGAAACAAAGTCAATGAGTGAGATGTAGCACTGGCAAGAAGGAAAGCACGAAACTGGAATTTTTACTTATATGCTAGGAATGAGAATTGTTTTTTGAAAGCTTACTCAGAAATAGAGGGGTCCAGTGTTTAAAACTGAATATGCATTCAAGGGAGAATTTTACTGAAACAAAACCAATATTAATAAATAATACAAAAATACATTTAAGATTAAGGTTTTACCATGAAATTTTAGGTAACAGTGATATTTAGATTTTAGTTTTATAATCCTTTATCATAAAATTACTTTAAGCTTAGTTTTTTATAACTCAACATTAAATGTTTAAAACTTATGTGTAGTGTGTAAACCTGGTGATTCACAGACCTGTACCCCTGGGGATAAAAATATATGTTTATAAAAAATAAAAAATAAAAAATTAAAAAAAAGAAAAAGAAAGGCAAAAAAAAAACTTATGTGTAAAAACATAAAATGCTTAAAATGTAAAAAATTAAAGTTTATTCTGAAAGCAAATATTTTTTTCTACCTGGAAATAATGGAACTATCCTGCTGGCTCTGTATCTTTAAATAATGTAAATTGACATTTTAAAAAAATATTACATTTGATTAAATTGTCTTTAGCACAAATGGATTGGACGTCAGTAACCCCGAGTTTGATAATGTCTTCTCAGCTTGCATTCTAACATTCACTGGTTTTTAATTGTACATTGAAGTCACTGTTAACATTTGCAATTGCTTTTACTACCTATTAATCTCAGGACTTGAAATTTTGTTTAGGAATATGTTACACTTTACAGATCACTTTTTTACATATTAGAGCTTTAATAACAAAATAATACTTTATGTATATGTGGCCTTTATCATTTACAAAGCTTCTTCATGTATAATCTCATTTACTTCTCACAGCCGTCCTATAATATGGCAGGGGATTACTTTTACAGTAATCACAGTTTTATAGGTGATGAAATTGAAGCTGCATGAGGATAAATTACTTGCTCAAGGTTGCATTGCTAGTAATTACCAAAATTGAGACTTGGGCGCACTATCATAACTGGTTCGTGTAGCAGAATTTAAAAAATCAGATGCCTGCAGTGAACCAGGAATGGAAACAAACGAGTGAAGTCCACTAAGCACAGGAGACTGGGGAGTGATGTAGTTAACTGGGAAACAGACACCCCGTCCTAAGGGAGCAACAGCATTTTGGGTGTAACTTTGTGTTATCTTGAATAACTCTGGGTGTGGGGTTGCCAGGCTTCTAATTTAAGAGAAGCACACCATTCAAATTTCATGAAATGCCTTTGTTTTAAATATCAGCAACTGACTCAAAGTTGAAAAAAATACCTAAGCAAGACAAATCTGAAGATTGATCTGGCTGCCAATTTAAAGCATGTTGTCATAGTCTTCATTCTTTAGGGGAACCCGTGAGGAAGACCTGATATTTAAGTGGCTAGGGTAAGATGGTAGAGACGTCCCCTTAAATCCCATTCTCTAATGCTGAGCCAACATTTATGATTAAGGAGGTATTTAGTGAGAATTTTTGTCATTCTGATTTCCTTGGTAGACTATTTATTCTTTCATTTGTTCAACCCAAATACACTGCATGCCAACTATGTTCCTGGCACAGTGATGCAAAAACGAATGCTATATAGTATTAGCTCTCAAGTCTCAGCCAAAAACCTTCTAGCCATCAGTATGTTTCTGCACACAGGAGGTGCCAGAAGCAAAATGGAAGGCTTTATTGTGAAAGTAGCATTTGGAAATACGTAACAACCGGGATTTTCTGAATCTGTTTTCTAACCACACTTCTACTGTGTTCTTCTTTGATGCCACAGAAGGCTTTCGCACATGTACCTTTATCCAAAGATAGATTAGCTTTTTGAAAATTAGGAAATGCAGAATTAAAAAATTACAATTGTATATAAACTCTTAATGTTTATATCTGTAGAGGTAAAATACATGTGCGTATAGATTCAGACTGAAAGAAGAGAGGGAGAGAAAGATGAATTGCATTGAGTCCAGTAATGAAAACTTGTGATTGTATTTCTTTGTTGCCCTTCTGTCGGAGAGTTCAGAACCTAATTTGATTTACAGTCTCAGTAGCTAGTTTGCTATACCTGTGGGTTTTTCTCTTCAGTCATGATTTTCTAAACATATATATACCTTTATATATCTTTCCCTTACATGCACATACGTACTAGACATAGGAAATCTGTGCTCTTCATAGTTTGATTGCTCTGATTATTTGATTCTTATTTTTAGTACCTGGAGAAATCCTGTGTATCTTTGTTTCAAGTTCTGTTTTATTTTTATAAGAAACCAGCTAGAAGGGTAGAGGGAAAGAACAGGAGAGAGAAGAAATACACCATACACACACACACAGACACAGACGTGCGTGCGCACACACACACACACACACACACACACACACACACGGCTAAGTGGAGCATAAACTGGTCAGGTTTTTCTTAAGTGGCAGAGTAAGTTCATGTAGGAGACGAAGAAGATAAGACCTAGGATTCTATTTCTCATCTTTTAGCTTAAAGAGGACATTATTTTAGACTGAATATTGAAAACTTGTTATTCTGTAAAGGCATTATCCATATCTTATATGCAAAAGAACATTTCTTAAATATTTTCTGAGAATTAGAGACAAGTTATAAAGTACATAAATGAAGAAAAACTTACAAATCTAGTGTGATAAATCTGTTTCAATGTAAGCAGTAAGTCAATAAGTCAATTGTAATAGCTAGGATATCAAACATTTTTAAACTATTCATCCCATGCAATGAACTTCTGAAGGTGGGAGAATATGGCCCAGGGATTGGGAGGGGGAATTTTCTACTGATAAGATCCTGTGTGTTTCTGTGTGTACACACATGCGTGCCTGTATTTGTAATTGCTGTGAGGGATTTGGGATGTCTGTTGTTTCTTTTTGTTGTTGTTGTTGTATGTCTTTTGATTTAACTTCTGCATTTTTAACTTCTTATTTTTAACAAAAATGAGATCCCATTATTTATATGGTTTTGTAATATTTTTTCATCTAAAATTTGTGTGAACATTTCTCTAGGATAATATGAACTACATTATCATATTTGTTTGTTTGTTTATTTATTTTTGTGTTGTGTTAGTCACCATACAATACATCATTAGTTTTTGATGCGGTGTTCTAAGATTCATTGTTTACATATAATACCCAGTGCTTCATGCAATATGTGCCCTCCTTAATACTCACCACCAGGCTTACCCATCTTCCCACCTCCCTCCCCTCTAAAACCCTCAATTTGTTTCTCAGAGTTCAGTCCTCCGTGGTTCATCTCCCCTTCCAATACCCCCCACCTTTACTTTTCCTTTCCTTCTCCTAATGTCCTCCATGTTATTCCTTATGTTCCACAAGTAAGTGAAACCATATAATTGACTTTCTCTGCTTGAGTTATTTCACTCAGCATAATCTCCAGTCCCATCCATGTTGGTGCAAAAGCTGGATATTCATCCTTTCTGATGCCTGAGTAATAGTCTATTGAATATATGGACCATATCTTCTTTATTAATTCATCTGTTGAAGGCCATCTTGGTTCTTTCCACAGTTTGGCTATTGTGGACATTGCTGCTATGAACATTGGGGTACATATGGCCCTTCTTTTCACTAAATCTATATCTTTGGGGTAAATCTGTAGTGTAATTGCCAGGTTATAGGGTAGCTTTATTTTTAATTTTTTGAGGAATCTCCACACTGTTTTCCAAAGTGGCCACACCAGCTTGTATTCCCACCAACAGTGTAAGAGGTTTCCCCTTTCTGTACATTCTCTCCAACATTTGTTTTTTTGCCTTGTTAATTTTTTGCCATTCTCACTGGTATAAGATAGTATCTCAATGTGGTTTTAATTTGGGTTTCCCTGATAGCTAATGATGTTGAACATTTTTTCATGTGACTGTTAGCCATTTGTATCTCTTCATTGGACAAGTGTCTGTTCATTTCTTTTGCCCATGTTTTGACTTGATTATCTGTTTTTTGAGTGTTGAGTTTGAGAAGTTCTTTATAGATCTTGGATATCAGCCATTTGTCTGTAGTGTCATTTGTCAATATCTTCTCCCATTCCATGGATTGCCACTTTGTTTTGCTGACTGATTGCTTTGCTGTGCAGAAGTTTTTATCGTGAAGTCCCGAAAGTTCGTTTTCACTTTTGTTTCCCTTGCCTTTGGAGATGTGTCTTGAAAGAAGTTGCTTTGTCTAATGTCGAAGAGGTCAGTGCCTATGTTCTCCTCTAGGATTTTGATGGATTTCTGTCTCACATTGAGGTCTTTCATCTGTTTTGAGCTTATCTTCGTGTACAGTGTAAGAGAATGGTTGAGTTTCATTCTTTAGTACATAGCTGTCCAGTTTTCCCAGCACCATTTATTGAAGAGACTATATTTTTTCCACTGGATATTTTTTCCTGCTTTGTTGACGATTATTTGACCATAGGGTTGAGGGTCTATATCTGAGCTCTCTGCTCTGTTGCATTGGTGTATGTCTCTGTTTTTGTGCCAGGTCCACACTATCTTGGTGATCACAGCTTTGTAATAAAGCTTTAAATCAGGCAACGTGATGCCCCCAGCATTCTTTTTCAACATTTCCTTGGTGATTCAGAGTCTTTTCTGTTTCCATACAAATTTTAGGATTGATTGTTCCAGCACTTTGAAAAATGCCAATGGTACTTTGATTGGGATGGCATTGAAAGTATAGATTGAAGCAGAAAAAGCATTTGACAAAATAGAGCATCCTTTTCTGATTAAAATTCTTCAGAGTATAGGGATAGAAGGAACAGTTCCTCACTGTGAAAAATTCACAGTGAATATCATTCTCAATTGGGAAAAGCTGAGAGCCTTCCCATTGAGATCAGAAATATGACAAGGATACCCACTCTTGCCACTATTGTTTAACATAGTACTAGAATTCCTAACAACAGCAATCAGACAGAAATAAATAAAAGGTATTCAGATTGGCAAAGAAGGAGTCAGACTCTGTCTCTTCATGGATGACATGATACTTTTTGTGGAAAACCCAAGGACTCCACCCCCAAATTACTAGAACTCATACAACAGTTCCATAATATGGCAGGATACAAAATCAATGCACAGAATCTCTCGCTTTCTGATACACTAAAAATGAAACTGTAAAAAGGGAAATTAGAGGTTTGATTTATTTTACAATACCACCCCAAAACCAATAAGATATCTTGGAATAAACCTAACCAAAGAGGTAAAGTATCTATACTCGAGGAACTACAGAACACTCATGAAAGAAATTGAAGAAGACACAAAAATATGGAAATGCATTCCATGCTCATGGATTGGAAGAATAAATATTGTTAAAATGTCAGTGGTGCCCAGAGCAACCTATACTTTCAATGCCATCCTGATCAAAATGTCTGTTGTTTCTAAATCAATATTCTTTGAAATGCTCTGTTAAAAATGTGATCAGGTAAGTGTGCAAAACACTATATTACCCATTTCTTCTTGAAAATGTTTACATATTTGGGGCTCCTGGGTGGCTCAGTGGTTAGAGCCTCTGCCTTCGGCTCAGGTCATGATCTCAGGGTCCTGGGATCGAGTTCCGCATTGGGCTCTCTGCTCAGCAGAGCCTGCTTCCTCCTCTCTCCCTCTCTCTCTCTCTGCCTGCCTCTCTGCCTACTTGTGATCTCTCTGTCAAATAAATAAAAAAATAAATAAATAAAAATCTTAAAAAGAAGAAAGAAAAGAAAATGTTTACATATTAAAGACTTATGAAAGTATGCCCACCATGAAGAAGCTGTTGAATTTAGTTCAGCCCAGTCATTATTTGACTATTGACCCCTATTCTCCTAATAGTTGTGTTAACATTTCACTAAACTAGTATTCAAAAGAAGATACTGGGTAAAAATAGCTTTGAAGGTATAGAATTTCTCTTAAACTTATTTCTTTTTGGCATGATTATAACAGCAAATGGCTAGTAATGGTTGTCATTGCCAACTATTGCTAAAAAGTGAATTCATGTTATAGGATATGTAAGTAGAGAGTCTCAGCTATTTATAGAAATAAACAATGGAAAATATAAAAAAAGTGCTTTAACATACCAACCTTCAGTGAAGTTGTTTTTCTTGTCAGGTATAGCCATCAATCATGCTCTATAAAAGTAATTCCATATACAAATAATTTACTGTGTTTAGCCAAACCATTATTTCTACACTTGGCCCCATTCACTTACTTCACTCTTTACTGGGAGAACAACTGATCGTGTTCTTGGATAACATCTTTGGTATTCCTGGACCTACTTCTTTGTGGGGGGATAGTGTGGGGGACAAAAATACTCTACCTCATGTTATTTTTAGTCATATGTCCTGTTTTTGTTTTGTTTTGTTTGTTTTGTTCTTTAGCTTTTTATCACTTCGGAATTGTGCTTCTATTTAGAACATGAGTTAAGAACTGTTCATCAAATTTGGTATGTCCATGTTGTGTCATTGAACAAAAAAAATTCTGTTCAATTGTTCTCAATGCTTATAATTAAGCTCCTTGGTAACCAACACACAATTGCTCCTTAATGCCAGTTTTAGCTTCATCTAGGCTATTGGCCTTTAGAAAGTTAATTGAGGACACAACTCCATTTATTCTGTAGCCTATCTTAGGGTCAAGTTAAACCCTTGGGTGGATATATGCAGTCCATAATAAAGTCAATACTGCTCATGAATAAATGGTGATAGGAAAAGACAACAGAGCAAAGTCAAAATAATTTTTGTGTCTCCCACTAATAGCTCTTTGCTTTGTATAGCATTCTTGAAAATCTGGTTATATAACTAATTTTTTTTTTAAATCAAAGCAATAATGTATTCCATTGCTTGAGAGGAAAGAAACTGGGACAATAATAGTGTTAAGTGATTTACCAAATACGTGATTAATAATGGGTTAGAGCTCACATACACTTTTTTTAAAAAATCTGATTGTGGGGTGACTGGGTGGCTCAGTGGGTTAAAGCCTCTGCCTTCAGCTCAGATCATGATCTCAAGGTCCTGGGATTGAGCCCCGCATCTCATTGGGCTCTCTGCTCAGTGGGGAGCCTGCTTCCTCCTCTCTCTCTCTCTGCTTGCTTCTCTGTCTACTTGTGATCTCTGTCAAATAAATAAATAAAATCTTAAAAAAAAAAATCTCCTGATTGTGCTTTTTCTAAAGTTAGGCTTTTTTTTTTGGTCCTTAAAATCATGTGCAAAGGGCATATTCTATTTTCTAATTTCTACGTACTAAGTGTTTGAATTAGTGGTTTCTTCCCTCAAGTTTAAAATTTCATTCAAAACCTTACTTTTTAGCCTATGACATACATATATGTATATATATATAGAAAAGCAAACAAATCATATATTTTTAACTCTGTGAAATTTCAGTGAGTACATCCTGGTAATCCATCACCCAAATCAAGAAACTGTATATTACCAGCACCTCAGAAGTCCTTCCCATACCCATTCCAGCCACTAGCCCTTTCTTCCTAAAAATACCAGTATCCTGAATTCCAACATCATGCATTTTGCCTTTGTTACTTTATATAAATAAAATTATGTTGAATTCTTTCGATCTACTTCATTTACATTTTTGTCTGTGTTGATGCAGATAGTGAATCCAGAAACATCCACATAGAGATGTCTTATCAGATACCTGGGTGGCTTAGTCAGTTAAGTGTCTGCCATTGGCTCAAGTTGTGATCCTGGGATCCTGGGATCAAGTCCCGCATTGGACTTCCTGCTCCACGTCACTCTCTGCCTCTCTTTCTCTTTCTCGCATGAATAAATAAAATCTTAAATAGACATCTCATTTATGAAAAAGATGACACTGGAGGACAGTAGAAAATTGATAAACTTTCTTCAATAAATAGTGCCAGAACAATTGAATATTCATATGGGAAAATAAATGTTGACTCTTTATACCATCCACAGATCCATTCCAAATAGATTATAGGCTTAAATGTGAATTGTAAAACAGCAAAGATTCTAGAAGATCACTCTGTTAATCTGGGTTATCTGAGAAGCAGATTCAAATAGGATTAGAAGTATAAGATAATAGAAACACATTTGAAAGAAAATAGAAAAATGGCAAGGAAGAGCTACCAGACTGTAATACTGGTCTGACTGTTCAAAGGAGAGAAGGAAGAAGTTGTGTGGGAAAGTATTAGACTGCACCGAAGTTTTTGTTTTGTTTTTTAAGATCTTACTTATTTGAAAGCACATGAGCTGTGGGGAAGGGCAGAGGAAGAGAGAAGCAGACTCCCCACCAAGAAGGGAACCTGATGTGAGGCTCAATCCCAGGACCCCAAGATCATGACCCGAGCTGAAAGCAGATGCTTAACCACTGAACCACCCAGGTACCCTGACTGCTGTGAAGTTCTAAGGAAGTTAAGCAAGGTTGATGTAGTTTTCCAGTGAAACCCATCCATCAAGAGCAGTCTCAAAACCCATAGGAGCAGGCCTGCTTTGGTTATCCCTGTCACATTTTGTCTACTCCCAACTAATGACTATGGAAAGCACAGCCAAGAGCGGGGGGAGAATACAAAAACATACATACAGAACACCCCAAAACCTACTTCATTCAATTAAGAATTTTTGTAAATCAAGAGGGAAGGAAAACCACAGGATGAGAAGATATTTGCAGTTACACATAGTCCATAAAGGAACCTCATATAGCAAAAGTAAAGAATTTCTACAAATCAAAAAAATAACTAAATTGAAAAATGGGCATGAGTCTTGAACAGGTAGTTCACAGAATAGAATATTCAAATAACTTTAATCATATGAAAAACGTATTCTTTACATTGCAAAGAAATGCAAATAAAACCCCATTAAAATAATACACATCCATCATAACATTTAAAATACAATGTTTGACATGAATGTGGAACAACTGGAAATCTTGTACACTGCTGAAGAAAATGTTAATAAAACCATTTTGGAAGACAGTACCTACTATAGAGTAGTATATATATTCCTTAAATTCCTACGTATTTGGTCCTAATACGCATCTACAACACAAATGTTCATCCACAGAATAAAGTGCAGTACATTCGTAGGAGAGGATGCTATGAGTAATAAATGTAAACAAGTGCTGCTTTCATTATTTTATCATTTTGGAGCTATTCCCTATTTTCATGTTTTTGTTCGTAGGGCAGGTTTTAAGGTGGAATAGTGCAAGGGTTTCTGTCCTTCAGGAGTTTACAGTTTCATAGGAGAGAAAATATTTATTTTAATATTTTAATTTTAGTATTTAAATTTAAATTTAAAAATGTTTAATATTTTAATATTTTAAGTAAAATGCATTAATTGGTAGGAGGGGCTGAAATTAGTGCTGTCACTTCAATGCATGCAGTGATTTTCTTATTGGTGGACCTAGATTTCATAGGGAAGGTAACTTATGAGCTGATTCTTGAATTATGAATTGCCTTTATATGTGTGGACATACCAGACTTTAAATTAGTTTTTAAGGAAGTACTGAACAAAAAGTTGCAAAAAGTATTTGCAGATAAAAAATGCAAGGTCTTTGTGATGAGCCAAACATAAATAACTTGTAAACTGAGGTGTTAATATTGGGGAAATAGTAATTCATAACTTCAGGGTCTATGAAAAGTGTCTGTCTTGTTTTCCTTGCCTACTTCTACATATTTTCTTTGATTCTCTGGCATTTTGAACCTCTATGAATCTGAGAAATTCAGTGAATACACAGCCTTTTTTTTTTAAATCATTTATTTCCAAGAAAACAGCTGCAGAGTATAAGATTTATTTTATCTAACCTTATCCTGGTGTGTCAGAGTATATAATAGTGGGGTGATTTACTTTTTGTGTGTTAAATATGTGGATTATGTTCTTGACTCAATTTTTCTTTGGCATATAGAAGAGGAGAAAGGGGTCAAACCCTTTTCTTAAACTCTGCTATACTTTCTGATAATCTATGAAACTGTCCATGTCTCAGCAAGTTCCACAAATCCTCTTAAGTTGGTGAGGTGCACATGGGTATTCAAAAAATGGGATCACTGAATTAGGAAGTATCACCAGAAATAACATACAGAGAGCATTTAACTTTTTAAAGCTGCTTTTTTCCTGATTTTTTAAATCAAAATTAGAGATTATGATAAAATCAGTGACCATCCTAAAATTAAGAATCTTATGTCAAGTTGGAAAAGGGTAATGGTGTTACTAGAGAGTTTTCTTTTTCTCAGATGTGATAATTATCCCTAAGAAATAACTTAGCAGACAGTTGTCTAATACAGGACATGTGGCAAAAGAAAAACCAAACCAAACCTTAGTATTTTACTTTTTTTTCCCCCCAAACCTTAGTATTTTGGTAAGCATGTCAGAAGTATACATCTGAACTAAACTTTTCCTTTAAAGAACTCAAACTGAGCAGCTGCTCCTATGTTGCACTATTGTTCATATGGCTCACATCTTTTCAGTTGAGTCATAGTCTCACTTGAACTGCTTTCAGGACCAGTCTGTAAGCTTTGTAATGAAGTTATGATTTTATCTTCCCTTTACTTTTGACCAAAAGTATTATTACATTGATTGGCTCTGAATATACAATTTCTTAAAATCCAAAATTGATAGAGTATAAAAGGAATTTACAGTACCTGTGAAGACATTATCAAATAGTAGTAAATAACAAAAGGTAAGTTTTTATATTCCTAGATAAATATTTAGAACATTAAGTCATTTAAATTGTATTCATTAGAAAAATTCTATACTTGCCTTAGAGGGCCACTTTAGACTAAGTAAATCTCAATAGGTGTTCTCTCAGAGATGATTTTGAACTTTCCTCATATGATGCTAAGGATTCTGTAAGTATTATATGGTGAAAAATTAAGAATGAAGTGTTTTCATAATTGACAGGTAATGAGTTATATTGGTCTCTGAATATTTTTAGATTATTAAGATTTCAGTAAGTTTATAGCATAACACTGACATAAAGTGAAAAATAGAATAATTCAGGTAATTTAGCATACCTTTTGCTTTATAATGAAAACGTAGTTTATACATTCAGCTATCTAAACTTACACTGTTTAGCAACTGAACTTATACCATTTACTAATGAAGAGGATTTAAACAACTATATTTTATCAGCTTTAAAATACAAAATACAATTGTTTTAAAACACATTTTGACATCTCTGAAATTAGGACATGCTCTGTGATCAAGGGTGTTGTAAAATGGCTAGCTTTCAGGCTGAAATTTTGCATGTACAACTCTGCTTATCCATGTCATAGGTGTTCATTAACATCTCTTCAACTGAGTTATATGTATTAGTGGTATTGTACACATGTTGAGTTTAATTGTTTAAAATACCTTCAGATATGTTACACCATGATTGGAGATTGAAGTTACTGTGTACACAGAAAGGGATGGCAAAACATAGCTGAGCCTACATTTAATATCAGTAAAGCCAGTATCCATCATTGGAGGAACAACCACGATTGAGTTTATATTTTCTTGCAGAGTGACGACAAAGTACTTTTCATGGACCAAGAAAGGAAAATATCCTGAAGTAGTTGGTCTATTACATTTTGTTACTAAGATTTATGCAAAAGGATGGCTCATCACGTACAGAGAGTTGGAACTGAGGGAACAAGAAATTGCCAAATCTCTCAGAATAGATAAAAGGAATTTCAAAGCAGACAGTCCATTATGACTGATTTATGTATTGTGCAAGTTGTTGAATTTATTTTAACAAACTTCCTACTGGCTTTGAACAGAAGCTGCTTAACTTCCAGCAAGACATGATTCAGTTGAAAAAAATGAAAATTCAAGTGCCATCAAATAGGGAAACATCTCCAAAGCTCACAGAATTGGTGTTAGCCACTTGGAAGAAAATCCTGGAGACAAAAATGCAGTATCATTACTTTCGATGGGTTGGGACATTGTATGAAGAATTAGGAAAGTTTACAACTCTGAATCAAAAAGATTCAGAAAATTTGGACTCCAATAGTGAGAAATTTGGGGAATACTTAACAAATGTATGCAGCATATTGGGTTTACATATGGACAGGCTGATACATTATTAAATTATGCATAAGTGATAGGTTCAATAGATATAAAATGTAAATTCTAAATGATAAGCATTGTCATAGTTCATCGACCATTACTTAATATAAATGGTGCATCTACAATGGATAGCATCTTGAGTTGGAGATACAGTGTTAAAAATAAAAGAATATACATAAATGCAGTTTTAGGGTAAACATCACCCTGTCATTAGACTCCATTATAATCTAGCTATATGCTCTACTTCATTTTTTTTGCATTCCTTTTGTGTTAAAGTTTCAATAATCAAAGATCTCCTTACTAAATCAAAGATTTTCCGTTGAACTTTACTATGTATACTTATTTGTATAGATTTCTCAAACTTAGTGAAAAGTGATTCCAATATTTTGCTTAATTTTTTTTTTTAAAGATTTTATTAGAGTATGCATGTGCACAAGCAGGGGGAGCAGCAGGCAGAGGAAGAAGCAGTCTCCTTGCTGAACAAGTAAGGACTTGATGCCAGGACCCTGGGATCATAACCTGAGCCAAAGGCAGACACTTAACCAACTGAGCCACCCAGGCATCCCCAGTTTGCTTTTTCATGTTCTTGATCTGTTCATGTATGATCTTTGTCAAATACTCTATGTATGTGCACTTACAGGCAATGTACTAGTAATCATACTCTCAAGAATATTGTTTTCTAAGAAATATTAAGAACCCTGTTTCTTTTGGTGTTTTTTTTTTAAATCCAGAATAATTGCTGTAGTCAAAAGACATAATGTATCAGAATGGAAAAAAAAAACAACAAAGCCTTATGTATATGTTCCTACAAGAGACTCAATTCTGACTTAGTCACCTGCAAATTGAAAGTGAGGGCATAGAGAAATATTTAACATGCAAATGGAGTTCAAAAGAAGGCCAGTGTAGCAATACGTATGTTGGACAAACTAGACTTAAAATGGACTGTAAAAAAGATAAGAGAATTACATAATCATAAAGGGGATAATCCAGCAAGAAGATATAAGAGTTGTAAATATTCACCCAAGAAGGGAGCGCCCAAATATATAAAACAATGCAAACATAAAAGAACTAAATGATAATAACAATAATAGGTTATTTTAACATCCCACTTACATCAATGGACAGATTATCTAAACAGAAAGCAAACAAGGAAACAGTATCTTTGAATGACACACTGGACCAGATGGACTTAATAGATATATTCAGAACATTCCATCCTAAAACAGCAGAATGGCATTCTTTTCAAGTGTACAGGGTACATTTTCCAGAGTAGATCATGTATTAGGTCACAAAACAGGACTCACCAAATATAAAAATGTTGGAATCATAGCATGTGACTTTTCTGACCACAACACTATGAAACTAGACGCCATCCACAAGAAAAATACTGGAAAGACCACAAATACATGGATGTTGAACAACATGTTACTGAACAATGAATGGGTCAACCAGAAAATCAAGATATAAAAAAAACATGAAAATAAATGAAAACACAATAGTCCAAACCCTTTGTGATGCAGCAAAAGTCCTAGGAGGGAAGTATATAGAATATAGTTTTACTTCAAACAAGAAAAATCTCAAATAACACAGCCTTGCATGTTAAGGAACTAGAAAAAGAACAATAAAGCCTAAAGCCAGCGAAGGAAATAATAAAGATTGGTATGGAAATAAATGATACATAAAACACACACAAAAAAATACAGCAGATCAATGAAACCAGTATCTGGGTCTTAGAAAAAATTAATGAAATGGATAAACCTCTAGCCAGACTTATCAAAAAGAAAAGTGAAAGGACCCAAATAAAATCACAAATGAGAGAGGAGGAATGACACCATAAAAATGCAATTGTTAGAGAAAATTATGAAAAACTATATGCTGACAAAGTGGATAACTTGGAATGAATGGACAAATTCCTAGACATTTATAAACTACCAAAATGGAAACAGGAAGAAATTGAAAACTTAGACCAATAACCAGCTAAGTAATTTCAAAGAAATTGAATCAGTTAAAAAAACAACAAAAAACTCCCAACAAATAAAAGTCCAAGGCCAGAAGGCTTCATTGAAGAATTCTACCAAACATTTAAGAGTTAATATCTATTCTCAAACTATTCCAAAAGATAGAAAGGAAGGAAAACTCCTAAAGTCTTCCTATGATGCCAAAACCAGACACCACTAAAAAAGAGAACTGCAGACCAATATTCCTGATGAATATGGATGCAGAAATTCTCAACAAAATAATAGCAAATTGAATTCAATAATACAGTAAAAATTATTCGCCATGATCGAGTAGGATTTATTCCTGGGTTGCAAGGGTGGTTCAGTATTCACAAATCAGTGTGAAATACCACATTAAAAAAAGAAAGAATAGGAACTATATGATCATTTCAGTAGATATAGAGAAAACATTTGACAAAGTACAATATCTATTCATGATAAAAATCCTCAACAAAGCAGGTTTATAGGAAATATACCTTCACACAATGAAGGCCATATATGAAAAACCCATAGTTAATATTATCCTTATTGGGGAATAACCAATATTAAGAACAAGCTAGGGATTTCCATTTTCACCAGTGTTACTTATCATAGCACTAGACGTCCTGGCCACAGAGTCAGACAATAGGAAGAAATAAAAGGCATCCAAATTGGCAAGGAAGAAGTAAAACTGTCACTATTTGCAGATGATATGCTTACTCTATATAGAAGCCCCAAAGACACCACCAAAATGAATTGTTAGAACTGAGACACAAATTCAGTAAATTTGCAGGATATAAAATCAAAGTACAGAAATCTGTTGCATTTCTATACACTAATAACTAACTAGCAAGAAGAGAATAAAGGAATCAGTTCCATTCACAACTGTGCCAACACCAAGAAGATACTGAGAAATAAACTTAACCAATGGCGTGGAGGACCTGAACTCTGAAAACTATAAAACGCTGATGAAAGAAATTGAAGAGGACACCAGGAAAGGAAAGAGGTTCCATGCTCACAGATTAGAAGAACAAATATTAAAATGTTTATAATATCCAAAGTACTGTACACATTTAATTCAGTCCCTGTCAAAATACCACTAGCATTTTACACAAGCCTAAAATTTGTATGGAACCACAAAAGACTGCAAATAGTTAAGGCAACCTTGAGAAAGAAAAAGCTAGAGTCATCACAACTTTGGACTTCAACTTACATTACAAAGCTGTAGTGATCAAGACAGTATGGACTGCCACAAAGATTGACACATAGTTCAATAGAACAGAATAGAAAACCCAGAAATGGACACACAACTATATTGTCAAATAATCTTTGATAAAGCAAAAAAGAATATCCAATGGAAAAAGACAGTCTCTTCAACAAATAGTGTTGGGGAGACTGAGCAGCAACATGCAAAAGAATGAAACTGGACCTCTTTCTCACACCATCCACAAAAATAAATTCAAAATGGATGAAAAACCTAAATTTATGTGAAATTTGACATATGTTGAACCATAAAAATCCTAGAGGAGAATACAGGCAGTAACCTCTTTGACATAGATCATAGCAACTTCTTTCTAGATACATTGTTGGAGGCAAGGGCAACAAAAACAAAAATAAACTATTGGGATTTCATCAAATTAGAAAGCTCCTGCACAGTGAAGGAAACAATCTACAAAACTAAAAGGCAGCTTTCAGAATGGGAGGAGATATTTCCAAATGACATACCTGAGGAAGGGTTAGTATCCAAAATCTATAAAGAACTTAGGAAACTCAACACCCCCAAAATGAATAGACAGTGAAAAATGGGCAGAAGACATGAGTAGACATTTTTCTGAAGAAGGTACATGGATGGCCAACAGACACATGAAAAGATGCTTAACAGCATCAGGGAAATACAAATCAAAACTACAGTATAGGGGAGGAGTCAAGATGGCAGAGAAGTAGCAGGCTGAGACTACTTCAGCTAGCTGGAGATCAGCTAGATAGCTTATCTAAAGATTGCAAACACCTGAAAATCCATCGGCAGATCCAAGAGAAGAAGAACAGCAATTCTGGAAACAGAAAAACAACCACTTTCTGAAAGGTAGGACCGGCGGAGAAATGAATCCAAAGCGACGGGAAGATAGACCCCAGGGGGAGGGGCCGGCTCCCAGCAAGCTGCGGAGCAACCGCACACAAAATCAGGACTTTTAAAAGTCTGTTCCGCTGAGGGACATCACTCCAGAGGCTACCCGGGGCAAAGCCCACATGGGGTCAGCGTGGCCTCAGGTCCCACAGGGTCACAGAAGGATCGGGGGTGTCTGAGTGTCGCAGAGCTTGCGGGTATTGGAACGGGAAAGCCGGCTACAGAGACAGAGCCGACAGTAAGCTCACAGCTCAGGGTTACCTTGAACCGGTCGCAGGCTCGGTGAGCTCGGAGTGCAGCCGGAGGTCAGGCAGACGGGAGTGACTGGGTGCTGCTCTCTGAGGGCTCACTGAGGAGTGTGGCCCTGGGCTCTCGGCTCCTCCAGGCCGGAGACCAGGAGGCCGCCATTTGTATTCCCGTCCTCCAGAACTCTACAGAAAGCGCTCAGGGAACAAAAGCTCCTGAAAGCAAACCCGAGTGGATTACTCACCCCAGCCCCTGATAAGGGCGGTGCAATTCCGCCTGGGGCAAAGACACTTGAGAATCACTACACCAGGCCCCTCCCCCAGAAGATCAAGAAATCCAGCCGAGACCAAGTTCACCTACCAAGGAGTGCGGTTTCAATACCAAGGAGACCAGCAGAATTCCAGAGGAGGAGAAAGCAAAGCACGGAACTCATGGCTTTTTCCGTGTGATTTTTTTTAGTCTTGCAGTTAATTTAATTTTTTTCTTTTTCATTTTTTTTTTCTCGCCTTCTGGTTAAATTTTTTTTTAACTATTACCTTTTTCTTTTTTAACGTTTTTTAACTAGTTTATCTAATATATATATATTTTCTTCTTTATATTTTTCTTATTTGTTTTCCTTTTTTTAAAATCTTTTCTTTTCTTTTTTCTCTTTTTTTTTTTTCGTTCTTCCTTTTTGAGGCTCTTTTTATCCCCTTTCTCCCCCCTCACGATTTGGGATTTCTTCTAATTTGGTTAAAGTATATTTTCCTGGGGTTGTTGCCACCCTTTTAGTATTTTACTTGCTCCTTCATATATTCTTATCTGGACAAAATGACAAGACGGAAAAATTCAACACAAAAAAAAGAATAAGAGGCAGTACCGAGGGATAGGGACCTAATCAATACAGACATTGGTAATATGTCAGATCTAGAGTTCAGAATGACAATTCTCAAGGTTCTAGCCGGGCTCGAAAAAGGCATGGAAGATATGAGAGAAACCCTCTCGAGAGATATAAAAGCCCTTTCTGGAGAAATAAAAGAACTAAAATCTAACCAAGTTGAAATCAAAAAAGCTATTAATGAGGTGCATTCAAAAATGGAGGCTCTCACTGCTAGGATAAATGAGGTAGAAGAAAGAATTAGTGATATAGAAGACCAAATGACAGCGAATAAAGAAGCTGAGCAAAAGAGGGACAAGAGCAGCCAAGTATACTATATCCAGCTAGGCTATCATTGAAAATAGAAGGAGAGATTAAAAGCTTCCAGGACAAACAAAAACTGAAAGAATTTGCAAACACCAACCCAGCTCTACAGGAAATATTGAAAGGGGTCCTCTAAGCAAAGAGAGAGCCTACAAGTGGTAGATCAGAAAGGAACAGAACCATATACAGTAACAGTCACCTTACAGGCAATACAATGGCCCTAAATTCATATCTCTCAATAGTTACCCTGAATGTGAATGGGCTAAACGCCCCTGTTAAAAGACACAGGGTATCAGAATGGATAAAAAAACAAAACCCATCTATATGTTGCCTCCAAGAAACTCATTTTAAGCCCGAAGACACCTCCAGATTTAAAGTGAGGGGGTGGAAAAGAATTTACCATGCTAATGGACATCAGAAGAAAGCAGGGGTGGCAATCCTTATATCAGATCAATTAGACTTTAAGCCAAAGACTATAATAAGAGATGAGGAAGGACACTATATCATACTCAAAGGGTCTGTCCAACAAGAAGATCTAACAATTTTAAATATCTATTCCCCCAACGTGGGAACAGCCAACTATATAAACCAATTAATAACAAAATCAAAGAAACACATCAACAATAATACAATAATAGTAGGGGACTTTAACACTCCCCTCACTGAAATGGACAGATCATCCAAGCAAAAGATCAGCAAGGAAATAAAGGCCTTAAACGACACACTGGACCAGATGGACATCACAGATATATTCAGAATATTTTATCCCAAAGCAACAGATTACACATTCTTCTCTAGTGCACATGGAACATTCTCCAGAATAGATCACATCATCGGTCCTAAATCAGGACTCAACCGGTATCAAAAGATTGGGATCGTTCCCTGCATATTTTCAGACCACAATGCTCTAAAGCTAGAACTCAACCACAAAAGGAAGTTTGGAAAGAACCCAAATACATGGAGACTAAACAGCATCCTTCTAAAGAATGAATGGGTCAACCGGGAAATTAAAGAAGAATTGAACAAAATCATGGAAACAAATGATAATGAAAATACAACGGTTCAAAATCTGTGGGACACAACAAAGGCAGTCCTGAGAGGAAAATATATAGCGGTACAAGCCTTTCTCAAGAAACAAGAAAGGTCTCAGGTACACAACCTAACCCTACACCTAAAGGAGCTGGAGAAAGAACAAGAAAGAAACCCTAAGCCCAGCAGGAGAAGAGAAATCATAAAGATCAGAGCAGAAATCAATGAAATAGAAACCAAAGAAACAATAGAACAAATCAACGAAACTAGGAGCTGGTTCTTTGAAAGAATTAATAAAATTGATAAACCCCTGACCCGACTTATCAAAAAGAAAAGAGAAAGGACCCAAATAAATAAAATCATGAATGAAAGAGGAGAGATCACAACTAACACCAAAGAAATACAAACTATTATAAAAACGTACTTGAGCAACACTACACCAACAAATTTGACAATCTGGAAGAAATGGATGCATTCCTAGAAACATATAAATTACCACAACTGAACCAGGAAGAAGTAGAAAGCCTGAACAGACCCATAACCAGTAAGGAGATTGAAACAGTCATTAAAAATCTCCAAACAAACAAAAGCCCAGGGCCAGACGGCTTCCCGCGGGAATTCTACCAAACATTTAAAGAAGAACTAATTCCTTTTCTCCTGAAACTGTTCCCAAAAATAGAAATGGAAGGAAAACTTCCAAACTCATTTTATGAAGCCAGCATCACCTTGATCCCAAAACCAGACAAGGATCCCATCAAAAAAGAGAGCTATAGACCAATATCCTTGATGAACACAGATGTGAAAATACTCAACACATACTAGCTAATAGGATTCAACAGTACATTAAAAGGATTATTCACCACGACCAAGTGGGATTTATTCCAGGGCTGCAAGGTTGGTTCAACATCTGCAAATCAGTTATGTGATACAACACATCAATAAAAGAAAGAACAAGAACCATATGATACTGAAAAAGCATTTGACAAAGTTCAGCATCCCTTCCTGATCAAAACTCTTCAAAGTGTAGGGATAGAGGGCACATACCTCAATATCATCAAAGCCATCTATGAAAAACCCACCGCAAATATCATTCTCAATGGAGAAAAACTGAAAGCCTTTCCGCTAAGGTCAGGAACACGGCAGGGATGTCCATTATCACCACTGCTATTCAACATAGTACTAGAGGTCCTAGCCTCAGAAATCAGACAACAAAAGGAAATTAAAGGTATCCAAATCGGCAAAGAAGAAGTCAAATTATCACTCTTCGCAGATGATATGATACTATATGTGGAAAACCGAAAAGACTCCACTCCAAAACTGCTAGAACTTATACAGGAATTCAGTAAAGTGTCAGGATATAAAATCAATGCCCAGAAATCAGTTGCATTTCTCTACACCTACAGCAAGACAGAAGAAAGAGAAATTAAGGAGTTAATCCCATTTACAATTGCACCCAAAACTATAAGATACCTAGGAATAAACCTAACCAAAGAGGCACAGAATCTATACTCAGAAAACTATAAAGTACTCATGAAAGAAATTGAGGAAGACACAAAGAAATGGAAAAATGTTCCATGCTCCTGGATTGAAAGAATATTGTGAAAATGTCTATGCTACCCAAAGCAATCTACACATTTAATGCAATTCCTATCAAAGTACCATCCGTCTTTTTCAAAGAAATGGAACAAATAATTCTAAAATTTATATGGAACCAGAAAAGACCTCGAATAGCCAAAGGGATATTGAAAAAGAAAGCCAACATTGGTGGCATCACAATTCCGGACTTCAAGCTCTATTACAAAGCTGTCATCATCAAGACAGCATGGTACTGGCACAAAAACAGACACATAGATCAATGGAACAGAATAGAGAGCCCAGAAATAGACCCTCAACTCTATAGTCAACTAATCTTCGACAAAGCAGGAAAGAATGTCCAATAGAAAAAAGACAGCCTCTTCAATAAATGGTGCTGGGAAAATTGGACAGCCACATGCAGAAAAATGAAATTGGACCATTTCCTTACACCACACACAAAAATAGACTCAAAATGGATGAAGGACCTCAATGTGCGAAAGGAATCCATCAATATCCTTGAGGAGAACACAGGCAGCAACCTCTTCGACCTCAGCCGCAGCAACATCTTCCTAGGAACAACGCCAAAGGCAAGGGAAGCAAGGGAAAAAATGAACTATTGGGATTTCATCAAGATCAAAAGCTTTTGCACAGCAAAGGAAACAGTTAACAAAATCAAAAGTCAACCGACAGAATGGGAGAAGATATTTGCAAATGACATATCAGATAAAGGACTAGTGTCCAGAATCTATAATGAACTTAGCAAACTCAACACCCAAAGAACAAATAATCCAATCAAGAAATGGGCAGAGGACATGAACAGACATCTCTGCAAAGAAGACATCCAGATGGCCAACAGACACATGAAAAAGTGCTCCATATCACTTGGCATCAGGGAAATACAAATCAAAACCACAATGAGGTATCACCTCACACCAGTCAGAATGACTAAAATCAACAAGTCAGGAAATGACAGATGCTGGCGAGGATGCGGAGAAAGGGGAACCCTCCTACACTGTTGGTGGGAATGCAAGCTGGTGCAGCCACTCTGGAAAACAGCATGGAGGTTCCTCAAAATGTTGAAAATAGAACTGCCCTATGACCCAGCAATTGCACTATTGGGTATTTACCCTAAAGATACAAACGTAGTGATCCAAAGGGGCACGTGCACCCGAATGTTTATAGCAGCAATGTCCACAATAGCCAAACTATGGAAAGAACCTAGATGTCCATCAACAGATGAATGGATCAAGAAGATGTGGTATATATACACAATGGAATACTATGTAGCCATCAAAAGAAATGAAATCTTGCCATTTGCGACAACATGGATGGAACTAGAGCGTATCATGCTTAGCGAAATAAGTCAAGCAGAGAAAGACAACTATCATATGATCTCCCTGATATGAGGAAGTGGTGATGCAACATGGGGGCTTAAGTGGGTAGGAGAAGAATCAATGAACCAAGATGGGATTGGGAGGGAGACAAACCATAAGTGACTCTTAATTTCACAAAACAAACTGAGGGTTGCTGGGGGGAGGGGGTTTGGGAGAAGGGGGTGGGATTATGGACATTGGGGAGGGTATGTGCTTTGGTGAGTGCTGTGAAGTGTGTAAACCTGGTGATTCACAGACTTGTACCCCTGGGGATAAAAATATATGTTTATAAAAAGTAAAAAATTAAAAAAAAATAAAATAAAATATATGCAAAAAAAAAAAAAACCAACAACTACAGTGTAGTTGTCTCACCTGTGAGAATGATCGAATCAATAACACAAGAAATTATTTGTGAGGATGTAAAGAAAGGGGAACTTCTTGCCCTGTTGGTGTGAATGCCAACTGGCACAGCCACTCTGGGAAACAGTATGGAGGCTCCTCAAAAAGTTAAAAAGAGGACCACCCTACTTAGTAATTACACTACTAAGTATTTACCCAAAGAAAGCAAACATACTAATTCAAAGGGATACATGCATCTGATGTTTATAGCAGCATAATCTTTAATAGCCAAATTATGGAAACAGCTCAAATGTCTACGGATTGCTTATAAGATTGAATCCTCAAAGGGTAAGGGCAATGGCAGGTTTTTTTTTTTTTTTCTCAGATTCTAGCGTAACAGTTATTACAGGATAAATATGCAGGTTTCCTGTTTGCCTCTTCAGATCCATTCTCCTCTCTGCATGCTCTGTATCCTAAGAGACTGAGCTTAAGGAACTGCATCATCTGCTCACTAGCCTTCTCGCTCTGCTGGGTTCAGCCAGTGGAAAAGGGAAGCAAGAATTTGGTGAGTATTAAGAGAGCACTCAGGATGTTTATCATTAACCCTTATGGGGCTGTATTTGACAGATGAAAGCAAACTCTTCTACCTATGGCCACTCTCTTGTCATGTGGTCCCATTTCAACAGCCCTCACTCTTTTTTTTTTATTTTTTATTTTCAGCATAACAGTATTCATTATTTTTGTACCAAACCCAGTGCTCCATGCAATTCGTGCCCTCTATAATACCCACCACCTGGTACCCCGACCTCCCACCACCCTCCTTTTCAAAACCCTCAGATTGTTTTTCAGAGTCCATATTCTCTCATGGTTCACCTCCCCTTCCAATTTCCCCCAACTCCCTTCTCCTCTCTAACTCCCCTTGTCCTCCATGCTAATTGTTATGCTCCACAAATAAGTGAAACCATAGGATAATTGACTCTCTCTGCTTGACTTATTTCACTCAGCATCATCTCTTCCAGTCCCGTCCATGTTGCTACAAAAGTTGGGTATTCGTCCTTTCTGATGGAGGCATAATACTCCATAGTGTATATGGACCACATCTTCCTTATCCATTCATCCGTTGAAGGGCATCTTGGTTCTTTCCAGTTTGGCGACCGTGGCCATTGCTGCTATAAACATTGGGGTACAGATGGCCCTTCTTTTCACTACCTCTGTATCTTTGGGGTAAATACCCAGGAGTGCAATGGCAGAGTCATAGGGAAGTTCTATTTTTAATTTCTTGAGGAATCTCCACACTGTTCTCCAAAGAGGCTGCACCAACTTGCATTCCCACCAACAGTGTAAGAGGGTTCCCCTTTCTCCACATCCTCTCCAGCTCTCACTCTTAATTATGTTCCAATAACACTGTCCCTCTCCTTGCCCCCTTTAAAGCCCAAGGGCTTCCTATTGTCATTAGTCCTTGCGATGCTTCACTGTTGGTTCCCTTATGCTACCCTTACCTCTCTCTAATGCATCCTCTGTTCACTTCTGGGAATTTGCTTGCAACCATTGGTATTCAGTTTTTCTTCTTTGAGACAGAATTTTGAATGTAAGAATCTGCATATACAGGCTACAACAAGCCTTTTCATTAAAAAAAAAATGCCTTTTCTAGGCCATTAGAAGTGTAATATGTAGCTATGTTTCTAGAATCCTTTCTAATTTTATTTTCAAATGTATATAATAATGTTTTAACTATTTTCAAAAAGATTAACAGAAGGAAACTTTATTTAAATGATATTTATGAATTTAGTTACACTATTAGTCAAAAACCTCTCCTCAGTATTTTTTTGGTATCTTTTTTGACTGACAGAATGCAATTTTCACTGAATAAGGTTAACTTATTCAGTGTTAATATATGCATTTTTTTTCTTACAGGATCTTAAGATACTCTGATTGTGTTCATTTTTACATTGGAAAGTTATTTATATTCATTAGATATAGAAAACCAAGTTACCAAGATAGAGTGATTTATTCAAAATCATAATATTTGTTAAACATTTGTAGTCTGGTTTTTAATGTCAGTTTGGAAAGGTCTTTATTCTCATTTTATTACCATATACTGCATCTCTGATGATGTGAGGGAATGCTATATCAATAATTTCATGTATAATGTCAAGAGTTAATTTTTGGATGTTTTTTATTCTGTCTGCATTCATAATAGAAATTCATCTGAAATAAGTCATTAAGAAAACACTGTACTTTTTCAACAAACAGGAAGGATATATTTTTGCCTTATTAAAACTAGGAAAGTGTATTTATTTTTGGAGTAAGGGCAATAATATCCTATATTAAATAAAAAGCCATTGACCTAGAGACCTTTTTATAAACATAATTAGTTTATCTTAAAAGAATTATTATGTTTGAGCCTGTAATTCTTTTAGGTTATTAATAGGAAAGCATTATTTAGAACTGTCAGGAAAATCAATATTGAAACACTTACATACAGGGTAAAAATCGTACCATTATTGATGGTTATTTGATAGGGAAAAGTGTAGCCTCTGCATGTATAGAGGACTCATTTTCAATTAACTATGTTTAAATAGGAAGACTCCGCTTCATTAAGGTCTTTGGCACCTAAATTGTTCATTTGTTTGTGGTTGGAACATAATCTATAATTATTTTATGAGGAAAATCTTGGCCTTGCCCATAGTTATTTCCTTAGGTGGCATCTATTCAGGATGGGTTTAGATTAAAAGTCTTTAATATCAACCCCAGAGTCCACTTACTTGATTTTTCATCAATAATATAGAATGTTATATTCCACTCTTAGAAAATATTGCTGAATTCATAACTACCCAATTTCTGTGAGTAAGTTACTTAATATTATATGGTAATTATTTGAAGGATATGCAGTTTAATTCTTTTGGCTTATTGGTGCTGATTCGAACTTTTTTCTTAACTAACACCCTGGAGAGAGAGAACATTTTCTACTTAGTAGCTCTTTACTGTGGTGACTTAGAGCGAGAAGGAACCCCACATGGACAGGACATATCTAAAGGGTGGGAACATGTGGAGTTCCTGCAAGGAGCCCTGACGTCTTTCAGTAATACTTGTATTTCCTCTCCCCCAAGGTGAGACCTGAAGACATAGTGATACATTGGGCTATTGCTCAATCTCAGAAAAAGCCTGTTTCCTTATCTCTACTGTAGAAATAAAAAATAAGACAAAATTAGGGTTATTTTGAAGATTAAAGAAGTTAATTTATCATAAGCTTCTATATTATAAGCTTCGAGTGTCTTCTAGAGGGTAAACACAGTATATGCTCTCAGTTGGGATTATTTTATAGCTAATATCTTAAACTTCAGCTCAGATAAAGCTATGTTCTTAGAAACACTTTTACTGAACTCCTTGGTCTTAGCTTGAAATGAAGAGTATAAGCAGGATAAAATTTCCTTCTGTTATTATAAAAAAGGTATTGAGGGGATCATCAAAATTAGTTTTTCCTTTATGAGGACTCACAGGAGAAATTTTGAACAACTTTATCACACTCCCTTTCCTTATGAATCAGAAAACTTAAATCATAATTTAACCTTTTCTAGATGACTCATGGTTATTAATAAACCAATTCATTGCAGAAATGGGGTTGTGTCCTGAGGTCTATTGAGTTGCAAAGAAATATGTGGAGATGCAATGGGGGGGGGGTTGGGGGGTAGGAAAAGAATAAATGAAACAAGATGGGATCAGGAGGGAGACAAACCAAAAGAGACTCCTAATGTCACAAAACAAACTGAGGGGGGCTGGAGAGAAGGGTATAGGGAGAGGGTGGTGGGGTTACGGACACTGGGGAGGGTATGTGCTGTGGTGCGTGCGGTGATGTATGTAAACCTGGCAATTCACGGACCTGTACCCCCTGGGGCTAATAATACATTATATGTTTATAAAAAAATAAAAAAAAAAGAAATATTTGTCCCAGTAGTGTTGAGTGAGGCAAGATAACCAGACTATACTTAACAAAAACATTCCTGTTATAAAACTTGGAAATAGATTGCTTTCCTACAAACCATCTCATTGTATAAAAACTGAGTCAAAATCCTAATTTTATAAGGTGTGCAGAAATTCCTTTCATGAAAAATTTAGGTTGACTGTATTTTTATTACATTATAATTATTTGCTGTGGTGCTTATTTAGGGCATTGTGTAGGGCCATGTTGGGTATTCTCTGTGCTATTACAGTTGGGCAATATATAGAAGGCAGTAAGTGGATAGTATCCCTTGAAATTGTTCCAGGCACAATCTTCATAATCTTGTAAGTGGATCTGCATGTATTATGTACTTATATCTCTATGTTTTACATAGACTATATTCATATAATAAAGCAAGAGATTTTTTTTGTAAAGCTATATTGCTATCATATTAGGTGCTTTTCTATAGCAAATTTTAGTATTAAATAACAAAAATGCCTTACAAATATTTTGTCTAAATTAATATTGTTTAACTATATATTACATTGCCCTTAACTAACAAACATACCTTGAAAAAATGAGAATTGAATGTCTATCTAAATAGCCTATTATGGGAAAAAGACCACGCTTTCCCATTGAAGTTACATTGAACTTTTTAACAGTGAGTAAAGTACAAATAAGATGAAATGGATCTAAGTCTTTATATTGTTTTCCAAACATATATATTTTTCCAGTTATGCAAATAATGGTAAAAAGTAATAGAGACCTTTGTTTACAATATTTACCATGTTGGCTAGATGCATTTCAGCTAACCTCAGTGAAATGTGACAAAAAATACACCATTACTGAGAAAAGACTGTAAAATCAAAGATAGTAGTCATAATGAAATGGAAAAATACATGTAAAATCTAAATTAAAATGATTAATAAAATGGCACTGCTTCTTCATATCTCTTAAATATTTTATTACCCCCCCAAACTCAGTCTTGCATTACATATTCCTACGATCACTTGACATAATGAGTATAAGATCACTGAATTGTGGCTAAGCAAATAGTCTCACATTGACTCTAACACTTCATCAATACATAAATCATGAACTATGAGAATCTTTTAATGGAGTTTTAGAAGCATAGTCTCATACCAATAAGCAATTAAGGAATTTTTAATGACTACTTTCAAATATTAACATCAATTGATATGAACATAAATATTTCATTCTTAGACATTGTATTAATATAAAGTGCCTTTTTTGGTGGCATCGGTTAAATATTGTATGTGTTTTTAAATGTGTATATGTATATGTTATACATGCTAACCATTTAGTGTGTCACGGTGGGCAGTTTAATGATCTGAATGTTTAGTTTCTGGTATTTGGGTTGCATGATAATTCTGTTTGGTGCTCTTATCTTTGGCAGGTGCTGTGCTGTTGTATTGTCTCGTAATTTAAGGGGAATATTGATTTACTATCTCCCTGAGTTGAGTGTATTTGGCATTATATATGCCAAATGATGCAAATTTTTTCAGCTCTTCAAGTTATTTGATAGATCACTGGAACCAACAAAGTCCCCTAGGTCTTCATTCTGTCTTTCAGAGCTTAAGACCAAGGAATTTATAACATGCCAAACAACTTGTACCATAGCAGAACGTTCAGTTGCTGAACCACAAGGATGGCTTGCTTGTTTTCATTTTGTAAATATCAGTACCAGTTTTCATTTCAGGTAGACTCTAAACTCAGTCTTGTGGAAATTGTGTCCATGTTTTGAACATTAATGCACTAATTCTCAGTAGACTTGGAAGAAAGAGGAAATTAAAATTAGCTGATACCCAAATTGAGGGAAGGGTATTTTCCTTGGAATTATGACCCTTATGTAGAGATTTTTGGCTAATAGTAAGAAAATAAGAGACTGATAGCCCTATGGTTATGGAAGGAAAATCCTGGATTTCCAGTGCAGAAGGATCTCATTAGGCATGGGGTCACGTACCTAGATTCTGGGCCTTGCTCTGTATCAAGTTATTGACTGAATTGAGGGAAGATTGCTCCTTTAGGACTCAATTTCTTTCTGTATGATGTAGCCCTCATTCATGAATGTGGGGCAGAAAATGTCTATGTTTTCTTTGGGCTCTAATAGTCTCTATAAGCAACACTGTGCAAGGAATTTAAATGTCTTTACTAAACTCCCTTGGGATTAGATGAGAGGGTATAGTAATCATTTTCTGGATTTCTGCATATATTCTTATTTCATAGATAGCAAATTAACTTTTTAAAAAACTAAATATTTTACTGAAGCACAACTTCCATAAAGTATGCCAATTAAAAATGTTAAAGATTGAGGAATTTTCTTTTCAGGATAAAGATTATACCATGAATTCTCTACCTGTCAGAAGGTAGAATATTATTACTCTAGAAATCACCAAAGGTAGCAATTATCCTGATTTTTAACAACATAGATTAGATACACCTTTTATTGAACTTTATTAAAATGAAAAAGGAATGATACTGTATATGCCTTTTTTGTGTCCAAATTTTTTGTTCAAAATTGTTACTGAGATTCACTTGTATTTCTCCTGGATCAGTAGTCCATTTGTTTTCATTATTACATATTCCATTGGAAAAACTGTGTCAATTTATGTTGTTGACAGCTTTTTGATTGTTTCTATGAATATTAATGTGGTGGGTATTTATACTCATGTCTTTTAGTTAATATTATGATGAATTTTGGTGGGAAATATATATAGAGAGTGTTAGGCTATACAATATGTGTATTTTCAAATTTAGTAGAAATCAGGAGGTTTTCCAAAATGTATGTTAAATTTTACATACCTGGCAATGATATATCATGCTTCCCATCACAACATTTCCTTATAAACACTTGGTATTGTCAATCTTTAATGTTAGCCATTCCGGTGGGTGAGAGTGTTTTTTTGTTATTGTTATTGTTGTTCAGGATAGCTAATGAGATAGATCAACCTTTCCTATGTTTATTGGGCATCTTTTGAAATTTAACTTTTGAGTCCAGAAAGGCAAACTTTATCAACGGATTTACAGTGTAATAATCCATTGTTGGAAAGTTTATATTCCTTCAAGTTAGCTACCAAAAAAAGTTTTGCTGCTCTTAACCTAAAAAGCTATGAAATTGTGGAAATCCCTACCCCAGCCATATGGTAGCATTGGCAGATGATGATACAACTTTTTCAGAAATATCTCAGTTCAAGGCAGCCCCTTCCATCTGGAAGAGCCCAAATTGTTATAAAACGCCTTCTTAACTGATTCAAAATCTACATTTTCATAATTTGGTCTGATAACCCAAATATTGTTTTTTGAACAATGCAGGGTATATTGATACTCTTTCCTATCAGTTGAACCTTCACATATTTGAACAGAGCTATCCCTCTTGTGCTCTCTAGAGTCTGTGTCTGAAGGCTGAACCTTGTTCTCAGAACCATTTCCCATTTGTCTTGCTTTCTAGATCATTCATTCACTCTTCTATACATATTTCTATAGAGATACTTGAATTTGTCATTGACTTTCCAAATCTGTGGTAATAAAAGTTACATTTACTTTTCTATAGATCATCCTAAAATATTGAATCCTGAACCCACCATGATCTATAAGCTGTTGTTAATGTTCAAGTTTAAATAAGTATTATAATGGGAAGCAGCTCTACTGTCACATGAAAAAAATATTCTATAGAAATGAGTTATGATCTGGGCGCCTGGGTGGCTCAGTGGGTTAAGCCACTGCCTTCGGCTCAGGTCATGATCTCAGAGTCCTGGGATTGAGTCCCGCATCGGGCTCTCTGCTGAGAGAAATAAATGAAATGAAAACAAATTCCCTATGACCAATATGCTGAGCAGAGAGCCTGCTTCCCTCTCTCTCTCTCTGCCTGCTTCTCCATCTACTTGTGATTTCTTTCTGTCAAATAAATAAATCTTTAAAAAAAAAAAAAAAGAAATGAGTTATGATCAGAGCCAAGGACATAGTCCATTTTTATAATAATATAGCATGTGGATAATCAAAGTGGTTATTGAAAGCACATGTATGGGTGTTTGCAGTCCTATCCACTTTGCATTAGTAGGATATGAATTTTAGGCAAATGATCTTATTTTATATATATCTTCCTTAAAAAGCTGGTTTTCTATGTTGAACATGACAAAAATATGAAGTTAACTAAAAGTATTTGTACATTGGGGCATAATATATGCAGCCCAGCTCTAATGTAAGGTATTGTTACTTTTATTTGTTGAACTCCTCCTGTGGCATATTCTGGTCTTTATATATTATTTCAGTTAATCTTCACAGTGCAATTATTGCAGTTTTACAGGAGAAAGTAGATGTCAGTATCTTGCTCAGTATCATAGTACAAATCTTCAGTGAAGCAAAGTTTGAAACCAGGTTTGTGAAATTCAAATGTCCATGTTCCTTCATGCAAATTTTGCTCCTTTGCATATGCACATATCTCTGTTTTAGCTTCCTGGAGAGGCTCCATCAATTACCACAGATTGGATGGTTTAGAACAACAGAACTTTACTCTCTCACAGTTGAGAAGCTAGAAGTCCAAAACTGGGTTGTTGGCAGAGAAGATTCCCACTGGAGCCTCTGAAGGAGAATCTGTTCAATGCCTGTCTTTTATTTTCTGGTGGTTGCTGGCAATCGTTGGCATTCTTGGTTTGTAGATGCATCACTCTAATCTTTGTCTTCACATGAAATGCTTTCTGTGTCCAAATTTCTCTTATAATGCTACTAGTCATTGGATTTAGGGCCGCCCTGAACCAATATGCCTTTGACTTAACTTGATTACATCTGTGGAGACCCTTCTTCAAATAAGGTCATATTCATAGTTATTGGGAGTTGGGACTTCAAAATATCTTTTGAGAAGACACAGTTCAATTTACAGCATGTTTATATAAAGGAAAATACACAATATACCCTGATTTTTATTTGGATATAATTAGCATATAACAGCAAAATAGCATATAGGTATCAAATACTTTTATTAAGTCAAACAAAGATTTTGATAATTAACATTCTCATTAAACTGTGTCTACACAGTAGTCATAGATGTACTATGATTGCCAATATTAAGAGCATGTACACAAATGATTTTCAACTATTTGCAAGCACTAAAAGTGAAATAAAAGTATTAAGTGTTTATAATTATTCAATTGTTATTTCTGAAACAACTACAGTATATTCTCTAATTTAAAGATAACTATACTCCAGTATAAAATTTATTATTTTTAAGAAAGTCAATGTCTTAACAAGACAGTAAACAACATGTGTTGGAGAGGGTGTGGAGAAAGGGGAACCCTCTTACACTGTTGGTGGGAATGCAAGTTGGTGCAGCCACTTTGGAAAACAGTGTGGAGATTCCTTAAGAAATTAAAAATAGAGCTTCCCTATGACCCTGCAATTGCACTACTGGGTATTTACCCCAAAGACACAGATGTAGTGAAAAGAAGGGCCATCTGTACCCCAGTGTTCATAACAGCAATAGCCACAGTCACCAAACTGTGGAAAGAGCCAAGATGCCCTTCAACAGATGAATGGATAAAGAAGATATGGTCCATATATACAATGTAGTATTATGCCTCCATCAGAAAGGATGAATACCCAACTTTTGTATCAACATGGATGGGACTGGAGGAGACTATGATGAGTGAAATAAGTCAAGCAGAGAGAGTCAATTATCATATGGTTTCACTTATTTGTGGAGCATAAGGAATAACACAGAGGGCATAGGGAGATGGAGAGGAGAATTGAGTTGGGAGAAATTGGAGGGGGAGACAAACCATGAGAGACTGTGGACTTTGAGAACAAACTGAGGGTTTTAGAGGGGAGGGGGTGGGAGGGTTGGGTAAGCCTGCTGGTGGGTATTAAGGAGAGCATGTATTTCATGGAGCACTGAGTGTGGTGCATAAGCAATGAATTCTGGAACACTGAAAAGAAATAAAATGAAAACAAATTTTAAAAAGTCAATGTTTTTATAGATAATTTCCTTTGAAGGGTAGCTTAAAATTTATGGTTTCCAGTTGTCACTAAATGATTTTATTTGAGTGTAATATTTGCTTTCTTTAAATAAATAAATGTGGAAATAACCCTTGAAAGCACAAATATGCATTTATGGATACAACTTCGGCACAGCAGAGCTTTGGCCATCATTTCTCTTCTTTTATAAAAATACTTGATTGTGATAAAAAGTATATAACTAGAATTGATCACCTTAATGATTTTTAAGTGTATAGTTGTGTTAAATATATTCACATATAACAGATCTCTTAAACTTTATTTTGCAAACCTGGAACTATACTCAGTGAACAACAGCACCTGATTTCTCCCTACCCTCAGTCCTTGGCAACCATTATTCTACTTTTTATTTCTATGAGTTTGACTAATTTAAATTCTTCATATAAGTGGAATCGGCAGGATTTGCATTTTTGTGATTGGCTTACTTTATTAGTGTAATGACTTCAAGGTACATTGATGTTATAGCCCGTGACACAACTTCCTTACTGTTTAAGCCTTAATAGTATTCCGTGGTTTATATGTACCCCATTTTCTATTTTACATTTATCTGTCAGTGGATATGGATTGCTTCCATCTGACTGTTGTGAGTAGTGCTGCTATGAATACAGAGGTGCATATATTTATGAATTATCTGATTTGTGTATACATTATTCAAGTAATAATATAAGGATATTCTAAACTTAGTGATGAAGGTAAACAAGAGACAACTGTGATTCCCATATTCTCAGTGCTTAGAACAGTGCATTTCATTGTTTACTTTTTCTCTCCCACATTGGATAATAAGCTAACCTTTGGTTCTCTACCCTCCAGCCTTGGAACATAGCCATTTAAGTAGAGTAAAAAACTTAAAAGGAGAACAGGGCTGCAAATGCCAACAAAAATCTGTTTACTCAAAGGCACTTTGTCAAAAGATGAGTAAAACATTTTACTGGTTCTATCGATGTTCAGCATGTTTATTGAGAGCCTACGATGTGTCAGACTCTCTTCTTTAAGAATAGAACAGTGAGTAAATCAGGAAAAAGTCCCTGCCCTTCTGGAGCTTGTGTATTTCTGTGAGACAAATGAGTGTCTTTGATGGTGGTGTCATGGTGACGCCTCTGAGTATTATACGTTAGGGAGAAATACTTGTTAAGAAGAAAAGAGTTGATAAAAATAGGAAGTGTTAGAGGGCATCATGTTACATAAGGTAGCTGAGAGGCCTTACTGAGGTGATTTTTGGTAAATGTTTGATAGTGAAGGGGTGAATCATGAGGTTATCTAAGAGCATTTCAGGTAGTAAGAACATCAAGAACAAGGCCCCTGTGGTTAGACCAAGTGACAATGTCACTGTCACTCAAATAGAGGGGTGGGAAGACAGGGGGAACAAATAAAGTCAGAGGGAGCAAAGGATTTGTAGGTCATTATAAAAACTCTGGTTTGTACTCTGATTGAAATGGAAAACTATTGTGGACTTGTGAGCAGAGTGGTGACATGTTCTGACATAGGCTTTCAAATAATCACTGTGGCTGCTAGATTGATTAGAGCCGCCTTAAAGGATGGCCACTCTCCATTAATGGGTTGTGAGTATGTGTGTGTGAGTGTGTGTATACAATTTTTTTATGAAAATAAAGGAGTCATTTTGGCATACTGGAATTAGGCCAACAAAATACTTCTTGCTGAAGGAATTTCAACATAGATCACTAAATAGATCTTACAAGCCTACTTTATGGAATTATTCAAGGTGTTGGGGCTAATACGTAATAGCATATTCTTCCTTCAAGAAATACAATTTGATTGTGATACAAATTCAATTTCTAAATTAATAATAATAAATTTTTCATAGTAAGAATAAATACTATGGCGACGTGGAAGAAGAAACATTTGATTTAGACTGTGGTATTCTCGGATAGCTTCATGGTTGATGATATATTCGACTTGGGCCTTGAAAGAATAATAGAAAATTGACAGGTTAAAAAGGTAGAGAAACAGGCATTCCAAACCAAGACACAAAAATGCTTTGTTACTGTAGGTACTGAAAATATACAAATACTGTGATATTTGTTCTTAGTTTTGAGGGAAAATGTCCCTCCTAACTGTGAGGGAAAAAGTCCCACGTTTACCTAATCACCCTCCCAATTTTCCATCCCCCCCCCCCATATATTTGTGATCTTTGTGTTTTTTAAAGAATTTCCAACATAATACTGAAAGTATTTATTGAATGCTAGCTTTTTGTGTAAAAATTCAAAAATTCACTCTGGGCCCAGAGTAGGTATAGGGGAAGCAAATAACTGGGTTGATGAAGGGAAGGCTGTATTTTTTACACTATCATTTTTCTCCCCCTCTAATTCTTCTCTCCCCCGACTGTTTCTGCTGTTTTGTCTCACTCCTCTCACTCCAGAGTCTGCTGTAATCTGGGTGTAATTTTAAGTTCATGTTACTTATATCTATAACTGGCATTTTTTTTTAACAAGATAAACATTTTATAAATTGTCTAAAAAATTAAATATTCTTGTTTCCTGTGATTTAGTTTTCCTGGAAAGGAAACATTTTCTCAACTTAGTTACAGGTTATGTTCATTACTGACATGTAACTAAATACGGTTCATTTTCAAAATGTGATTTAACTTTTGGTCTGTCCATTTATTTTTTAAAAATATTTTTGCTATGAATTCATAAAAATTCTGTACACTTACCACCTTACCTTTATTAAATAGCAGTTCTTGAGTGTATAATGTGGTCTTCAAAAGATTTTTTTTTTTCCAGCTAGCGACTTTTGGAGGTAAGTATTCTCTTTTTAAATTTATTGTATAGGAGAAAAAATATCTACAGAAGCTTTGAGATTATTTCTTGTTATGAAGAGAAACTGCTTAGGGATGACATTTGCACTTGAGAGCTGCTGCAGTAATGGGTTCACCTAGTTAACCTTCATCTGAATTGTCATCTTATACGTTATCCTATGAAACAACAGAAGAAGGAGAAAATGTTAATAAGGAAGCTTTTCAGGATTAATTTTTTTCATTTTCAGAAAGTGAAGTGTTCGCCACTTTCCATGTTAAATAAGGTTTCTTGCTTGGCAACATAGGCTTTGCTGCAGTAATTGTGCGCTCACAGCAAATACTTGATGGTGGAGAAGACAAGTGCAAAAAGCAATTTTTGCAACAGCCAACCAGAACAGCCTGTTCTGTTCCCAATAAATTAATGGATTTAACCTTGCAGCTGTAGCAGTGTTATTATGCAAATATACTCTGAGTATTATGAAAGCCAACTGATTCTCTATAGAGAAAGTTGTTTCTTTCTTCCCCAGAATTCTGAATGACTAGATAATTGACACATTGTATAACCATGTTAAGTGAAGAAAAAAATATTTTCAGTAAATCTACTGAGTTTTACTTTATGTTTCAATGTTTTCAGCAATTTACTGAAGCTTTTACTTAGAACAATATGATTTAGCACAGTAAATTCAAGTGTCCACAGATAACCTCCTAGAGAAGGGAAGGAAGGAAAAATATTGTATGGCTCTTTGTGTTATGTTTTTAATTCGGGCAGAAATTAAAATTTTCTTTAGTGTTATTCAAGTGTAAGGGCCTGATTGTACTGAATATCTTCGAAGCAATGTATTTGGATTCTGTCCATGATAGATGAGAGAACGATGCACTAATTACTTGATCAAGTTGATAGCCACTTTGGTGTTTAAAGCTGATCTTATGATACCACATATAAAACACTTACGGTTGAAAGTTCACACTTGGTAATTGACCACTTGTGAAGATCACTGAAAGGGCTCTTCACTAGATTGAAGTTCCATGGCTAATGAAATCTTAGATTTTTAAAAATATTTAAAAAGAGAAAATATAAGAGTGAGAACATTGATGGCTTCATTCTGGTAAGGCTCTAGCCAGCTCATGGGGAAAATGTTGATCTTGGTCATCAGTTCAACAATTTTCTATGAACACTGTGCATATATTATGTTTTGTTTTGTCATGGCTGATACTCACCTTAGGTGAGCTTTATGCTATTAGGTGATATAAAATCAATTTAAAAAATATTTAAAGTGTTTTGAAACCATTCTGTACACAGACAGATATTAAGGATTATAATAACTGCAGCTGTATAGTTGAAAGACCACTACTTTAGAATCTGAAGTCCTAGATTTTTTGCTTTGGTTTTTCTTAACTTCTTAAAAAGTCTTCATCCAAAAATAACAATGCCTAAGAATACGTTTAAGTGAGAACAGATTTAAATACATGTGGAAGAGCCTTATAAACCTTAAGTCACAAAATAAATATATTATTCTTTAATGATGTTAGTTTATACTTATGGTCTTTATCTTTTAGTAAAATATTATAAACCAGCATTTCACCACAAGTTAATAATTCTTGCATTTGCATTCCAAACAAAATGTCTTAAAATTTGTATCTGTTTAAAAATTTTTATTAAATCATTCCAGCAAAGTAAATATAAAAATTAACAATCAAATTTGATAACTGTAACACATTACCATTACTTTAAAAAAAAAAATTGTCATGCATACCCTTTGCACTGTTTACCATGCAATCAATTTTTTCCTTTATTTTTTAAAGTATCCTGAGTACTTCTGTGTCTACTATTCAGTTTCTATGTAAATGCTTCTCCTCTGTCCTATCTCTGTTTTCCTCTAGTCTAGCAGTGGACTCTAGGGATTTGTTATCCCTAGTGCACTTGGGATTTGTTATTTGCTTTTAATCCTTAGAGCTTGACACATATGTTTGCCTCCTTGAACAGTACATTGTTTAGTTTTCATGCCTTTGGACTTCATGATCATGTTGAATTTCCAATCTTGAAACTTTTTTTTTTTTCATTTAACATTATACTTTGTCATTCATGTCATAATATTAATTAACATTATTTATATAGTATACATATCATGCATATTATGTAATTAATGTTCATCTCTATTATATTTCATTGAGTGAATATACCATTATTACTTTTTCTCTTGTCTCCTGGTTTCTTTTGAGTATTTTTTTCATTTTAAAAAATATTTCTATTATGGGCTGATTCTCATTTTTCATGGTAGTTATGTTTTATAAATTTGATTAGAACACAGAATTAGCTAATACTAAATCATTGACTCTAGGGGAAATACAAGGTTGGTTTCTGGGAGCCTATGGTCACATTTTCCTCAGTCAATTAATACATAACCTTGTTTTATGTATGTTTCTATTTAAAGACACCTTATGTAATTTATATTGTTGATTCATTAAGAGTGGACTCAGGCCAGCAACACTATAACTCAAGACCGAAGGAAGCTTATCTAACACATGGATGTTCTCCATGAGGCATAGCATAGCTTCTTGTGCTTAGTAGCACCGGACAGCACTTTAGTACTACACTTGGGGACCATTGTAGACAGAAAAAACGTAACAGAACAAAAATGCAAAAGCAAGCAAACAAACACCCCCCCCCCCAAAAAAGCCAACAACAACAAAACTTTAAAAGTTGTGCCATTAAATAGACTACAAAAAGGACACTTGTTTGCAGTATGAGAGCTGAAATAAGCAGAGGGTCTCTTTTTCCAACCTCAGGTGAGAATGGATACATAAGACGATGTAAATTTGCTACTGTGTACATGTATATATTTTTTAATGGTAACAAAAGCACAGCAAGTTACAAATAAATTTTAGAGAATAGGTGAAATCACAAACAGGGAATTCATGAATGAGACTAGACAGTGTATATTTTACTGAAGTGCTTCTCAAACACTGGCTTAGTAAAAGTCAGATTTCTCTGCCCACCCCCTGAGATTTTGTTTAGTGAGTCTGGAGTAGGGCCCTAGAATTTGAATTTCTAACTATTTTTTGGGTGATGCTGATAATGCCAATTCATGGAACACACTTTGCAAAGCTCTTTCCTTCTTTCTTTCTTTTTTTTTTTTTTATTAAAAAATTTTTTAAAATACTCAATATAGCAAACATATGCCAGGCTATTAGTTACCAGGGTAGAATTTAGTGATTCATCAGTTGCATATAACACTTAGTGTTCGTTATATCAAGTGTTGTCCTTAATGCCTATCACCCCTACCCCCACTCGCCTCCCTAGCAATCCTGTTTGTTTCCTAGAGTTCAGCATCTCTTTATAGTTTGCCTCCCTCTTTATTTTCATCTTATTTTTATCTTTCCTTCCCTTCCTTACATTCATCTGCTTTGTTTCTTAAATTCCACATATGAATGAAATCATATGGTATTTTTCTCTGACTCATTTCTTAGCATAATACCATCTAATCCCATCCATATAATGGCAAACAGCAAGATAACATTAATTTTGATGGCTGAGTAATATTCTGTTGTACACAACACACACACACACATACACACACACACACATACTACCTCTTCTTTCTCCATTCATCTGTTGATGAACACCTGGGCTCTTTCCATATTTTTGGCTGTTGTGGACATCACTGCTATAAACATTTGGGGTGCATGTGCCCCTTTCAAATCACTATGTTTTTGTCCTTTGGGTAAATACCTAGTAGTGCAGTTACTGGGTTGTGTTGGGTAGTTCTATTTTCAACTTTTTGTGGAACCTCCATACTGTTTTCCAGAGTGGTTGTACCAGCTTGCATTCCCACCAACAGTGTAAGAGGGGTCCCCATTCTCTGCATCCTCGCCAACATCTCTTGTTTACCAACTTGTTAATTTTAGCCATTCTGACTGCTATGAGGTGCTGTATCATTGTGGTTTTGTTTTGTATTTCCATGATGCCGAGTGATGTGGAGCATTTTTATGTGTCAACGATTTGTAGGTCTTCTTTGGAGAAATGCCTGTTCATGTCTTCTGCCTGTTTCTCAACTGGATTTTTTGTTTTTTTGGGTGTTGAGTTTGATAATTTAATAGATTTTGGATACTAGCCCTTTATCTGATAATACATTTGCAAATATCATCCCCCATTCCATAGGTTGCCTTTTGGTTTTGTCAACTGTTCCCTTTGCTGCAGAAAAGCTCTGTGAAAAATGCTGGCAGAATTTTGACAGGAATTGCATTGAATATGTATATTGTGCAAGGCTCTTCTTTGGCTGCTTTTAAGTTTATTTCTTTGTTCTTCAGTTTTACTGTTATCTGTCTAGATATAAATTTGTTTATTTACACTACTTAGACATTGTTGAACCTCCTCAGTCTTCGGTTGGTATTGTTAATCAATTCTGAAGCATGCTCATTCCTTACATATTCTAACTTTGTGTTCTGGTTTTTTCTTTCTTCATTTGTCATTCCAACTCAATTTTTAATTTTCTCTCTCCACCCTTTGTCTTACTTCCTCTTCCACATGTCCTGTTTCCTTGCCTATGCCCGATTGTGGATAATTTTTTCATATATATTTTCTAGCTCACTGGTTCCCTCTTCAACTCTGTCTAAACTGCTTAAAAACTTAAGGAGTTTTTAATTTAATTATATTTTTAGTTGTGAAATTTTTATATGGTCTTTTTGCATATCTGCTGACTCATAATAGGTTTTTAATCCCTTAAATTTCTATAAACCTATTAGACATACATAAATTATATTTTAAGTCTGATTCCAACTTTAAATTACCTGTGTGAGTCACATTTTTGTCTCACACTATTGTCTCACACTATTTTGTCTCACACTATAGTGCTGCCCTAGCAAGTGAGCAGCCTTCCTAGACAGTGAAGGAAAGGATTAAGTTAGAAGGGCCATGGGAACCTGTAACTAAGCACCAGATTTGAATTAACTTAAATTGATTGAAAAGCAGCCCTTTGGACTTCTTTTACTTGTAACAAGTAGGAAAAGAGATACATGAAGGGGACATAGACAGTGAATTAATACATATATCTCTACGTAATACACTATCAAGTCATGGGAAATGCTATGAAAAAGCAAGGTAAATTGATAACAGAATAATTGGGACAGAGAATAATTGGGACAGAGAATGTAGTTATAAATTGTTAAGGGAAAATCTCTGAGGAGTAATTTCAGCAGAAACAAAGTAAGATTGAAGTCATATGACTTTCTGGGAGAGAATATTTGTTGAAGATAGAATGGTCTGTGCTTTGACTTGGGGAAAGTGTTCTTTCACACAGCAGTGCCATCAGTGTGACTTGTAACAGTTCTTGAGGAAACATTCTGGTAGCAATTATTAAAAATTGAAAATACTTGGGGCACCTGGGTGGCTCTGTTGGTTAAGTGTCTGGCTTTGGCTCAGGTCATGATCTTAGGTTTCTGGGATAGAGCCCCGCTTTGGGCTTCCTGCTCCTATCCCTCTGTGATTTGCTCTGTCTTGCCCTTGCTCTCAAATAAATAAACAAATAAAGGTTTAAAAAAATTAAAATATAAACTTTTGCCCCACAATTCAATTTCAGAGACTCTGTTTTATTGGGGAAGGCATGGAATACATTAGTATGTTTTATATATGTATACTGATGATTATTGTGGCAGCATTTTAAAAAATATCTTATTTATTTATTTGACAGAGAGCATGCACCTGCACAAGCAGGGGGAGAGGCAGGGAAAGGGAGAAGCAGGCTCCCCACCCAGCTGGGAGCCTGATGGGGGTTCAGTCCCAGAACCCTGGGATCATGACCTGAGCCAAAGGTAGCTGCTTAACCAACTGAGCCACCCAGCTGCCCCTGTGGCAGCATTTTTAATGGCAAAAGACTGAAAGCAAAGTAAATATCAGTAGAAGTTGGTAGCAGAAAAAAATACATCACATCATGTAATACACAGTCACAAAACAAAATATAGATATAATTATTAATATCAGAGACATCTGTGTGTCATTTTTGAGTAAAAAAATTAAGATATAGAAAACTATATATATTTTTAACAGATGCAGAATAAATTCCTACAAATGAGTAGGTGTATAAATTTAAAAATGTATATCTAATTTTATCATTAAGAAAAATAAGGTTTGCGTATTGAGTTATTGATATGAATTACTGGTGAGGGGAACAAGATAAAATAGATAATGCATTACAGATTTTCGTGGTATGGTCACATTCAGCTTTGTAAAATTGTATACACCACATAAATACAGAACAACATTGACCTTCTATTATCCCTTGGATCTTTACAAAATATGGTTCTTGAGCAAAAAAGAATTCTAAAAATATTTGACAGGTTACATTTACTTATTAGAAGCTAATAAACTTAAAATCAACACTCTAAAAAAAAAAAAAGAAAAAGAAAACTAATTTAAAGATCCTGAACCAAAAACCTATTAAACTCACTTAAAAACAAACAAACAAAACAAAACAAACTTGTATACTTTATGGAGAACAATTTAATGAAATATTTTCTAAAGTAGCCTCTGGATTAAAGAGGAATTTTGAATAATCAAAAACAAAATATGTTACTACAAAACAATACTTTGTATATACTCAGCATTAAGTACTGAATATAATATTCAGTACTAAAATAGTATTGAGAGAAAATATATAGGTTTAAATATTTTTTAAAGACTGAGTACAAGTAACTTATACATGCTAATTAACAATAAACCAATAAAAATAAAGCAAAAGGTAATTAGGATAAAACTAAATATGTGAAACAAAACTAAATGTATAGAAAAGATAAACACATCACACTTGGTGCTTTGAACATATTGAATCAAAAAATAAGCCTAGTTTTAAAAATAAGATACATAATGAAAGCAAAGTCAGGGTATTAAAAGAGAGAACCATAGTACAGAAGACTTTAAAAAATAGATATTTCATATATATATATATATATATATATATATATATATATATATATAATTTATTTATTAGAGAGAGAGAGCACGCACATGTGCTTGTGTGTGTGAGCTGGGGAAGGGGCAGAGGGAGACAGGGAGAGAATCTGAAGCAGACTTCCTGCCAAGCATGGAACCCAAAGCAGGACTTGATGCAGGGCTGGATCTCATGACCTGAGCACAAACCAAGAGTTTGACACTGAACTGAATGAGCTACCCAAACGCCCCAGGAGATATTTCTATACAAAGTTGGAAATTAAGAGAATTACAAATTTTCTAAATTCTAAATGTTCAATATCTTTTGATTTGCTAATTGCAGTCTTCTAGTAGAGCATATTCCAGTAATGGAAGAGATGGGTTTATATTGGGAAAATCAGAAAGGCAACAGTATAATCTACTATAGCATCGCATTAGCATACAGAACACCAATGAATTTATGTATAGAAATTGGGAAGCATTTGATAAAATGTATGAGCACTTTTTAACCATTTGCACACATTTTGGAAATTGAAAATCTATGTACAGTATGAATCAAGAGAAACTGCCTAAACAGAAGAAAGACTTTTTCTAAAAATCAGTATTTAGGTGTAATGAAGTTAATGTTAAAGTATTTACCATTATAATGGAAAGGACTCCGACATGAAGGTCAATTATTAGCACATTCATTCAGCATTGTTTTTTAGGTTTTTGCTAATGTAATCACTACATATATCCATGTAATAGATGATAGTAATCATGGAAAAGAAGAGACAGAACTTTTATTTGCAGATAATTCAGTTGCATGCCTAAAAAAACCTAAAAATCAGAACAAATAAGTAGAGTAAGTAGATTAAGGCAAATATTCAAAACTTCATCCCTCTTATTTTTACCATCATGAACTTTTAAAAATTGAAAAGGAAAGTAAAAAGATCATTCATAATAATGAAAAAAGTTGTAAAACATTTACAACACTTAAACACATTTCACACAAATGGCCCAGAATCCCAATCTTCACTTTATGATATTGTTAAAGAGTAGAAAATTATGTGAATAATTGTAGATACTTGATTGATATGAAGACATTCTATGTTTCTAAATGGAGCGATTTAACATTAAAATCAGTCCCAAATTATAATGGTGAGATCCCATTTTTTCAGAGTTTAAGACATAGGAGGAAACAATGGACTGTTCACATTTGTTACCTAAAAGTAGTGGGATTAGAAGGAGTAGGGGAGTGATACTTCGACTTTATATCTGTTTTGACTGGTTTCAATTAGCCTTTCATTTTTGTCAGAGTAGGAATTTTTGTGTGGTCTTTGGGTACATATAGACTCTATGCTTATCCATGTTTATTCTTTGTTTCTAACTACATTTTCTGGGAAAGTCATCTTACCTATTTAAACCATCGATTTCTGCCCCTTTAAAGTGAGCTTAATACTCACTTTACTCACTGGGTAATAACCCAGTGGTTATTCCTGGGGCATCTGGGTGGCTCAGTTTTTGAGAATCTGCCTTCAGTTCAGGTCAGATTCCAGGATACTAGGGTCAAGACTCACATCTCTGGCTCCCTGCTTAACAGAGAGCCTGCGTCTCTCACTCCCTCTGCTGCTCCCCCTGCTTAAGCTTTCTCACTCACTCTCTCTCTGGTTCAAATAAGTAAATAAAATCTTTAAAAATATATTAATGGCTATTATCTCCATCTAGGTGAGATGGGGATTAAATAAGCTTATGAAAATCTAAGAACATTACTAGCTTAGCAGAGTGGGTAAGTGGAAGCCGTTCTGTCTATGATAATAGGGGTTTATTCTGCTAGTGCTACTCCTCCAATCTGCTCCTGTTTAATAGTTCCACCCACCACCCCCAGTCAGCTGTGGTGTAGAGGAAAGGACATTGCATTTAACTACATGAAACACTGAACTTAGGAAGTTAGACCACTATAGGATTGGTATAATACTGCATAAATAATGTTTAAAAAATAGCTGACCAAGCTATTAATTTTCATAATTTTTTATTATAGGCAGCTTGACAAATTTACATCTGTGATTGCTTATAAAATTGTTTAACCAGTCATGTTGTTAGAATTGCAATGTTGCTATCTCTTGACTTACATGGATACCTGTATTGTTAACTTATCTAAAATAGACAACTGGTATATTATTTGACTTCATAATATTGATAATGTGTGTTTGCTCATTTCCAAAATATCTCATTTTTTTAAAAAAAAAATAGGCTCCATGCCAACATGGGGCTTGAACTTATGACCCTGAGATCAAGAGTCTTATAATTCTCTACTAACTGAGCCAGCCAGGCGCCCCCAAAATATCTCATTCTTGGAGCACACAAAAATATAGAATAACAAGATAATTTCTACTGAAGGATAATTTTTAAAAACAGTTTAATAATTAAAAACCACTTCATAGCAATTTCTTTTATAATTTTTCGGTGTTATGAAACTTGTTTTCTTAGTAGATTTAAATACACTTTGATTACATCATCTGCGATATATATTTAGCCTTAAAGTTAATTTCCCATTTAAGAGCATCTCAATTTCAGACTTGGGTGGCTCAGTCTTCTGAGCAGCTACAACTCTCAGGCAGTCTAAGCCTCTGCCTTAGGCTCAGGTTGATCCCAGGATGCTGAGGTCAAACCCCTAATGGGGGATCTCCCAGCTCAGCAGGGAACCTGCTTATCCCTCTCCCTCTGTCTGCCACTCTGCCTACTTGTCCTCTCTTTCTCTTTGTTAAATAAATAAAATCTTTTTTTTTTTTTAAGATTTTATTTATTTGTTTGACGGAGAACACAAGTAAGCAGAGAGGCAGGCAGAGAGAGAGGAAGGGAAGCAGGCTCCCTGCTGAGCAGAGCTTGATTCCAGGACCCTGGGATCATGACCTGAGCTGAAGGCAGAGGCTTTAACCCACTGAGCCACCCCAGATCTTTTCTTTTTTTTTTTTAAAGAGCACCTCAATTTGAAAGAAAATATGTTTCCTCTTTAAATTTAAGCTTTCAAATGCTTAATAAAATCATGGCAATCGAGTGTTCTGTGGTAGCTACCACTTAGGAAGATCTTTTGCCCTGTGCCCTATTTGATTCCCCAGGCATGTTCCGGTGTCTCTTGTTTCAGTGACCCTTCCATTCAGAAAGGCAATACTTTAAGTGTATTTGTTCTTGTTTTTATATTTTTGTTTGTATTTTGTTTTGCCAGTTGTCTGAAAACAAGTATTTCAGAAAGGACTCTTGATTTTGTTGCAAGTGTTATAGTTTCACAATTTACTTGACCACCAGCCTATGAAGAAATATGTCATTATTATAGCTCATCTCGTTTTCCTTATTTTATTTTAAACTTAGAAGTTGAATCTCAGTTGGCAGTGTCTGCTTTTGGGTGTTTTGAGCCAAGTTCAAAATTGCTGCCCTAAAAACTTAAAGTACATGCAATGACATGTTACTTAGAAAATAATATAAATATGCATTTTGGTTATGAGACTAAAAAAATTATGTAATAAGTGGTACAAGTGGATTCGTCATCCATTAAAGGTATATATTTAAAATGCAAACACTTGATGCTGTAATTATACTAGTGAGGAGAAACAGACCTGGAACCCACAAATCTACCTTTATGTATCTTACATTCTAATGGGGATAGTAGTATTGATCAGGTAAAATCACACATATACACAGGGAGGGATAGGACTCCTCAAATAACCCAAAGTTAGGCTTAACTGAGAAAAGTGTATTATTCGAGGCAAAGGAATGGGATGAGGAGGAGGGACTGAAGGAATGCTGAGTGAATTGTCTCTATGAGACAGAGGGAAAGCAAGGAGAGAGATGTTAGATGTACCCAGGGGCTGAATGATCTTGCAGAAAATGAAAACTGTGACCCAAGCAGAACCAGTATTTGGGGCAAATAACTGTTAGATTCCTTCTTGTCAATAGCTATCCACAACAGTTAATCATTATCAGGGGTCTCTGTGTACAATAAATACATACACTCATATCTTGCTGTCTGTATGACATTTAAAACAAACATTTAAAATTGTGCTTATAATTGAGAAGGTTGTAATTACTCTGAGGTGTAAATTTAGATATCCTTTAATTCATTTCCTTTTTTTCCCGGAAAAACCTAATAAAAATTTTAGCTAACTATTTCCAGATGAACCTGAACATTTTCGTATTAGAAATTTAACTCTCTCTCCATAGTATCAACAGTATCATTATACTTTGGCTATCATCGAACATTAAAATTAATTTCTTATTTTTAAATTAATGACATTTAAAATTTAAATATTGCCTATAATTTCCACGGCTCATAAAGAAATACTTGATATCTAACGAACTTGCATTTGAATAAGCTCTTCTGTTACTGAACACAAGAATTTCATGCTTGTTAGGAGCCAGAGTTAGAAGCATTTGGGCTTCAGAAAGTGTATGTGTATGTATGTGTGTGTGTGTGTGTGTGTGTGTGTGTGTGTGAATATATAAGTACATATATATAGGCAGATATATTTATATATCATGCATTGGTTCCTCAGTTCCTTCTAAAATGGGTCCTCTGTTGTTTTCATTATTGGATATAGGATGTTGCAGTTATAGAATTGAAGATAATTATTATCTTGATAATTGAGTATACTCTTGTGTGGGGATGTGTACCATTTAAATATCTCAACATCAGTTTATCGATTTTGTTCAGGGTCAAACTTAGAAACACCATCAATAATCTCAATACAGGATAATGCTGTGCTTGGTACAAAGTTTAAATATTTAGTCACTGAGTTAACTCCTACAATGTCAAGGGGAAAGCACAATTAATAGGATAAGTACCTGTGGTGATACTAAACAAGAATTAACAAATAGACTTGTGTTATTTAATGTCTTTTTCATAGTATTTGTTTCTCTTGTAGTGTGCAGACATGAGAAATCATTTTTATGTTAAATTCTGTATTTTATCATTGTTAGAAAAAATATTAAATTTTGAACACTAAATATATTTTACTTATTATGGCGTGACTATTTGGTGTTAGATTCAGAAAGAAGCCCGAGTGCCAACTAAATAAAAAATTCAGAAGAAATAGAAATTTAACCAGGGTGAGAGTACCAAAAATGAACCTATTATGACCACTTATTTTCTCTAATTTTAGTATGCTTTATTTCAAAGTTGTAATACAATAAAAATGTCAGGTAGATTAAGGGTAGTAACTAAATTGTAAAAGTACCAAATACTACACAAACTTTATTTCCTTAATGCAGTTATTATATATCTACTTACATAGATACATATATGGTGAGAGAGAGAGAGAGAGAGAGAGGTTCATACAGGAGCTTGCTCTTGGTAGAGATACATATAGATGTGTGTGCATGTAATTAGAGGTATTTCTTTCTAACATTTTTCAGCTATTTAGTGTTTTTTGAACTTTGTCCTGGTAATAGAAAAGAGAAGAATAATATAAGTAACTTTTATAAAGGAAAATGTTAGTTTGACTTGACAATTTTAATCTTGCTTTAACACTAGAGACTGATATTCATCAGACTGAGCATACAATTTAAGGTAGAAATGAGAATCCTTTTACCCCTTTTAGTAAATCCTTTTACTATAGAGTGTTTGTTCACAGCTTGGGTTCTTTAAAATAGCTTAGGTTTTAAGATTATATTAGGGAGAGTTTTTAAAGAAAAATTTATACTCATTTCAATTTTTAATTAATGATTAGGTTTCAATGCTTTACATTTAGGGAATATATAGGCTTCAGTTTTCTTCACTCATATGCAGGTACCTATTAAAAGAGTTTTGCTGTTTCAGCCAATAATTTTGCATGTTAAAATCATATTCTCTTGTACAGAACTTCTTTCTATATATTAGATTCACAGTTTTCTAAGATCCTGAAATTAAAATTAGTATTGTTACAGAAGCTTTATATGTCACATTTTTAGAATTTGGAGATCCAGATGGAGTAACTAATAAATATTACCATTACTTGATCAACAGAAATTACAGGTTAATTAAGCACATCTAAATAGTTATTCAAAACCATAAGCCTTTGCAAAATACCAGTTTACACAGTTAATCTGTTCTTTGATGTTTCCACTATAGATGTCTGTTCACGTTATAAAATTGAATAAGTTTTGTTAAGGTACTTTAAAGAATTGCATGTAATCATAATGAATGAAGTTGAATTTCTTTAAAATGCTCAGATTTAACAATTCTAAATATCCTAACCTAGATTAGTGAAATGTTTTCTGTAGTTTCTTTTGTTTGTTTGTTTTTAAGATTTTTATTTATTTATTTGACAGAGATCACAAGTAGGCAGAGAGGCAGGCAGAGAGAGAGAGAGGAGGAAGGAGGCTCCCTGCTGAGCAGAGAGCTAGATGTGGGGCTCGATCCCAGGACTCTCGGATCCATAAGAATACCAGTTGTTCCATGAATTGTCCTACACTTACCTCCTTTACTATTTGGAGCAATCTCTTCCTTTTTTACCTGGCACAGGGATTTTCCCTTTCTTAATAATTCAGCCTGTGATTCTCTTACGTCTCCAGACTAGTCTGTGAACATCATCAGGGACCTTGTTAGACATGCAGAATCCAAGGCCACATCACAACCAAAATCAGGAATCACCGAGGGATTCCTATGCATATTACAGATTGGGAAGCAATGGCCTAATTAATTATAATTTCCTTGGGAGGGAGAACATAGTGAAGGGAGAGCTTCTCTGTCTTGTCTGTGATCCAATGATTTGCACATAATAGATGTTCAGTAAATGTGTCTTGAGTGGACTTTTATTTTAAATATTTTGAAGTCAGAAAATCAGTATCAAAAAACTCAATTTCTAGGAAAGGATGTTCTAAAGTCAGAGCAAGAAGAAAGCTATTCATTATTGATGCTACTCACGTCAACTAATCAATATTTCTTGGTCATCAACTACTGTACTTTTTCATGCATAAAATATTAGTATGGATCCTTGATCTTATGAAGAAAAATCTTCAGTCTAACCTTCACCTTCAAAGAATTCATTTAGATAACTGAATCAAAATGCAGTTGCTTTGTCATCTTTGTAAATATTTAATATATGCTATTAGAAGTCATGACAGAACTTTAAGGCATTGTGCATCCAAAAATGACTGGTAAATATCAAGATGTGATTTCATTAAATTATTTAAACAGATCAATTCATTTGTCTTGATTTTCTATAAAATGGTGGATAAAGTCATTTAAGGAACAATTTCTCATTTATAATTGAAGTTTGGTGATTCTATACTGTAAGAAACTTTATGTTCCAGTGTGTGATGTTAAATTTTTATTTTTTCCCTTACAAACTTATTTAAAAGGTTTTTCTGTCTAGAATTCCATCAAAAATTTAAAAGGGTTTTAAGTACCATTAAGTCACATTCACCTGCCTGTATACACTAATTGCTTTGAGTTAAATTAACCACATCCCTAATTGTAGGTGGTTTCTTTCCATTGCCTAGAAAGTTGCTAGTCTGCTTCTCTCTGCTATCAGCTAATATGTGCTTAGGGAACAGAAACTAATTTTAACATTAGCCCAAGCAAAATGTAATTAGGACGGCTAATCTGCTGAAAAATACCCCCAGTAAAAATCTTTCTTATGTAATGCCATTTTAATGGAAATGACATTTTTTAGAAATGCAAGTGACAAATACTTGAATGATGCCTGTGCGCCTTTTATTTAATTTTGTGTGTTGCCTAATTTGTTAATAAAGGGAGAATAGGAGCTCTCCACTCTTTCTATTTTGGATACAGAATAGATTTTAAAGTACAATTCTTAATGTTCAGTTTTACTTAGGATAACTTTAAAATAATAAACTCGAGTAGTCCTAATAGATCTATAAAAGGGTAGTATGTGTGCATGTATGTGTGCGCGTGATGACCACCATAAGTAGAAGGACTTTGGTAATTACGTCATTTTTTTCATCTTGATCCTTTTCATTAATGAAGATGATTGAAACTGACTTTTGCCTGTGTGACTTTCCTTTCATTTTCTTTTAAAAACAGATACTCTGAATTTGGGATTTGGGTATTAAAGGTAATTTAAAAGGATTAATAGTTCTTCTAAAAAAAATAAGTATGATTACTTCCAGAATTTATAAGTTCTTCATTTATACTCAGATCTATATTAAGTGTTTTAGGTTTTGCTTGTTTAATTCTATAACAACCATGTGAGAATGATATTATATTCATTTCCTAGATCATGAGACTTAAGCTCAGGGATATTAAGACACAACTGATAAATGGATTAGTTGGGATTTGACAGTTTCCATAAACTTTAAATGATTGTTTTTTGTAATTTTTACCTGTTTGGCTGTCTCATTGGAATGAGGCTCTGAGGAGCTCCTCATGCTGCCATTCTGGGTGTTATCTGTTACCTATATCTTTTAGCCCAAGAGCATCATAGAAAATTGCTCTGGTGCTAAGGTACTATGAAAAGAGAAAGTTTGGGAGCCTTTATATTAGGACAAGTTATTAACTTTATCCACATCTCAAAATTCACATCTTTAAAAATAATGAGACCACAACAATGGTTTTAGGGTTACATTATATACATTTATGGATGTTCCTGATATATAAGAAAGCAATAACAAATTTGACTATTTTTTATTTATATCTCATGTATATATTACACACACACACACGTAAATGGTATTTAAAATATTTTAATTATAATTTTAAATATAATTTTCAAACTTTGTTCCATTTTATTCCCTAAATCAATCTGATGAAAGTATCTTTCATATAGAGTGTCCTATTTGTAGAGACACAGGTGAACTTATGCTTTTCATGAAATTTGACAGATAGATGGTAAGTAGCACCAGTGAAAGAATGAAAATCAGTGCCTCTGCATTCCTTTAAGCCTGTGATCAAAGTAGAAGCCTCAGAGATTAAGACCCAGTAGGCAATAATGACCTACCACTGCCCTTGGGACCATTGGGTCTTCAAATCTGGTCATTACTCACCAGGATTTCATTGGTCTTGATCATTATTGCCTAATTTGGGTACATTTAGAACTGAATGCCAAAGCCCATGCAGCTTGATTATATGAAAGCTTGCTGTTTTTATGACATGGAGAGCTTACTACATTTCATTTTCTTAATTTATGTCAAACTTTCAAATGTTTTTACTTAGTAGAAGTAGTCTATAGGGTCCCAAGTCTTTCTAAAAACACATTTTTATCTGGAAGCTCTGAGAATATTTTCTTAAATATTGTTTAGAAAATATTCTTTTAGCCCTTCATTATCAAGAAAATTTCCAACTCTAGTAATCAAAATCTGTGACCAGAAAGCTAATGCAACTCTTGTTTTTTACTGGCAAAAATGTAAACAATACAGTTATGTATTATTATGAAAGCTTAGTGTGACATGTCTTTGATTGGCCTTTAAGCTATATAAAAATTCTTAGTTGCTATTCAAAACTGAGGAATTGAAGAAATAAGAAAGGGAATAAAGCTGATTAGAGTATGGGGGAGAGCATTTTAGGAAGCAAGGGATATAGAGAATAAGCAATGAAGATTCAGAAAATTCAGAAGTCAGTACAGCATGGATAATGTTTGCATTGTTTAGTGTGTTATAAATAGAATTTGCCTTTCAGGGTCCCTCTCTGGTCAAGAGTCACTCAGCTGAAGAAAGGGGGCTATACTACCTACTTTACATGAAACAGGTTTAGTGTAAGGATCCTGGGGAATAGCATAGAACCCAGCTACTAGTAATTATTATTGGGCCTCATGGGGAGTGGAAAACTGTAGTTGTTTTTCTCTTTGGGGGCATATCTTCTTTCTTTGCACATTTTTCCTATTCACCTTCACAAACTGGGTGTCTTTGCAAGGCCTTCAGTCTGTGCTCTTTCATAATTTCAGAAAATATGTGGCTTTATCTTGCCTACTTGCCAACTTGGATGCTTTTTTTGTTGCACATTTTCCCATCTCTTCTCCAAAGATCATTGACTTAGAATCAGTGAGCTGATTCCAAAATTCGGGTAGGATATAATTGGCTGAATTTGTATAAGTTTTCTGCTCTTAGTCTAATTATTATGACTGAAAGGATGAAGTCTGTTATGTTGGGCTATTTTTATAAGTGTTGTAGGTAGAAGGGCCCTCTAAGAAAAGGAAAAACACCTTTGCATGCCTTTTATGTGCTGTCCGGTAAACTTTGTGAGGAAAGAGATCAAGTCCAATTAATTTCCTTTCCCAGCACTTTGCACAGTTTTAAAATTAATATAGAATGAAAGGATCTTCACTTCAGGGACAATTTGCATTTCTGCCTTCAAGAGGCATTACTGTTGACACAAATAAAGAAAAGGTTCCAGTCTTTTCTCTTTTGGTGGATATCATTAAGGTGATTTTTTTGTCCTGGAACAATGGTTAACAGGTTTTTGGAAAGTGGACTTCATTGAGCAAACTTTGAAGACATTTTCTCAATCTCAGAATAGAGCAACAATGACAGTATCACCTATCCATTGTTGTAGACCAGTGATTCCCATGCTATTTTTACTAATACTTTTTTGCCAAAAATTTACACAGAACAAAAAAATGCAAAAAATGGAATTCATAGAGCAGAGGTTAAAGACCAGCCTCTACACATTAACCTTATTTGCTTCATTTATCCTCCAAGAAGTCCTCCCAGTACCCTAGAGGTAACTCTGTGGAACTACAAGGGCTCCAGAAACTAGCATTTTTAAACCACTGCTTTTAGATTAGAAGCAAGGGTCTTTAGTCCAACTGGCTCACTGTTTGAATTACATGTAAAAGATTTTGTGAAGACACAGAAAAGAGTTTTATAGTCTACTTCCTCCCATTGCTGCAAGCTTATTAGGTGAAAATTTTTTTAGGTAAAAATCTATTTAGTGAATCTTTACTGAGCATTGTTTGGTACATTTTGTGCTTCGCATAGAAATTTTGAATAAGATAGGACCTCTATTACCTTATATCCAGAGTCTAAAATAGGATTGTATATAATGAGAACATTTTTATTTCATTACACTTAATGCAAAAATGGACAGCTACTTAGAACCATCCATGGAACCATCCAACTAGCAAATATTTTGGTACACGGAATTAATTGGGAGTTCAGAATCTTTCACTTTCATCTTTTTTTTGAGCAATGAGCATAAGACCATTGTTGATATAAACACTGGATCTTTTGGTTTCTTTGGTGCTTTTGATTACTCTTCCATTCCCCAATATGACTTGAAACAGTGGTTTTCCCCCCAAAAAGGGAAATTATCTGAAAATTTTTATTATTTACACCATTAGGATACTGTAACATTTTGGGATTGAAATGAAAAGAAGTAAATCTTTCTTCTTATATTGGAAAGGTATTATAGGATTTTTTGGTTGTGAAAATGCAATTTTGAAATAGCAAAAAAATTTTAGGCTCCTGTTTATGTTAGTCTAATAAATTGACATAAAACTGCAGATATTAGAACTGAAAGGGAACTTTGAATTCTTTGTAGGTACTGTGATTGCCTACCAAGTACCCATTCATCACTTCTTAATTTGCAACAGAATTCCAGTTTTGTTCTGGGTGGAAATATGCCCAACTTTGGCTAATGGATCTTAACCCCGGGGATGTACCATCTCTCTAAGGGACATTTAGAAATGTTTGAACATGTTTTAGAGAGTCCAAAGGATTGAGAGATAATAAGAACATTCAGTGCCCTTGGGTTATAAATTCCAGGTGTCCAGGAAAATAAAGTGCTATTCTGAATAACAAATAATTTTCCAACGTAAAATATCCCTTAGGATTCTCAAAAGAAACACTGGCTTAACCAAATCCTGCTAATCATGCTGTTCTCTTTGTCCATCTTACTTTTTGTTTAGTATATATATGGTGACCCAGTTCTGCATAGTGAGATACAATGAAGAGTATCCTAGAGGGTGAATGTGATAGGAGACATTAGGGAGAAAAAATTCTTGCTGTTATAAAAGAGATATGACTCTGTATTTACCTAACCATGTGTAATACTTGGAGATACAGCGGCAGTCTAGCAACAAGAAAGACCAAAATCCACTGGCCAAATTTAGAAGAATAAACATATAGTGGCACCTGGGTGTTTGTTGATAAGTATAACATTTCTTGTTGTATGAGTGCTGGACTTCTTTAAGTGAGGGAACAAAACACTGATTCTTGGTTTAAGCTATGAACTAGAGTTTTTGATACCTATAGTTTCTAAAACTCTTGACAGATACAGCTATTACATAGTGCCTGAACTTTGCCTCACCGCCTATCTCCTTGTTTTTGAAAAAGAATATTAAGGGTTAAGCAGGTATAGTTACCCCTAAAAATGTTAACTGTTTACCTAACAGCATACTTGAAATACAAAAAACATCTTTCTCCATTACTAATCTAAGGTTCTCAAACTGTGGTGTATAGGATTTCCCCCCTATTTTTTGGTGAAAAGTAAAAGGAATTTATAACTGATTGCATTTGAAATCTAAACATTAAAAAGCATGACATTAAAAACCAATATTCTGAATATATTTTTAAGTTGAACAATTCTACAGAATTTATCTTCTGATTTATAAGGGTAATGAAAACAGCCTTTCCTAGAGCAAGTCTTGTTAAATTCTCCTTCAGGAGGTACAACAGAACTCCAAAGCAGTCAATTTTAAGAAGGAAAAATAAGGCAAGTCTTCTAATTCAGTAGAAACATTTTTTAATTTCAAAATGTAAAAGCATTGATAATTTGTCAGTTGTATATCAAATGCATAACTGAACACAATTCTAAAATATTTTTCACAATTTAGACTTTGTAGTAAAAAAATTGCATGAAAACACAAAGCTTCTAGATGATAGCAAAACCAATATTTTACTCTATACTGAGAAGTTCATCCTTACAGAGCAATCATTGCACCTTGATGGAAGCTAGTAGGATAGAGAGAAAAGTCAAAATAGGATATTTTCTTAGAAAGATGATTAAATAAGCAAGCACTTATATGAGAGATTTCAACCTTATGTACCACCTAAAACTACCATAACTTAATTTTTTTCCTGTGCCTAGTATTCTGTTAAAAAGTATACATTCACATTCACAGAGGCATAATATCTATTAGAAGATCTTATGGTGATGAATTTGAAAGCTTCAAGCACTGAGCACTTTAGCTCAGATTGTTGAAAAGTTGAAACATTCTTTTTTCACACCCACTAAACAGACTTAATGACAGCAAGATACAAGAGCAAGCTGAAGCTGAAAAGATGGTGATGCATATGATTGCAGTAAGAAAATCATGCAGTTTTAGAGCAGGAGATATAAGAGATTATCTAGCTGAGCATTCATCATATATAAATAGTTTCAAGGACTCCTTTAAATGAAAACAAAGCATCATGGACCCCTCAGGTTCACGTACATTATACGTATTTAAGTTTAATAAGAATAAACTTGAGACTACATGTTTTTCCTAAGCTTACAGTTTGTATATAATCATAATAGAAATTCCAATATATAACACCAATAATAAAATTAAATTTATTTCATATAGTGCATAATGTTTTCCTGAAAGTACATCATTAATGCTGATTTTAATACTAGAAAAACAAAGTCTCAGTGTTTTTCATTTGATCTATTTTTATATATTTTACTTCAGTCACCTTTGTTTATGATTATATTGGTTGTAAACTCTCAGACTTTATCTGACAGTCATTTTACCTTTATTCTTGAAAGAATTTTACTAGTTTTATTTCTGTAGATAATCATTTCTTCCCATGATTTTGAAGTTACTATTCTACTGTCTTCTGGCTTTCATATTTTTACTGGGAAATCTACTATCTAACTATTATAGGTCTGTCTTTTCTCTTCGATGGTTTGAACATAATCTGTTTTTGAGATTCTTTAGTTTTCTTATTGTGTCTTCAAACTTTTATTTTTTATCCTGACTAGAATGCATTGTAATTCCTGTATATTTAAAATCATTGCTTTTCACAGTTGTGGAAAATTCAGAGCTGAATAACTCTTTAAATACTGTCTTTGTTTTATTTTCTCTCCTTGTGACACCACATAGGTGAATATTAGCCTTGACAGCTTAAAAATATTTGAAATTCCTTAAATTCTATATCATCTTTATTCTCTTTGATGCATAATTTCTTTAGGTTTATTATCACTTCTTTTTCTCTGTGTGCAGTTGAGTCTAGGCTGGAATTTAGCCACACATTTTTTGTTTGTTTCAAGTTTTTAAGTTCCAGTTAGTTAAAATATAGCATACTAGTAGTTTCAGGAGTAAATTCAGTGATTCATCACTTACCTGTAACACCCAGTGCTCATCACAAGTGCCTTCCTTAATACCCATCACCCATTTAACCCATCCTCCTGCCCACCTCCCCTCCACCAAACCTCACTTTCTTCTCTATAGTCAAGAGTCTGTTTTACGGTTTGCATCCCTCTTTCTTCACTCCTACATTCATTTATTTTGTTTCTTAAATTCCACATATAAATGTAATCATATGGTGTTCATCTTTCTCTGATCAGCTTTGCTTAGCATAATGCTTTCTAGTTCCATTCAAGTCATTGCAAATGGCAAGATTTCTTTCTTTTTGATGGCTGAGTGATATTCCATTGTGTGTGCATGTCGTGTGTGTGTGTGTACACACCCCACATTTTCTCTATCCATTCATCAGTGGATGAACATTGGGGCTCTTTCCATGATTTGGCCATTGTAGATAATGCTGCTATAAACATTGGGGTGCATGTATCTCTTTGAATCAGTATTTTTGTATTCTTTGGGTAAATACCTACTGGTGCAATTGCTGGATCATTGGGTAGTTCTATTTTCAAATTTTCATGAACCTCCATACTGTGTTCCACAGTAGCTGCACCAGTTTTCATTCCCACCAACAGTGTAAGAGGGTTCCTCTTTCTCTGCATCCTCACCATCATCTGTTGTTTCCTGTGTTGTTAATTTTAGCCATTCTGCCATTCTAAGGTGATGTATCATGGTAGTTTTTATTTGTATTTCCCTGATGATTGATGTTGAACATCTTTTCATGTATCTGTTAACCATCTGTAGGTCTTCTTTGGAAAAATGTCTATTCATGTCTTCTGCCCATTTTATAATTGGACTATTCATTTTTTGGGTGTTGAATTTGTTAAGTTCTTTATATATTTTGGATACTAACCCTTTATCAGATATGTCATTTGTAAGTATCTTCTCCCATTCCATAGGCTCCCTTTTGGTTTTGTAGATTGTTTCCTTCACTGTTCTGAATGAACTTGATAAAGTCCCAGTAGTTTATTTTTGCTTTTGTTTCCCTTTCCTCCAGAGACATATCTAGTAAGAAGATGCTCTGGCCAATATCAACATGGTTACTACCTGTGTTCTCTAGGACTTTTATGGCTTCAAGTCTCACATAAATTTGGGTCTTTCATCTATTTTGAATTTATTTTTGTGGATGGTGTAAGAAAGTGTTCTAGTTTCTATTGCTTACTGTTGTCCAGGTTTCCCAACACCATTTTTTGAAGAGACTGTCTTTTTTCCACTGGATATTCTTTTTTTTTTTTTTTTTTTTTTTGCTTTGTTGAAGACTAGATGACGTTGGAGTTGACAGTTCATTTCTTGGTTTTTTATTCTGTTCCATTGATCTATGTGTGATCTATTTTTGTGCCAGTGTGAGTCCATACTGTCTTGATCACTATCACAGTGTTTTATACACACACACACACACACACACACACATATACATACATGCATACATACATACATACATACATACTTACTTACTTCTGGACTTTACCAGAATATATTCTGGTATAGTGATATTTGGTTTATCTGTCTATTTAAACCGGAATATATTCTGGTAAAGTCCAAAAGTGTTATGCCTCCAGGTTTGGTTTTCTTTTTCAAGATTGCTTTGGCTTATTCAAGTCTTTTGTGGTTCCATACAAATTTTAGAATTGTTTGTTTTGACTCTGTAAAAAATGCTAGTGATATTTTGATAGGAATTGCACTGAATGTGTAGATTGCTTAAATGTAGTATGTACATTTTAACAATATTTGTTCTTCCAATCTATGAGCATGAAATGTCTTTCCATTTCCTTGTGACATCTTTAATTTCTTTATCAGTATAGTTTTCAGAGTAGAGGTCTTCCACCTATTTGGTTAAGTTTATTCCTTGGTTAGGTTTGGTTAGGTTTATTCTTTTGGTTTTGGTGTAATTGTAAATGGGATCAATTCCTTGATTTCTCTTTCTGCTGCTTCATTATTAGTGTATAGGAATGCAACAGATTTCCGTACATTGATTTTGTATCAAGTGACTTTGCTGAATTTGTGTATCAGTTCTAGCAATTTTTTGGTGGCGTGTTTCTGGTTTTCTATGTAGAATATGATGTCATCTGCAGATAATGAAAGCTTGATTTCTTCCTTGCCTATTTGGATACCATTTATTTCTTTTTGTCTGATTGCTGTGGCTAGGACTTCCTATGTTAAATAATAATGGTGAGAGTGGACATCCCTATCTTGTTCCTGACTGTAGAGGAAAAGCTTTCAGTTTTTCTACATTGAGGATTGTATTAGCTGTGAGTTTTTCATATATGGTATTTATGAGGTTGAGGTATGTTCCCTCTATCCCTACTTTGTTGAGAATTTTTATCAAGGGTGGATGCTGTACTTTGTCAAATGCTTGTTCTGCATCTATTAAGGGGTCATGTTAGCCATATATTTTTGGTTAAAGCAGTTATATATTTTATTTATAAGGTATAATTTGATTGGTTTCAACTCTTCCTGGTAATTTCTGAGAATAAAGTGTTGGGTTCTTATGTCACCAGAAGATATTTCTGTAAATGTATCACATGTAGTTAACCTATGATGTCTAGCTATAAATTCTAATTTATAGTATCTTGCCTGGTATAAAACTTTTTTTATTGTTTCTGTCAAATATCACTGAAAGATTCTTGTTTTTGGTGTGTTAGTGAACATTGTGAACTTAAAGATAGCTAATATTAACCTTTGGAAAATCTAAGGTTCTGATTTGGAGATGCATTTCTTTGGAAAATACTGCATTTACTATTTGGGGTATTACCTTAGGAAAACTTAGTTCCACTGTAGGGATCCAAACAGAATCTGGGGGTATCAAGTGTAATTCTTTTTCTTTGCATAGTCATTGGTTGGGAGTATATGTTTGAATTCTCCCTCATATCTTCCAGAATGCTTATTGTATTTGTTGGTTTATCTGTCTATTTAAACCTTTGTCTTCTGAAACTGTCAGTATGACAAAAATTATATTTGGTACAAGATCCAGTTGTTTCACTGAGGATATGCTTTAAGGTTATCTTTTTCACTAAATGGCTCAAAGTGGAAGTTTCCTAGGTTACTGCATTTTTGCCAAAAAAATTCTACTTTTTGCAAACAAATGTACAATTATAGAAATAGTAAAGATGAATTTTTAAAAATAGCACCACTTTGAAGATAACTTGACTAAAATAACTTTATGTTACACATGGAATATGTAGCCATTATAGTCAGATTAAATCTATTTACATGGTCAAAATTGTCATCAAAATATACTTCTTCAGTTATTTGCATAAAATGAGTTCATTCATCTTAATGGAACAGCCGTGAGAAAACAACCCCCTACTCGTAACCAGGTTCACTTGCCGCACTGAGAACATGCCAAAGTACATGAGCTTTCATCATTAAAATAATTTTATTTTGAATGCCTTCCTATTTTCCAGACATAGTCTAGGTTTTGGGGTTACTGAGATTAATGAAGTCTACTGTCACATCGTACTTAACATTCTAGTGACGGAAAATAGAGCCAGTGAATAAAGAAACAGGACAAATTGGAACTAAATGCAACAAAAAAAATAGGGTTATATGATAAAGAGTGAAAGGGGGTATAATTGATTATTTGGACTGTATTACGGTGATGACTTCACTGAGGAGGTAGGTGTTGATGATTACGATCTAGGGAGAGTTAAAACAAATGCTTGAGCATGCATGATGGCCCAGAGGGATGATGGAGCTTGACATGTTCCCAATGGAGAAAAACAAAAAAAAGTCTGTGTTATTGCAACATGGTGATCTATTCTTGAGAGTGTTATGACATTAAAGAGAGAGGGGGGAGATTTCAAATCACAATAAAGTATTTGGATTGTATTTTAAGTGCAGTGAGAAGATAAGAGTTTCAATTGGTTGAATAATTATATATATACATATTTATAATTCATAATTGTACATTGTATATTAAACTTTAATATAATTTATACTTACATTTTAAAATTACATAAAATTAGATAAACATCATATTAATAAATATCTTAACATTATATTAAACTTTATCTCATAAGGACTTAAGAACTACCACTGAGAACTCTTGAGAGTTTTGCTAGAAAAGGGAAAGGAGGTTGTGAGCTAGTCAGCTACCTGATTATTTTCATCAGATTAAATATATGGACAATTTATTCCAAGGATCCTTTAGTCTTTCCTTTTGAACAGCTTTATTGATATGTGTAATTTATTGTATGCTTGTTTTATATCTAAATTATACAATTTGTGATGTTTTGACATATCTGTACAGCTGTGGATCCATTACTCAAAAATTTCCTCATGATCGTTTCTGATCCTTTATTCCTGCCTCCTTCCCCAGTCCCAGGAAATTACTGATTTGCTGTCACTATTGATTAGTTCAGTCACTATGTATTAGACATTTATATAAACTGAGTTACTCAGTATGTACTCTTAAGTCTGCTTTCTTAGAATAATTGTTTATGGAGGTATCCATGTTGTATTAAATAACAATGGATAGTTGCTTTTTATTGCTGAGGAGTATACCATTCCCTGCATATATTGCAATTTGTTTTTCCATTCACCTTTTGATAGACATTTGGATTGTTTTCACATTTTGGTTGTTACAAATGAAAGTACTTTCACCTTTCAGGTGTTCTGAGTTCAGGTGTTTGTATGGACATGTGTTTTCATTTCTCTTAAGTAAATACCTGGGAGTGGAATGGCTTGATCATTAACTCTTTTTAGGAACTAACAAACTTTTTTCCCCAAAGTAGTTGTATCATTTTCATTCCCACCAAAAGAGTATAAGAGTTCCAGTTTTTCAAATATCCAACATTTGTATGGTCAGTCTTTTTAATTCTGGTCATTAGAGAATGTATGTGATGGTATCTTGTCATTTTAATTTTCACTCCTCTGTTCAGTAATCATGTTGATCATCTTTCTTGTGATTATTTGCTTCCATATGTCTTCTCTGGTTCACATCATTTCTTGTGTTTTAATCAATATTGCAGTGTTATCCTAGTAGCAGGTATTACAGAAAAGAAAATTTAATTTCCTTTTAATGTTGTATTTTCTGTTAAGGTAAGTTATTAATCCAATCATTCATTCAACATGAGTTAAGTGAGTACCTAGTTCAAGCACTGGGCATGCAATAAGAGTGAGACTATACCTGCTCTCAACTATCAGATATGAAAATTTTCATTTAAAATCCAGTGATTATAATTTTATAACTATAAATTTCATTTTCATTTAAAATCCAGTAATTATAATGTATTTCCCTAACTGGCAATTTATGATTAATTTTTGTAGATGTTTTCTATAAGGTTAAAAGGTAAGTAGCATACTAGTACATCAGATTCTGCCTCAGATTTCAGAGCTCAAACTGCCCTTGGGAAAATAGATAACTAAAAATTATGATAGCAGAAAAGTAATTTACAAATGAGAAGTATTAAAAATAAATGTCCAATAAGTATCGAGGGAAGAGTTCCTGGAGGAAGTTGGACTTTTAGCTTTTAGTAATAAGAAAATATCAGTAAGAAAATAATATGAAGAGATGAAATAAGTGAGGTAAGAGGCAACAGTATTCTTTGTTTTTAAAAAGCAAAGAATAGGGGGCGCCTGGGTGGCTCAGTGGGTTAAGCCGCTGCCTTCGGCTCAGGTCATGATCTCCGGGTCCTGGGATCGAGTCCCGCATCCGGCTCTCTGCTTGGCAGGGAGCCTGCTTCCCTCTCTCTCTCTCTGCCTGCCTCTCCATCTACTTGTGATTTCTCTCTGTCAAATGAATAAATAAAATCTTTAAAAAATAAAAATAAAAAAAAAATAAAATAAAAAGCAAAGAATATGCTGGGTCAATTGGACTGACTATTTACCTGTGAATCATGAGTTTAGGGTACACAGTGTTATCCTGACTACAGGCATTTGATAATAGGTGAACAGTTTTTGGTAGTTTAATAGGATTTTAATTGTTTTCATTAATTTTTAAAAAATATTTATTTATTTGACAGAGAGACAGAGATTACAGGTAGGCACAGAGGCAGGAAGAGAAAGGCAGAAGCATGCTCCCTGCTAAGCAGAGAGCCCGATGAGGGGCTCAATCCCAGGACCCTGTATCTTGACATGAGCCACAGGCAGTGGCTTAACCCACTGAGCAACCCAGGTGCTGCAAGGATTTTTAATTACTAAGATTATCCTGTAGATTTTGGAAACTCAGTTAGGGTATAGTACTCAGCATAGAAAGTAAAAAAGATAGAGGGCTGAGTATGTCAGTAAAAAATTTACTTTTAACCTTACGGACATCTTTTAAGTATACTCTGCTTTGCTCTGGGAATTTCACTTTTTCATTTGCTGTATCCTCTAACAGCTAAAACAACATTCTGAAATCTGGGGAAGTGTGATCTCTGGCTTCTAGGATAGGAGAATTTTTAAAGTCTGTCCATGTTCTATGCTGGACTGAACACTAAGTACTTTAAATTAGAAGCTCTCTGGAAAAGGATAGTCTGCTTTATTTATCAGTTCAGAAGTCAGAGGACATGGGCTATGAGATACTGATAATACTTATTCTAATGGAATGGATTAGAAGATATGGAAGTTTCAGACTGAAGGTCATTTGCTCACTAATATATAGCTTTTTTTTTTTTAACTTTTTTTCTTTTTTTGTTTGTGATATGATAAAGTGTTCCAGTGCTATCCATTTACTACAAAATTGGGGCCTTGGGAGAACAAAAAGGACAGAAATAATTGCATTTTATAAATTCCTGTTTTGTGCAGTTTCAAATACAGACTTTAAAAAAAATTGTAATCAGAGTATTCTACAGTCCATTAATATAACAAGAGGATTCTATTATAATTGAATGAAGAATATTCACTTGAAGGAAAGAGGAGTATTTTATTAGAAGTGATACATTTTTAAATATTTTTGATTGGACATTGACACTTTGATTTATTACTTATAATGTCATAAAAATAGATTTGTTTATTATACCAAAAACAGACAAGCTGGAGGATAAATGAGACTAGATTAAAGAATGCATACACAAAAAGAGTATGATAAAAATCAGATCTAAACTTTGGCAGATAGAAAGAAAATCATTAATTTATGCCCTGTGAATTGACTAGATAATACCAGACCTATTTGTTTCATAGTAGTTATTTTCTGAAGAGTGTAATCTTTCCTGTGACCTATCTGAATCTACATATATGCTTTAGACTGGATGTTGTGTTGCCTCTAAGTTCATAATTTGAAACCTAATTCTTAATGTGATATTTATTGGTGGAGCCTTTGGGAGATGATTAGGTCATGGAGGCAGAGCCATTGTGATTGAAATTAGTGCCCCTTTGAAGAGGGCGCGGAAGAACTCCACCTGCTTTTGCCCTGTGAGGACATTTATGAACCAGAAAGCAGCCTCTCACCAACCACCAAATCAACTGGCACGTTGATCTTGAACTTTCTACCGTCCAGTACTGTGAGAAAGTAATTTATATTTATAAGCTACCCCATCTATGACATTTTCATATAGCAGCCTATATCATCTATATCCATATCTATATTCATATCCATATCTATATCTGTATATCTATAATCATCTATATCACCAAAACAATAGCTTACTGTTAGAGAGTCCTAATATATTTCAGGACCCTTCCCATGAAAGAAGAATTCCTTTTAAAATTTCAGTTCTGGGGGCATCTAGGTGGCTTAGTTGGCTGGGCACCCAATTCTTGATTTTGAATCCGTTCATGATCTCATAGTTGTGAGATTGAGCCTGGCATCAGGCTCTGTACTCATTGAGGAGTCTTCTTCCTCCCCTGCCCCCAACACTCACTTACTTGCTTGTTTCCTCTCTCTCTCTCAAATAGATATTTTTTAAAAAATTAGTTTTGATTTGTTAAACTGTCAGTCATGGTGTTGGGTAAGGTGAGAGGTGGGTATATGATCCAGCTTAAAAGGCCATTCTTTATTATACTTCAGATATACTGAATTATTCTGTTAACCTTTTCATATGGCTACTAACAAAAACAGAACTAGAATTCAGGTGTCAAGGTCCCTAATTTGGAGTTCTTTCCATTACAGTACTCTTCTTCCCAACTCTTTCTAAACCCCCATTCCACTTTTACAATTCTTTTCTTGTTCAAAAAATACATTTGTTATAGTGTAAAACTTAGCCAAAGAAAGTGCCTGTTATCTGAAAATAACTGGTATGAGTAAGAGTCTAGTTAGTGTAAACACATAGAAAATACCTGTAACTTTTAAAAAAAATAAATCCTCAATTGATTTTTGGTCAATTATTTTGTTTTTTTGTTGTTGTTTTTTATTTTTTGTTTTTTCAGAATGAGGTACTCTTTATTTTTTTGATTCCCTGTTTTTTTTTTTAATTTAAATTAATTAGCAAATAATATATTTTTGGTTTCAGAGGTAGAGGTCAATGATTCATCCATCTTATATAATACCCAGCACTCATTACATCAGATGCCTGCCTTAATGCCCATCACCCAGTGACCCCATCCCCCACCCTATCCCCTCCAGCAATCCTTAGTTTCTTTCCTATGATTAAGATTTTTTATGGTTTGTTTACTCTCATATTTCATCTTGTTTTATTTTTCCTTCCCTTGCCTGATGCTCCTCTGTTTTCTTTCTTAAATTTCACATGAGTGAGATCATATTATTGTCATTCTCTGATTTACTTAGTTTATCACAGTACCCTCTAATTCCACCTACGTCATTGCAAATTGCAAGATTTTATTTTTTTTCCATGTTTGAGTAATATTCCATTGTGCATATATACCAGATCTTTTTTATCCATTCCTCTGTTGATGGACATCTGGACTCTTACCGTACTTTGGCTATTATGAACATTGCTGCTATAAACATTGGGGTACAGGTGTCCTTTTGGATCACTACATCTGAAGGGTTCCCCCTTGTCCGCATCTTTGCCAACATCTGTTGTTTCCTGAGTTGTTGATTTTAGCCATTCTGACTGGTGTGAGGTGGTATTGCATTGTGGTTTTGAGTTATATTTCCCTGACGCTGGGTGACAGCGTTTTTTCATGTGTCTGTTGCCTATCCGTATGTCGTCTTTGGAGAAATGTCTGTTCATGTATTCTGGCCATTTCTTGATTGGATTATTTGTACTTTGGGTTGGGTTTGGGAAGTTCTTTATAGATTTTGGGTACTAGTCCTTTAGCTGATAAGGAATTTGCAAATATCTTCTCCCATTCTATCCTTTGTTTTTTGGGTTTGTTGATTATTTCCTTTGCTTCTTAACTTGATGATGTCCTAATAGTTATTTTTACCTTTGTTTCCCTTGCCTTTGGAGAGGTATCTACTAAGAAGTTGTTGTGGCCAAGGTCCCAGGGGTTGCGGTGTGTGTTCCTCTAGGCATTTGATGGATTCCTGGCTTACATTTAGATCTCTCATCCATTTCGCATCTCTTTTTCTGTATGGTGTAAGAAAGTGGTTCAGTTTCATTCTTCAGTGCCTGTCCAATCTTCCCAGTGCCATTTGTTGAAGAGAGTATCTTTTTTTTTTTTTTTTTTTTGAAGAGAGTATCTTTTTTCCATTGGATATTCTTTCCTGCTTTGTCAAAGATTAGTTGACCACAGAGTTGAGGGTCAATTTCTGGGGTATCTGTTCTCTTTTATTGATCTATGTGTTTGTTTTTGTGCCTGTACCATACTGTCTTGATGATTACAGCTTCATAATAGAGATTGAAATCCAGAATTGTGATGCCACCAACTTTGGTCTTCTTTTTCAATATTCCTTTGGCTATTTGAGGTCTTTTCTGGTTCCATACAAATTTTAGGATTATTTGTTCCAGCTCTGAAAAAAAGTTGATGGTATTTTACTAGGGATTGCATTGAATGTGTAGATTGCTCTAGCTAGCATAGACATTTTAACATTTGTTCTTCCAGTTCATGAGCATGGAATATTTTTCCATTTTTTTGTGTCTTCCTTAATTTCTTTCATGAGTATTCCATAGTTTCCTAAGTACAGATCCTTTGCTTCTTTGGTTAGATTTATTCCCAGATAACTTATGGTTTGGGATGCAATTGTAAATGGGATTGACTCCTTAATTTCTCTTTCTTCTCTCTCATTGTTAGTGTATAGAAATGCAACTAATTTCTGTGCATTGATTTCATTTCCTGCTACTCTTCTAAATTCCTGTATGAGTTCTAGCAATATTGGGGTGGAGTGTTTTGGGTTTTCCACATAGAGTATCATGTCATCTGCAAAGAGTGAGCGTTTGACTACTTTGCTGATTTGGATGCCTTTTATTTCTTTTTTTGTTGTTGTATGATTGCTGAGGCTAGGACTTCTAGGACTATGTTGAACAGCAGTAGTGATAATATACATCTCTGCCATGTTCCTGACCTTAGGGGAGAAGCTCTTAGTTTTTTCCCCATTGAGAATGATATTCATTGTGGGCTTTTTGTATATGGCTTTTATGATATTGAGGTATGTTCCTTCTATCCCTACACTGTTGAAAGTTTTAATCAAATGCTTTTTCTGCATCTATGAAGAAGAACATTTGGCTCTTGTCCTTTCTTTTATTTATGTAGTGTATCTTATTGATTTGTGGATGTTGAATCACCCTTGCAGCCCAGGAATAAATCCCACTTGGTCATGGTGAATAATCCTTCTAATGTACTGTTTGGATCCTTTTTGCTAGTATTTTGGTAAGAATTTTTGCATCCATATTCATCAGGGTTATTAGTCTATGGTCTATTTTTGACAAGGATGCTAAAATCACTCAATAAGGAATGGATGGTCTTTTCAGTAAATAGTTTTGGGACAATTGGATATGCTCATACAGAAGAATGCAGTTTAATCCTTACCTCATAGTATATATAACAATTAACTCAAATGGATTATGGCTTAAATTTAAAGGTTAAAATCATAAAAAACACTTAGAAGAAGACACGAGAGTAATTCTTCATGACTTGGAGTTCCACAGTATTTTTTTTGGATATGACACCAAAAGCATAAGCAACAAAAGATAGGATAGGTAAATTGAATTACATAAAAATTAAAACTTTGTCTTATAAAGGAAACTATCATGAAAGTGAGAAGACAATTTGCTGAATGGGAGAAAATATTTGCAAATATGTTTCTGATAAGTGAATAGAAATATACATACACACATACATATATACACAAATAAATATAAATGTGTATATAACATGAATATGTATGTATATAAAAGTGGTATATTAACTATATTCCGTAATATAGCTAGCTGTATTACATTGTATCATTTCCTTTTATTATCAATATAAAATTCTCTAGCTTAACCTTCTAAAAACTTAAAATTATACATAATATAAGGAGCCATAAGCAATTCACCAACAACTACCATTTAAAGGAGTATGGATAAACTGGAGATTTAAGTGATTTGTGTGGTTTGATTTCCTGTTTCTTATACCCACCTCTTCACCTTCATTTTTCTATCTATTAGAAGCTGTGGATATAATAAACAGAAAAGACAAAATGGAAACAATGTCTATTTAGCAAAATACTGGCATTTTCCATTGGGAAACTCCCCTAGTCCAAACAGAATATTAGTTAAGCTATGACTTAAGCAATTAGTACCCATACAGTTTATTACTTGGCAGTATGTTTCTTTGAAGTTTACATGCTTGATCAATTGAAGTAATATCACCTAGTTGATGTTTTAAATCAAAATTTCATCCAAAGTGTGCTAAATTTAAATCCATAAATCTGATCTGAAAAATTACAATCCTCCCAACTTTCTTCACCATTTTTTTTTTAAGGTTTTATTTATTTGTCAGAGAGAGAGGGTGTAAGCACAAGCAAGGCAGGCAGAGGAAGAATCAGGCTCTCTGCTGAGGAGGGACTGCCTCTCTGCCTGATGTGGGACTTGATCCCCTGACCCCGGGATCATGATCCAAGCTGTAGGCAGACTGTTAACCAACTGAGCCATTCAGGCATCCCTCTTTCATAATCTTGACAACAATCCCTTAGTGGTCTTTATGCTGATAACATTTCATTACAAATGAATGTCTTTTTATAAATCATAAAACTTTATTTTATAAATTTTGAGTCAAATGTTGAAAAGATACTCTCTGGTTGTAGATTTGTTCAAGTATCTGTTTCTCAAGAAAAAAAAAACAGTGTTTGAGTTACTTCATATATGAATTTTTAAAAATGAATTTTTCAGGTTTGTTTGAATTAATAGCATTGTATGTAATTTTACTGTGTTTAGGACTGTGGATTTAAAGGATTCGGAGTGTGAACTTCGAAGAAGGCATCTTCAAAATGGAATTTTCTGTTTGATTTTTCAAATTTTTTTTTCTTTAGGAATGATTTTATTTTTTTAAATAAGGAATTACATTATTTTAATTAGATCTTTTAAAAATATTTTTCAATCTGTAGTGTGGAAGACCTATTCCTTAACCTGAATTTCTCAATCCAAATGTTTCCTAAATAAAATTCAGCCATTCATAGATAGATACAAGGTTGCAAGTGTATGATGTATGTAACTAATTCTTTATTTAAATTCAGCCTCGTTTGTACGAGTTTTGAGATGCCTTGGACAGAGGATGAAGTGCAAGGAATATTAATAGGATAGAAAATAAAAACAAGATAAAAAATACAAGCTTACCATCCCACGTCCTACAAACTCATTACTCAGTAGTCAAATTTGATTGTAAATTTCCTGGCAGTTAAAGTGAGAAAGGAGACCTGATCTCTTCCATTTCAGTCATTGTTATAATTTAAAAAGTATATCCATTCCCATTACTTGATTCTTAAAGAAATGTCTTATAAAGAACTTTATATAGGGAATAACAAATTATATGGTAATTGAGTTTTTGTAGTGACAAATTTCTTGGATTAAAGAAAACCTAACACAGAAACTTAACTCCAGGAAGATGAATCTAGGTTTCTGAAGGTAATATAATCTAAATTTGTAGTCTTCTGGTGGTTTAACTTGATTCAAGGGAAGAACACAAATATGTGGAAGACTGGCTAGATTTTTGTTTCTACAAATCATTTTTCATAAACCTACTTTATCAGAGAGATCAAAATTTCTTTTCTAGACTGGACCCAGTTAAAAATTCTATAGATAAATGTCTTGGTATGTTGGCTATTCTGGTAAACTTTATTATTTATTTACAAAGAGTCCTCGATACTAGCAGCCATGTATATTTCCTGGAACTTTTTAGTAGCCAGGTATAGAAAGAGAATGTGAAGATTGGAAGATGTTAAGATGGACTGGCAACTGTTTCTCAACCTCAGGAGAATTGTTCCTTTTCATAATGAATTCATGTTGTTACACGTTGAATTGAGGTGTAAACTTCCATTTGTGTGTCCCTCCTTTTGAGGAGTATATCACTTAAAATTCTTTTGCTTATCAATAACAGAAAATGTTCAAATAAGTATAAATATTAAAGTGAATTTATTGGATTATGTGGTAGTCAGAATTCTGTGAAGAAGCCCAAGATTCCCAATCCCTGGTATATATTGTCTCCCAGTTACTTCATTAAACATGAGTCTAAATACTGCTGTGAAGGGGTTTTGCAAATACAACTAAGGTCTCAAGTCAGTTGATTTTATGATAGGGAGATTATCTGGGTGGTTCTGAACTAATCACACAAGCCTTTTAAAAGTAGTTTTTTGTTTGTTTGTTTGTTTGTTTTCTGACTGGCTGAGGAAAAAAGATTGGAGGTATCAATGCCTGCTTGAGGATAAAGGAGGCTATGTAGAAAGAAACAATTGAAGCAGCTCTAGAACCTGAGAGAAATTTCTGGTTGACAGGAAGGAAACAGAGACCTGAGTCCTACAACCACAAGGAATGGAATCCTGACAATAAGAATGAGCTTGATGTTGATGAACTGGATTTTTAGAATACCAAAATATACTCAGCCTGGCCAGAAACCAGAAGATTGATTTCAGCTTTGTTATATCCTAAGCACAATGCCTGCCCAGAACTTTTGAAATACCAGAACTGTGAGCTACCAAGTGGGTGTTGTTTTAAGCTGTTGTTTGTGCTAATTTGTTGTGCAGCAATAGAAAACTAATACAGCTAGATCACTGAAAATTCCAGTGGAGGGGGAGGTGATCTTCAAATGTGATTTATAAGAGTTTGGGCTTCATTCCTCTGAAATTCGCATTGCTCTGTCCTCATGTTTTCTTCCTAGGGGAAAATTGGCTGTAGCAGCTCCAATTTCAAACCTATATCTCCAGTTTACTCCAGGAATAGAGAAATAACCTCCTCATATATGTCAGCACATACAATCCCTAGACTACCTTCATGATTAAAATTGGTCCAATCAGTGGGAAACCTGGGACTCTGTTGCTGAAGCAACACTGGAAGGCAGATTTCAGAAAAGTCACTTGAGTGAGAGTATATGAAATGTTCTACAAATTTCTCATTCCTCCACTCATCTAAGTAGGTAAAAGTATTTCTTATGAGAGGAGCCTGATTTTTCAGCTAACTCCATAACAATAGTAGAACTATACTTCCCATATGTTAGTTCTTATTAAATGGAATACTGTTTTTCTACTTTTGGGTAAAATTCAAGGATATTTCTAGTACTTGGCTTTGGTGTTTCCCAGTTTATTTGCCCACTAAGTATAAACTTCCAAAATACTCTAATTTCTCATGAAAATCTGACTGTCAGCCATTCCATTTTCAATGACAAGTCTTTATTCTCCCCAAATTATGGACCATTTATCTTACTAGATATTCTATAAGACTATATTTCTTTCTTGGTAAATCAGAAGTCTTCACTTCTCGAGGCAATTTTCTGCATGAGAATGGTATAGCAGTCTATCACAGTATGTAGAATTTTTCCAGATAAAGAATTTTTTTTCATAAATCTGATTGACTTTTTTTTTAATCCTTGACGTCAGATATAAATTCATTATTATCTTGACTATATGAGTTATTGATTGTCAATATAACCTTAAAACTACTTTAAAAATCTGGATAGGTCAGAATGGTCTCTTGATGAATTTTTTACTAACTTGTAATGGGATAAACAAGTGTTTAGTATATCTTGTCCACTTTCTTATATATTAAGATAATTTTTTCAAATGAATTCTATTATGGCCCCTAGCAGTATTTTCATTCCTACCCCCAACCCAGCAGCAATCCATAGAGAAGAGAAAGGTAAGCATTTGCCTTCATATTGGTGACAACTTTTTAAGGTCAAAAGCTGAAAATGTCTCTTATTAGTCTATTGACTTTTATCTAATTACTATCTTAGAAGAATGATTTAAAATAAACATATTCCAAATCCAAATCAATTTTAGAAGGTGTTCTTCTGTGTTTACTGAATTAAACTTAATAAATAATTGTGGTGAACCAGTGCTTCCGGATTCCTAGGCAGGCATTTTGCAACCAATTTATCTTAAACTTCAGGAGTCGTACTGGAGCAATGTTGAGGTTATTGTCCATATTTGATCATGAAATATGCTTTGAATGTCCTCATACTCAAGTTGTCAGTGCTATTTATCTATTGATAGAACTAGCCAAGGATTCTTTAAGAAAAGGTGGTATTATCACATATTTTCTTACCTTATCCTTCTCTGAACTTAAAAGGCTTGATGTTTAAGTATGGATAGGCATTCTCAAATTTCATTAGGGAATAGGTTTTCTACTCTTGGTGTGACTGACAGTAGAACATATTAAATCTGTCTATCATTTATACCCATAATCAGCAAAAGTCTAGTTTTAAGAAATACTGTGTATGACTTGGGATTAAGCTAGTGGTTATAGAAAAAATTCTTGCATGGTATTGTTTGGCTCCTCCTCAGTTCTTCTTAGTGCCTGTGTGAGAAAGCATTAAAATAAAGCAGATAATAAAACATGTTACTTTACTCACGAAGGACCTGGGGTTGGAAGGAGTGGTGTTACGGATAAGACTTAGCACGTGGCAGTGTCCTGCCTATGAGTTCCTATTGAAAATATTTTTCCTCTCTTTCCATTCTAGAAAGAGCTGAGATTTTCCTAAATAACTAGCTTGAGGTTCCTGTGTGGCTCAGTGGGTTAAACCTCTGCCTTTGGCTCAGATCATGATCTCCGGGTCCTGGGATCGAGCCCCACATCGGGCTCTGCCCAGAGAGAGATCTTCTATTTGAAAAGGTCATCTCTGATGGAAAGCACAGGTTTAGGAAGATGATCTATAGAAGGTGAGCTAGAAAGATTTACCTATTTAGCCAACAAGATTAGCCAATTAACCCAGATGATGAATGACTGAGCAGATATCTAAAGCAGATTATGATCACATCTATTGTTCATTGTATTTGTTTCCTCCCCACCCCCCAAAGGTGGCTAATCTCACATCCTTTAAGTAATGAGGGACAGAGTTTCAAATATGATGATCTAGCAAGACTGGTCTAAATTAGCAGTTTATATCAGCAAAAGGGAGCGTTCTACGCTTGTGTGTTACATTACTAGACAGGTATAACAAAGTATATAGCAATTAAAGCATAACAGATACATACTTTTTTATTGTATCATAATAATGGGGACTCTGTTAAAACAGTGATTTTCCACCTTGGATTTAAAAAAAAAAAAATGTCAGCCCAGTGTTCATTTAAAAAGAAAAATAAATTACTGGCAAAAGTCACCTAATAAGAATCTCTATGAATATAGCCTGGAAATTTATTTATCTATATATCTATCTGTAGCTATCTAAATGATTTTGTAACATTTAAAAATATGTATAAAATCTTGAGGGCTGCCTGATAAGAATGACTGTGTTAATATGAATTATCAAGACAGAATAAACATGTCACTGAAAACCTAGCTCTTGATCCATCTCTGAATTGTTAAAGAAATGCTGATAGCCCTATATGTATTTGAAACATTCATATTCCCTAATATACAAATAAAATGAGTGTGAGAATTTAGAATTTTTTTCAAAGATTTTGTTTTGTATAAAAACAGAGAAGAGCATGGTACATTTGGTTTTGTAATATGAGAGTTGAAAATGACTTTTCTTCCTCAATGGTCTGAAAACCAAGACTGTTTAAAATAGAGCTCATCTTTAGAAGTGGGATTTTACTTCCTGAATACTAATCTGAAGTGTTTAATGGTAGAAAGAGGAGGAAAGAGAACAGGCCTTAGAGCAGCATCTTCCCTCGTCTTGCTGGTGACTCAATTTTTTTTTTTAATTGTGCCAATTCCCAGAGAGACTCATTATAAAGCTGAGATTGAAGGAAGTAATTAATTCAGGAAGGTTGATATTGGTTTTGATGCACCAGAGACTTTTGGTTCGTCTGCTGAAGTGTGAAAATAATGCTGTGGACTGCAAGATAGGAGGAAGGAGAAACGACATGCCAGTCTTCTTGTACACATCTAACAATATACAAATTTAAAAATACCTTCCATTTGTAAGAAAACCTTTTTTAATTAGAAGAAGCCTGGAAAAAGATCAACCATTTAGTCTTTCGGTTTAGTGGGCCAAATGTGTCCTTTTCAGGGGCTCATGATAAAAGGTGCCTGAAACTTTTTTCTCTCCACAATTCTAAAATATATTCTGTGTAGTAATTACAAGGTCAGGATTTATATTTCATGTATCATTAGTAACTGCCCCTTGCAACTGGTTTCAAGTGCTCATGATTTCCTTATGGAGTGCAAATGTGCAGTAAGATAATGATGCTTTATTTACTTATTTTTAAATAATTTATTTATTAGAGAGAGTGAGCAGAAACAGAAGTAAGGTATGAGCTGCTGCAGAGGGAGAAGGAGGCTCCCCATGGAGCAGGGAGCTGGAGGCGGAGCTCAATCCCAAGACCCTGGGATTTGGACCTGACCCAAAGGCAGCCCTCAGAGCCCCCCAGGTGCCAGGACAATGATGCTTTAAAGCATTTCTTTAGAAATTTAAAACTTATAGAGCATTATTTTTTCCTCCAGGGTCTATAGATACATGTACAATGCAGTTGGTTTGTTTTTGTTTTTGTAATTTTTTTTTTTTAAATAAGAACTCTCCTTCTTTAGCTATAGGATATGTCATGAAGAATTGTGCAATGAAGCACTCTATTTGGGGGGTTTATCTTTCCCATTGCCTATCTGAATTTGAAATCATATATTGCTTACATGTTCACAATAATTTTCATAATCTGTATCATTAAAAATGTTGATTTATATCAACTCCGATTTGAGACTATTCTGCCATTAATTTCTTTGAGGTTATTTAATAACTGTAATTAGAAGTTAAAGCCCTGCTTTGTGAAATTTAAATGAAGTCCTAGAAATTAGAGCCAAAGAGCCTATACCTTCATTATTTATGACACAGAAGCTGAGAATCAGAGGTGAAATGATGGTAACAGTATTTAATAGCAGAACTAGGATGAGAAACTACCTTCCAAAAAAAAAAAACAGTGGAAAAGGACTTGTCCTTGAGTGTCCAATTTTTTGAATTTTTTGCCTTGGGAGATGGATATAATCCCCACTGAACAAGATAAAGAAACAGAGGTTTAGGGAGGTTAAATAATTTAAAGTTCCCAGAATAGTGAATTTTAGAATTCAGATTAGATCCCTGTCTAAATCCAGACCTGTCTCTTACCAAATCCCATGGAATAGCAGTTCTCTTTTAGCCACAAGACTTGCAGAATCCTGCAGTCAGCATAAATATGAGAATAAAATAAATGGTATTCATTAGGCTAGATGATTTAAATAAGTCAGCTGATTATAGAGGTATGAAGTCAGTCATTTTCAACTCCCATATTACAAAGCCAGAGAGCAAGAAGTGATAGAAGGGAAGAACTAAAGGAAAAAAAAAAAAAAAAGTCCCTCTCTTTCTCCCCAACTTCCCCTTTCCTTTTTCTTAAAATTTTTTTTTCTTCTAGTTGAAGTCATTCTGACCCTGTATGCCTGTGAGATGTCTGTATTTATCACTGTAAAATCATCACTATATAGTGTTCCATGTAAGATGACTTGAGTCATGGAGAAAGGTAGTTTATAATAAGCAACTTCCATTTCATGTAACAGAATACAATTCATTAAGAAACAGCTCAGTAAAAATGTTAAAACTTGTATTTAAGAATACCCAGATTATTTTAGAAATTAAATTCTGTACTATTTCTCCTACCAGCAACACTAAATAATATTAATAGGAGGTGGCATGGATTAATTTTCTCTTGAAAATCTCCAACCTCTTTATACACTTATGTTAGAATTACAGAAGTCAGAATGTGTATATTTTCTTTACAAATGGTCCTATGCAATTTTCTTTAAGATGTAAATTGACTGCCAATGTGATTTTAAAAGTGGTTGATTTTCTTGATATCAAAAGAGGCATGTAACTTTAATGTCTATGAGCTACAATTCATGACTTCTTATGTTTCTTATATCATGTAAATGAAGGGCACAAAATCAAGGAGGTGAGGTGACTAATAAAAACTATAAGTTATAACACCAGTTTTCTTCTTCATATTAGCTCGGAGCTGTCATCAATACATGTCTTGACTGCTTGTTAAATCTTTTGATTATTTTTCACTTTTAATTTTAATCCTAAATATACCTGAGAGATAAGGTGAGATAGAAGCAACAATATCCTCCTGAATTTGAGATGTTTGAAGCAATATTACATTTAGACAATGGATTGATGTGCTAATACATTCTCTCAGGAAAGCTGAGTCTATTTTAAAGTAATCTTATTAAAAATATCCAGAAATAATTTGCTTTATGACAGACAATACAGCTTTAATTTTACTTTAAACAAAAGATTCCAGAGGATTCATTTTGATGTAAGCTTGTATTAAAGTAACATTTGACATGCAATGTAATTTATGGTTAGTTTTTTTTTTTTAACGGTTTTATTTGTTTATTTGAGAGAATGAGAGAAAGAGAGCGCCTGAGAAGGGGGAGGGTGAGAGGGAGAAGCAGATGCGGACTCCATCCTGGGACTCGAGGATCATGACCTGAACTGAGGGCAGTTGCTTAACCAACTGAGCCACCCTGGCACCCTTGTGGATAGTTTTTGTTTGTTTGTTTGTTTGTTTTTAAAGAAAAGATATTCTCTTTTTTGAAAATATGGTTTTTAGTATATTTTTGAAATTCTGAAAGGGAGATACTGATGTGGCTATTAATAAAACATTTCTTAGCAGTAAAAGTTAGAACTAATTTATTTTGTATAATGATAAATTATCCAAGATTGTTATATACATCTATATTATGACAGCTATATATGTAGATGTAAGTAGATCTATATATGGATGTAAGTAGATTGTATATATGGATATATATACTTATACCTCAATAGAAATAAAGATATAAATAGGAAATAAAGATAGGAAATAGAAATAGAAATATGGATATATTTCTATATATGGATATATATACTTATACCTCAATAGAAATAAAGATATAAATAGGAAATAAAGATAGGAAATAGGAAATAGAAATAAAGATATAAATAAATATAAATAGATCAAACTATTTTGTTAGCCTGGAACATTGCTAATTTAAACTTTCATAACATCATATATTTTAAAGATTGAAACAAAATAAAACATTTTGCAATTACAGTGATGGAACTAAAATTTTGGAACTCAACCATGAGATGTTTGTTTATCTGCAATGTCATAAATGAAAAAAATCATCATCATTACAGAAGTGGGCATTGGGAATACAGATGGTACAGCTGTTGTTCTTTAATTGTGACTAGATTAGTAAAATGCAGTTTTTACAACTCATTTAAAACTTATCACTGGGGAATACATTTTAGTACCACTTAGGGTGTCTTTTGGTTAATAAATTCTTGCCTTTTGAGTGTAAGTATTTGGCTTCAAATCCCAGATACAAGTTTATTAAAAATTGTAATAGTTCTTAGAGACTATAAAATGAAATGAAGTGCACAAAATGTGTGTTTCCGGTGCTTGACTTTAAAACGATTTTTTACATGACTTATTTCAATATTTTTAACTTAAGCAGACTGTTGTTGAATTTAAATGATTATTAAATATTTAACTAGAGTGAGAAAGAGCAAGTAAGAGAGGGAGAAATAGAGGAGTATATTATTTTTGAATAAAGTATTTTTTCAGTTTCTTGTTTTTTTTAAAGAATGTGTGCCCCATATTAAAATATTCTAATGATTAGAAATCCGAAAAACATTTATATAAATAAGGCTGTAACTTTAAATTTTTTTTTTAATTTATTTGACAGAGATCACAAGTAGGCAGAGAGGCAGACAGAGAGAGGAAGGAAAGCAGGCTCCCTGCTGAGCAGAGAGGCCGATGCGGGACTCTATCCCAGGACCCTAGGATCATGACCTGAGCCGAAAGCAGAGGCTTTACCCCACTGAGCCACCCAGGGACCCCAACAGGCTGTAACTGAGTTGTAATTTAAATCTGAGTTGTAATTTAAAGCATAGTTAGTGTGGTTTGTAAGAGATTTGTGGAATATTCTGTGATAGAATGTGTAAGAGGTGATAAAAGTATACTTTTTTTTTTTAACTAGAGCATTTTGAATATAACACTGAGTATTTCTACATTAAGCATTATTCTAAATGTTCATCTTCATCAAATAAACAGAGGTGAGAGAAGAAAGTCTATATTAATGAACAAGTCCCCTTATTGACAATTCAGTGTTTATGGCCAATGAGGTAAAAATTTTTGAGGCAGTGAAGAAGGAGCTCAGTGAAAAGAGACCCCGAATTTTATAATTTTGAATGGGATCTGACCTAAAAAAGAAAGGCATGGTTTCATGCTGGTATTTTCTCTTCCCTTACTAAAATAACCTTTTATCTGGATAAAATAAGTTTAATAGTATGCTGACAGAAGACAGAAGACTCCTGGAGTTACTCACAGGAGAAGCAGAAGTTAAAGCAATTTTGCTGGTTGTCCAAGCTCAAAATAACGTAGGTACATGTCGAGTGCCTGCTGGAGCCTGCCTGAGTCGTGGGTATGCTGTGGGTACGCCACCCCTGAGGGAACCTGAACATGAGACCCACCACTTTTCTAGCCATCTGTCAGCAAGACTTTGACCAGAGGGAGACCAGGTGAATTGCAGAACTACCTGATGCATTCCTGTGATATTAACTCACTTCTCAGAATTTCAGGTTCATAAACAATTCTGAGAAGTGTCTTCAGTCAAAGAACAGCCAAGGCCACAGACTCAGCAAAAAGAGTCGGAGCATAATAGACCTGTGTGGATTGCCTCCCTACACTTTTCTCCACCTATTGTTATCCACTGCTCCCTCCTATTTTTACTTGTAACAACATCTGCTCCAAACCTCATTCAACTTACATTCTCCAAAAAGTCAAAAACTCTGAATCCTTGATAGTCCCAGGAAAGCCATGGTCCTTATCTCAAACATTTGTCCTCTTTCTCTTTGGAGGTACTGTGGTGTGGTGTGGTTTGAGGAATCCTTCACATTTCCTGAGGGGTCCAGTATATTGCTAATACCCACTTTATCTTTTCCATTCCCCTTCTTTCCAAGGAACCCTAATTTTTCAAACATTTTCTCAGACTTTTACCCTAACATATTTTGCTTACTTAAGAAGTTATTAATAAGAAAATAGGGAAATGCAAATTTTTTTGGCAAGGATCTTTCCTAAGAGTGTGTAGTCTAACAAATGTTATTAATAGAATAAGTTGGCACATATAAATATAATGGAACTAAACTTAGTTAAGATGGTTACTTTGGGCTTTAATTTTAAAAAGCATATAATTGCTTTTAAAATCAAAAGCAATGAATATTCAGTAACTTAAGTGGAAGGGTCCTTGGCCTGGGTTGTCTGATTGTAGATGATGCTACAGTCAGACTAAGTGACTGGTTATTAGATAGATCATCTTTTTTTACCTCAGCAACTTTGATGTGTCTGTGTGAAGTCAATGCCTTATTGAAAGGTCTTCCTAATGAACATTTTTTCTTTAGCCAACATACACATATATTTAATACTATTTTCATGGAGAAGAAGATGGGAAATACGTTCTATATGAGAGCCAGAGAAAACAATGGAAATTCTGGGGTGCCTGGGTGGCTCAGTGGGTTAAGGCTCTGCCTTCAACTCAGGTCATGATCTCAGGGTCCTGGGATTGAGCCCCGCATAGGGCTCTCTGCTCGGCAGGGAGCCTACTTCCTCCTCTTTCTCTCTCTCTCTGCCTGCCTCTCTGCCTACTTGTGATCTCTCTCTGTCAAATAAATAAATAAAATCTTTAAAAAAAAATGGAAATTCTATTTGAAGAAGACTATTCTTCATGACAATTTCTTTCCCCATGACCTTTTGCTTCCCTGAAACTGGCTGTGTTTTTGATGTTAATACTGATTGTGAAGGAGTATGACAAATCACATATTAAACTAAAATATGAAAGTCTTGCTCAAATAAAAGAAGTGAGATGTAAGGTTGTAATTAAGAGCTATTAATTAAGAATTAACCTTTTGGAAATCCACCTCTCACACCTGCACAGCAAGTTGTCTTTCTCATAGTGTGGTCATAGAGGACTATATTTCTAAAGATGCTGTATGTTTTTATGTGCTTTTATAACTTGAAATAGACTGTTAAGCAATTGGGTAGTTCTGAGACAATTCTAAAAACTCTGTAAACCCTTTGGCATATTTTAGTAAGCAAATATTGACATGGTAATCCCAAGTTCATATTTACATGTATTTTACATTTTTTAGGAGAATATTGTTATTTTAGAAATAGGCAAGTGAGAGATTAGAAAATATTTGAATTCTGAAGGATTAGAGATTAAGAAAAAAAATATTTATCGCAAGCTCCCTAGTGACAGGGAGTATCTTTTATATATTAGATTTATTTATTTCATTTATTATGAACATTCAACAAATACATATTGATGATATTTTACCTGCCATCCTTGTGGATCTAGTGTACCAACTTTGTTAAAGGTAATTTGCACAACATTTATGTGATTTTTTTTTAATGGAGTGGTAGACCTATTCTTCACTACATTTTCACAATTAAATCCATCCTATAAAAATGATAGTACATGTACTGTTCATAATAGAGTATATAATATCATCTTCAGTGCTTAAAATTTGCCACTCCTGAGAACCCCTTGAGGAAGTTAAAAATGAAGATTCTGGGGCTCACCCATTCAGATTCTCATTCATTGGGACCAGGGATCTGACCTCTCACCAAAGGCAGACTTGATTCATGGAAGGATTTTTAGAATACACCAAGAAGTGCTACTCTTTAATATTTGAAGAGAAAGTCATTTGCTAACTTGTAACATGTTTTTATTTCTAAGGAACACGTGTTGATTTCATCTTTTTAGACATGCACCTTGTAAGCACTCTTCCGGGTATACTTCCCACTTTCTACCAAAGTGTTGTTTCCATATTTTCTCATTTAATTACCAGTAAAAAAGCCTTTGGCTTCGTGAAACTATAACTGAATTCATCAAGCATTAGCCTTCTGAGATTAGTACTAAAAATAACCAAAAACATGGTTTTCTGCTTAAAGTGTTTAATTCTGTTTTAATTAGAAACATTCCTCTTTTATATACTTAGTACGTCTTCACCTTTATTATTTTTGAGAGTTTTCAGTGGGTCATCATAACTATACCTGTATTTGCATATTAATACTAGAAAATTCTAGACGTAAAGACATGATTAAATTTCAAGGATCATCCTGTACCCAAGGTAACATTTATAAACCAATTTGGATTTTGAGGTATCTGAATATAAAAGGTTAACAAGTAGGGATTTACTACATGTTTCCAGCTAAATCTAAATATTAGTGCAAAATTGCCTTTTTTTTTTTTTTTTTTTTTTGGTGGTAATCATCCAGATTTCAAGAGAACTATTCTTTGTGGAGTTAATTCCTGTGATGTGGTTTCTTTAGGAGAAAATTATGTCAACACACACATTGTCAGAAATATTTCAGAAATGCTCTGATGAAACCATGGTGATTTGGGCCAGTGGGCACAGAGCCTGAGGCCTAAGTAATATGTGTAATGCCTCAGTGAAAATGATTGTTTCTAAAGCAGCACAGTAGGGATGACCAGTGTTTGCTTGCTTGCTTGCTAGCTTGCTTTTTTTTTTTTTAAACTATATTTGTTTCCCTACAGACAGATTTGGGTGGATCCCTCTGAATGAAAGAACAGTCTGGAAGTTGTATTGCCTCATGGATTATCTACCCACTATTCTCAAACATCTTTACTGGCCCTTTGCCTTCAGCCTACTCTCTGTTTAATCAACTGCAATCTGGCCCCTCCTTTCACCACCACATTGAAACTACTCCCACTAAGTCACCAATGGCTTTCTAATTGCTAAACCCAAAGGAAACGTTCCAAGTCTCAGTCAGTGCTGTGCCAAGCCATGTCGGAAACTGTGGTAAAAGGAAAAAGGCGTGCCCTGTATATGCTTATTAAGATATCCTCCCATATTTTGAACCAAGCAAAAAAAAGTAGTAAAGCTCTAAAATAAAAAAATATGATTATAAATAAAGCCCCATGCTGTCCAATTTATTGGCACACCATTATCAACCCTGAAACCGACTCAGTGGGAAAGCAAAAGCTTTGCAGGTCCAGGAACTGCAGGCTGTCATGATGCACAATAATGGATGGTAATAAAACACAAAACCACAACCTCATCTTCATTTAAAATTTTGAACTTTTGTTTACCATGGATTCTTTTGCATTAATTTTTTATTTTTAAAAATAATGCATTTTTTATATTTTTATCTTGATTACTGATTGATGTCCCTTAAGTTGTTTTGCCCAAGGTTACTGCTTTATTCACCCCTAATTCCAGCCCTGCTCATGGTACTTAGCCTCTTTGCACACTTATACTATTTTTCCTGTCTCTGAAATCTATCCCTTCTGAGTTTCTGTCACACTGCTGTCTTCTGATTTCTTTCATACATCACCAGTATCCCTTCTCAGTATCTTTTCTGGGACATTCTTTTCTTTCAGCCCTTCAGTATTTGCTGCTTTCAGTAACTCATCCTCACTGCTCTTAGCATGCTGTGGTTTATACTTTTCCTGGCTGCATCTGCTCATTTCCAGTGCTATTGCTTTTTTCCACACCTTTGTTATTTCATGGCTGAACAGTTGCAATAGGCTGCTAATAAATTGCTCTTATTTTCATGCTGGCCCCTCTCTGATGTACAATGAAGGCAGAATGATTTTTTTCTAAAGTGAATATGTAATTCATTTATTTATTAACCAAATATTTATTATTATTTATTTTCTGCACCAGGCACTGTGTTAGATTCTAGGAATAAATCAGTAAATAAAGGCTATACTCTCCTGAAACTAGTATGTTAATTTTATTTGAATATTGCTGTGCCCTTATTTCAGAGTTGTATTTAATTTTTATCTAAATATGTTTGCATGATGGGTTGGGTGAGAAGGGCATTTCCCCTATTTCTCATATTTTGATTATAGAAATTTTTGAATATTTATTATCTTCTAATCAGTTGTATATAAAGTGGTGGAAGCCTAATTCTGCATTGTAAAAAAAATTTTTTTTATTAAGGAGATGGAAATACTCTCTTGTTAGTACTTAGGCTTGTCTTTCAGACCTAGAAATACGAGATACGATAATCACCCTTTTTCTTGACTATTTCTGAGTCAATAGGTTTTACACTTATTGCTAATTATATCCCAAGTCTCAGCATGTATGTGCTGCCATTGCCTTTAAACAAATTGGAATCCAGCATAACATGTTTTATTTAGCTCACCCTATCTGTGTGCTTGATTTAATTTTATTCAGTTTTTTAAAAAAAATGAATAGACTTTATTATTAGACTTTATTATTAATAGTATGTCATTTCAGGGTCACAGCAAAATTGAGCAGAAAGTGGAGTTCCCATGTACCCTTTCCTCATGGATGTATGACCTTCCCACCACTAACATCACACCCCAGAATGGTACATTTATAACAACTGAAGAACCAAAAATGACTCATCAGTTTCCACCAAAGTCCATTTTTGATCTCTGTGGGTTTTGGCAAAAGTATAATATTTTGTTTCCACCATTATAGTATTGTACAGAATAGTTTCACTGCTCAAAAATCCTGTGTTCCACCTATTCATCCTTACTTCCCCCAAGCCCCTGGCAATCACTGATCTTTTTACTGTCTCCATCATTTTGCATTTTCCAGAATAATATATAGTTGGAATCATACAATATGTAGCCTTCAGATTGACTTCCTTCACTTGGTAATATGTATTTAAAGTTTTGCTTTTTTTTTTATTTTTTATTTTATAAACATATATTTTTATCCCCAGGGGTACAGGTCTGTGAATAAAGTTTATTCCTATGTTTTTGTCTAGATATATCACCATTCATTTATCTGGTCAGATATATCTTGGTTACTTCCAAGTTTGGGCATTTATGAATAAAGCTATGAATATCCATGTTCAGGTTTTTGTGTGGACATAAGTTTTTACCTCTTTTGAGTAAAGACCAAAGAGCACAATTGTGGAATCATATGGTGAGAGTGTGTTGAGCTTTGTGAGCTATTGCAAACTGTCTTTCAAAGTGCTTTATTATTTTGCATATCCACTGGCAATGAATGAACATTCCTGTTGCTCCATATTCTTTTTTTTTAAAGTATTTTTTTAAGACTTTATTTATTTATTTGACAGAAATCAGAAGTAGGCAGAGAGGCAGGCAGAGAGAAAGGGGGAGCCAGGCTTCCATTGAGCAGAGAGCCCAATGCGGGGCTTGATCCCAAGACCCTGAGATCATGACCCGAGCTGAAGACAGAGGCTTAAACCACTGAGCCACCCAGGAGCCCCAATTGCTCCATATCCTTATCAGTGTTGTCAGTGGTTTGATTTTAGCCATTTTAACAATTATGTAATGGTATTGCATTGTTTTCATTTGCAATTCTCTAAAGATGTATTATGCACATCTTTGCATATGCTTATTTCCACCTATATATCTTCTATGGTGAGATGTCCAAATCTTTTGCTCAATTTTTCACTTGGATTGTTCATTTTCTTCTTATTGGGTTTCTTTGTATATTTTGGGTAACAGTCTTTTTGCACATTTTCTCTTCATAGCTATCTTCCAATTCTATGGACAGTGGCTTTCACATAGAAGATTTTTTATTTTAGTGAAGTCCAACTTACCATTTCCTTTTTCATGGATCATGCCCTTAGTATTGTATCCTAGAAAGTCACTGCCAGACCCAAGTTCATCCAGATTTTCTTTTATGTTAAATTCTAGTTTTATTGTTTTACATTCTATATTTAGGCCTATGAACTATTTTGTTAATTTTTATAAAGCTTGTAATTTCTGTATCTAGTTGGTTTTTGTTCTGTTTTGTTTTGTTTTGTTTTTTGGTTGTGAATATCTAGGTGTTCCAATACTATATGCTTAAAAGACTATCATTTCTTGAATGAATTGTCTCTCTTTGTCAAAGGTAAGTTGACTATATTTTTGTGGTTCCATTTGTTCCTTTGATCTGTTTGTTTTTTTTTCACCAATACCATGCTGTCTTGATTGCTACAGTCTTATTTTAAGCCTTGAAGTTGGATAGCATCATGATGCTATCCAACTATGGCTATTTGCAACATTTGCAACATTTGACGATTTGCAACATTTTGCCTCTTTTTATCAACTTTAGAATCCATTAATATCCACAAACAAACTTGCTGGGATTTTGATTAGGATTGCACTACATCTTTAGGTCAAGTTGGAAAGAACTGACATATGGACAGTATTAAGTCTTCCTATCTGTGAAGACAGAATAGCTTTCTATGGAATTCTTTGATTTTGTAGATCAGAATATTATAGTTTTCCTTATATAGATCTTATATGTATTTTTGTAGACTTACCCCTAGATACTTTTTGTGGTACTAATATAAATGTTATTTTTTTTTAGACTCAAATTCCACTTGTTCATTGCTGGTATATTGGAAAACAGTTGTCTTTTTTATTCTCTTTCCTATAATTCTTCCAGGAATTTTTAATTGATTATTTCAGATTTTCTACATAAAGTAACCATATCATCTGTGAACAAAGACAGATTTATGTCTTCCTTTCTAATCTGTATATATGTTATTTCCTTTTCCTGTCTTATTACATTAGCTATGACTTCCAGTGTGATGTTGAAAAGAATTAATGAGAGGGGACATCCTTCACTTGTTCTTGATCATAGAGGGGAAACATCCAGTTCCTCACCATTAAATATGATCTATAGGATTTTTAGATGTTCTTTATCAAGTTGAAAAAGTTTCTTTCTGTGCCTAGTTTGCTGAGAGCTTCATCATGAATAGGTGTTGGATTTTGTCAAGTATTTTTCCTGCATATATATATATATATATATATATATATATATATATATATATATATAATTTTCCCCCCTCTAGTAGACTATTGATGTAATGAATTGCATTAATTGATTTTTGAATGTTGAAACCAGTCTTGAGTATCTGGAATAAATCCAACTTGCTCAGAGGGTATAATTTTTATACAGTGTGTTTAAAAATAAAATTGTGACAAACCATAAAAAAACTCTAAATCATAGAAAACAAACTATTTGCTGGATTGCTGGAGGGAAAGAGGGGTAATGGGATGGGGTAACTGGGTGATGGACATTAAGGAGGGCACATGATGGCATAAGCCCTGGGTATTACATAAGACTGATGAATCACTGACCTCAAGAAACCAATCCATTAGTACATATAGTACATTATATGTCAATTGAATTTAAATTAAAAAATAATTTGTAACATTTAAAAGTTGAGACCTTCCCCAAATTTATTTTGGGCTTCTTTGAAGAAGAGTGGCCATCCTTAAACTTATTGTCCCACATGGCAACAATCTGCTGGAGCTCAGTAGCTATTGCTACTTCCAGCTTTACCACAGTCTTTGCAACTCTTCATTGCTTTATGTCCAGTGGCTTCATTAATTTGCCTTGCCTGCCTCAGATGAACTCCAGCATCCTCAGGCCTCGGAGCCAATGGCCATGCTCTAAGTGCTTATGTTACTTGACCATTGTGTTGCCTAAACCTTTTCACATTGTTGAATCTCTTCATTCCTTTGCACTTGTAACCCTGTTACATTCTTCCCACTTCTTTTACATGGATTCTCCTCTTAACCTCCTTTTAAAAGTTGGAGTTCATTAAAACCCCATCATTAACCCTTTTTCTCTCTCTGCACACTCAGCATAGGCAATCATCCCCTTTTGGTGGTTTTTCAGATCCTAGGCTCTCTGCTCTTCTCCTCTGTACATACTATTGCCTTTCATTAATATTATTAATATTTTGGGGGGGGGGTATATAAATTGTCCCAAGGAACCATGGAAAACATCAAAGTAATAATGACTTGTGACAGGCCTTTCATGGATTTGAAATGATGATAGTTGGAAGGAATGCAATACATTGATAGTCTGGAAATGTGTTCAGTTTATTCTCACTAGTCTGGTCTTAATCTTAATTGACAGGAGAACAGATGAAGCCCTCAAAGCACCTACTTAGATAATAGTGAAAGACTGTTCTGAAATCAAACATGATCTTAGAGACCAGTCTGGAAAGAAAATAATATTTAGAACTTATCCCATAAGATCCAAGATCTTAAGATCCAGTAAAGGGAATGTAGTAATGATACATACTATGATGTGATAAATCTCAAAAATACACTAAGTAAAATAAGCCAAATATGTGACAAAGGTCACATATTATTTAATTATAATATTACATGTTCAAAACTGACCAATCGTTGGTTTCCTAGGGCTAGGATTGGGAGTGATGGTTGACTATAAATGGGCATTGATAACCTTTTTGGGATAAATAAATTATAATGATGGTTGCATTATTTTATAAATTTACTAAAAAAATAATTAAATTATACACAATGGTTGTGTTGTATAAATTATATCTCAAACCTATTGAAAATAGCAATAGCTAGTCTTTTTCTATGCACTTATAAAGTGCATAATATAACCCTATGAGATGGTATAATTAATATGATTTTCCCATTTCACAGATGAGAAAATAGGCCTAAAGTTTAAATGACAAGGTCATAGAGCTCATGGTTTAGCTGGAAATGAAATTTGGAAAGATTGACTTATAACTTACATTTCTTATTTTTTTTGAGTTAATTGACCAAGTAGCAGTTATTCTTGAAGCATCAGGTAGTTTATATTTATGAATATCTGGCAGGGGTGGTATCATTGTAGGTGTGAAATCCAGAAAACCAAAGTGGCCTGATGGGCTGCCTTACTGCAATCAAGAAATCGACATACAACACAAAGCCTAAAGCTGAGTAACTACGTGTGAATAGGTGTGTGGTCTGAGAGGGAAAGGTCAGGCTTCTTTTAACTTGGGTGAGAATAATCACTTATTTTCCATAATTAAGCTTAAGAAGGAACGGACTGATTTTTAGTAGTATTTTGGTAAATATATCCCATACCAAGAACCTATAGCTTGTCACTCTGTTTTTTTCAGATATTTTCTAGACTGATCTCCTAAAATCTCCTACATTGGTCAGTATACACAGTAGTAATGGTTAATAGTAATATCTTGTAGTTACTGAGTGATTACTCTCTAATAGACTGTGTGTTTTACTGCTGTTAACTCATTAGTATTTACAAAAACCGTAGGAACTGACTTCTACAGTTATAATTTCTCTTCATTTTTCAGATGAGGGAACTGAGGCATAATGAGACTAAGTTACTTATTCAAGGATAAACCAGCTAGTAAGTAGCAAAACCAGGCTTTGAGCCCAGGCAGTCTTCTTTGGTTCTCAGTAATTAATAACTATAATAAGCCTATATCTCAAGGCCATAAATCCTAGAAGAGACAGTCTCCAGAATGGGGAATGTGTTCATTTATTCATTCATTTAGTATTGATTATCAGCGCTGTTATGCATTATACTAGGACATTGCTGATAATTAAATATGCTTTTAACTATTCAGATTTTATGAATGAACATGCTGTTTTTCAATATGTCTTTTCCTTGAATTTAATACTTTGAACTAATCAAGAGGAGTTTTTATGTTTTAATTATTTTTTATCCCATATTCTTCCTCCTTTTGAAAAACATAAAAACAATATGAATTTAACATCGTAGAATAGTAGTAAGAATAATCTTCAGAACATTTTCATCTCACTATTTTTTAATGTCTGTGAATGTAAAAGAGGAGCAAAAGAAAAAAAAAAGTTCGTTTAGTACATCCCACTAGTCATTCCCTATGAATAATTCCCTATGGTATTTTGGCAAAGACAGGCTCTTGTCTAATTTTAAATGACTCAATTGAAGCTTCAGCTGGAGGTTGATTCTAGAGGCTAATGGACTTGCTATGAAAGGTTTCTAACATTTAGCCTAATTTTCCACTCCTTAAAATTTTAGAGCATTACTTCTAATTACTTTCTGTAACCTACTCAGCCTCTGCTGCCTCCTTGGTTCACACTATTTGTGACTCACTGTCCTTCTAGATAGATATTATGTCTCCCTACTGTGAATTATTTCTGAGTGAAGCAAAGTTTTTATCTTTGCATAGACTGGTAGTTCCTATATTGAGGGATAATTGTATATGCTTCTTTTTTTAATTTGTGCTGTTATGCGTAAATGTACCAAATTATATATTCATCTTGGATTTAAATTTGTGAATTTCAAGTCTTTGAATCTGAATCCTAACAGTCTGAACAGTGCCCATTTACTAAATTCGTAGGTGTGAAGTCTAGGTCCATATTACCAAATTTTCTAGTACACAGCAGATCTGAATGCTTTTTCCTGTTTTCCATAGATACACATCTAAATAAAAACACTCTTAAATGGCTATTGAATAAACGTTTATATAGAGTTTAGGCATATGAAGTCCATTGCCACTTTTTAAAAGAGAAATGATGATTATGTGGAAACAGTGATTTTTTTTTATGACTAAGAAATGTGAATTTTCTAGAAGCTGTCAGTCAATAGTATTCTTATTGATTGACATGGTTGTTTCCACCTTTATGTAGAAACTCTTCAATAGGCTAAATAATTTTATTGTTTGTTTCCTGATACAACTGCCAAGCTATCAGCATTAAATATAATACACTGAGGCAAGGTTCTTACCAGAAGAAATAACTTTATCTTGCTCGTCTTTTATCAATACCTTGCCATTATATTTTGTGTATTATAACCCTTTCACATCATAGCCATAGCTGCCAGTGCTAGTCTGTGTTCTAGACAGAAACAATCAAGAAGGGGGATTTATTGTAAAGTTTAAACATCAATGATTTTGTGGAAATTGTACATATTATAGAACATAATATATATTGTTTTTTTTTTTTTTTTTTTTTTCAGGGGAAATGCTGTCTAGTTACTACCTTCCACAAAGATTGGTGGTGATTTTCCTTTTTCTACTCACACACTATCATGGAAAGTGTTATCTGGCCACATGTGAGGCTCAGAGCTGGGGGATATACATGTTATAACAAATCCTTGATTAACAGAGGCCCATACTGAGCTGCAGTCTGCTCTCCTGTGTCCCTGCTGAGAATTATTGTGCAAAGGTTTGTCTTGACAGGCAGTCCTATAAAAATTGGAGCTTATCTGCTATATTGCTTTGATATTTCAATCTAAATTGGATAGATTTTACACTTTGACACTTGGTATATTGTCTTTCCTTTGGATATACAGCTTGTGGGTGTATTAGCATTTACTGAAAGTGCTATAGCAATTCCCATATCAAAGTAATGCTGCTCCTTGGTGTTCTTCAGAGTAAACCCAAGATGTCACATTTCAGGGCAGGTAAAATATAATTGATATCCTTTAATTACTTAAATCTATGTACATACTAGTATCAGTTGAAGAAGCTAGGTCTGCCACAACCAGGTCAAGTCATTATGGACAGATGCTAATAAATACTCCTCTTTTTATCTAATCTGTAGTTCCCAAATTGGAGCAGACATTAGAATCATTTGGAGGGCTGGTTAAAAACAGAGATTACTGTCTCCTCCTTCAGAGTTTCTAATCTGGAATCTGATAGGGCCTAAGATTTTACATTTCTGACCAGTTCCCAAGTGATGTTGGGAACTTCTAGTTTTGGGATCACAATTAAAGAATTGGGTTCTAGGGTACTGTCTAACTTCAGAGCTTAAAGGCTGTGAATGGACCAGATCTCTTCTTGGGCCCATGCTGGAGAACCACTGAACTAATATGCTGATTGGCAAGCATATTCTGTAATGGAGCATATGGTAAATATTATAGGCTTGTGGGATATACAGTCTCTGTTGCAACAACTGAATTCTGCTGTTATAGTAGGAAAGCAGCCATAGACAACAAAGAAATAATGGATGTGGATGTGTTGCCATACAATTTCATTTACAAAACATGGCCCATGGCCTATAGTTTGCCAATCCCTGATCTAATTCATCAACAAGTAACTTGTATCTTTCCTAGCTCACAAGATATCTGTATCCTGTATAGTAGCCAGCAACTACATGTCCAGCTTTGAGCTGGGAGCTCTGGGGGATATATAGGAAGTATAAATCTGATTTTTCTACTCTTTTTCAAAAGATTAGATTAGTATAGTATAGTCTTGAGACAATTTAAATGCCTAAGCTGGAATAGATTTCATGATATAGGTGAATCTTGGAGAATGATTAGAAACTAGGCAAAAGAGAACAAAATAGATGTCTCAGAAAGGAAGGCCAAAAGAGAAAAGGTATGGAGGGAACACTATATTCTCCCAAAGGACAGCAAGGAGATTTGTGATATGGAAAGGTTTAGAAATGTTAAGAATCACAGATGCCATTTAACTAACATTTATTGTGCATACTCTCTATACTGGCACAGTGATAGGTCCTGGGGACATAGTTAACCAATGCATAGTCCTTGCCTTCAAGTGTCTCTGGTGGATCAAGATATTAAAGAATCCCAAAGCCATCTAAAGTATTTGAAGTTGGTAGTCTTAGCTCATGGTGGGCTTTCAATGGGTGTTAAACTGAAAATGAAATTTATGATTGACATTGGGAATTTTTGTTCTTGATCAGAGTGGCTTGAAGCTTTTAGGAAAAGTCATCCTCCATAAGCTAGTAAAATGATAACCATGTAAAAAAACAATTGTTACTGATAATCTCACAGAAACTTTGCTAAGATGGAGAATAGTGTGTGTTGGATTTTTGTTTGTTTTTATATATTGTGCTTACTAAGATCCAAATTAGTGTATTATGTTTTTATCAAGTCATGATGAGAACTAAGGACAATTTCCAGGTAGTTGTACTGTTTTGTCTTTCTGATAAAAGTATATGCTCTTTGATACTCTGTATAAAGAAAAAAAAAATCCTTGGACAAACAGAGCTCTTTATTTCAGAAATTTATTCCTAAAATGCTGGATGTAAGGTCCAGGTAAAGTCTATTATCAAATAAAACATTTAGTAGAGCTGATGATATGTATGGTGTGAGTGTTTGAATGAGATGATCTCTAAGCTTCCTTCTAATTTCAGTGTTTTGACTTTAGATGATATTTGAAAGATCCACAAGGAGCTAATTCAGGCAGGTTTCCCTAAGAACCTGAGAAAATCACATTCTGAATAATGCATTTCAATACTTGAAACTCGATTTTATTTTATTTAGTAAATAGAATCCTGAATTTGTGATTTAAAAAAGGAAGGAATGATCAAAGATATTATGTTAGACAAGATGAACTATGACTTTTCAGGATCTAAACCATTCTAAACCATTCTAAACATTTGATTTTTTAATCAAATGTAGGGATGCAGATGACAGCATGCCATTTTTATCTAGTTAGATACCAAGAGAAAGGTGAGGGGCAAATTCCTGTGTGACTTAGATTTCCTGTGATTTGCAACTTGAAAACCCAAGTCTCTGTGAGCATGCCAATACCATTTTTAAAATGGCTTCTCCATTTTTAATGTTATGGTAGAGCAGAAGCCTACATTTGTACTAAGACAATAATTGATTGCTTGCACAGCCTTGCCCATGGGTAGACTTGAGGCACTTTTAAGTAAAAATCGAGAATTGAGTAATTATCTTCAGTCTTCCTCATTTCATAACCCTTTTATTTCCTACAGATGAAATACTCTGAAATATCCTGAAAATCTGTGTGCATTTGTACGTGTGTGCATATGTATTTGTACTGATGATGTAATGTCACTAATCTTGAGCCAAGGACTTTATTTGATAATAAGTGGGTCCAAAGAGCTTATCATTTCTGTATTGACCAAGTTAGGTTACTATTATCAAAAAGCTCTGAAATTGGTGAGAAAAGAAAAAAAAGAGTTGGATGAGACTTCAGAATTGGATAAATCTACAGAAACTGCCTGAAGCATTTTTCCCTGAAAGCAGAAGGAATTTAAGATACAAATACAGAAATTTAATTTTATCCTGTATGGTGGTAGTTGAATACTTTATGACACTTGATTTCCTATTATGTAAAACTTAAGGGAAATGTATGATTTTGAAATGTAGGAGAAAAAAAATTAGGAAAGTGAAGAGAAAGTAAATAATACTGCAAGTTGACTTTGAAAAAAATAATTTATTTTGGGGGAATAATTTTAAAAGGAGGATAAAAACACTGTAGTTTTCAGATATTGCAAAGCTAAAATCAAAATCTAAAAAATAGGGGAAGAAAGTTAAACAGCTCTATTATTATGGCATAATTAATATCACAGCCCATAAATACAAAATATAGAATATCCAATCTTAGCATTAGGAAATATAAAGTAATAGGGAAAGTCCATCAATCTCCTGAAATACTTTATTTCCATTATTGAGCACCTAGTATGTGTTAGGCAGTGTGCTAGGCACATTGCACACAGTGTCTCTACTTTGACAATAGTTCTTCAAATTACCTATTTTCATCCAAATTTTAAGTGAAGAAATTAGTAAAGAGTTACAGAAATTACCCACAGTCACACAGGTGTTCAGTGGAAGAGCCAGGCTTTCAGTCCAAGCTATGCTGTTTCTACTACACATTTATTTCTTTGGTTAACCCTTTCTCCCCAAAGACGTAAAAAGTCCATTTATGTCCAGGTATTTGTTTTCTTGTGTATTTGTTTATTGTGTTTGGTAGTACATGGCATAAAGAAAATATGCCATTTAGGCTAGCTAAATTAAGGCATAAATGTAAACACAGAGAAATGAAAGCAAGAGAGAAGAGTATTTGTGTGATTGGTAAAGTACACTTGTCCTTTAAATGCAGTTTTTTTGTTTTGTTTTGTTTTATTTTGTTTTGTTTTGTTTTTAATGTCTATACATTCTTGCAAAAAAGAACAAATGATTTCAGGCTGCTTACAATAAAAAGAACTCTAAAAACCATTGACTAAAGAATGAAATTCAGGCGCCAACAGATAAATTATCTAATATAGCTCCCAATTTAAACTGATCACCTCTGTTTTTTGATTTATGTACAGGAAATGAGCTTTGACTGTTGGGGACCTGGATGAAGAGCTCTGGGTTCAACTTGTTCGAGTCCTGTAGCCTACAAAGACCGTCTGGTTGCACAAGGATCATTCAATTGAAGTAAGACCTAATTACTTTAATTAGACTGTAAGACTTTTACTCTTGATTCAGTTTTCAATAAGATGACTTGGCATGCATCTGTTATGTGCCAAAAGTTGCTAATTTTGATTTTTAAAAAAAGGAATGAGCATTTTTCTGTGTCAAATTCTTATGTATTTCAATTTCTGTTCATTTGTTTATTTCATGGACTTGAATCCTTTTCTTCGGATATCATTATCTAAATATTTTAATTCCATTGTGGTTGTTCAAATTGGTGCAATTTTCTTGCCTTTGTAGTATCAAATCATTTTTGTACAACTATAAATGTTATTGTAAGTAATCAAATTAGTCGCTCTCTCTCTCTACCTTTTAGTTTAAATTGACCCACTGATTTTACTAAAAAATGACAACAATGCAGTTTGTGCCATGATTCAGCATGGCTTTGCATTACTTATTTATTTCAAGTTTATACAAGTTAACTTTTTGGAATATCTGTCTGTATGGGGTCACATACAGTCTGTGAACTTCCAGTTAGATGTTAGAGTTTTAATATATGTTTAAAGAGGGTTTATTGTTCTTCCTGGAATACTCTTACTTTGAGGGGATGATGCTAGTGTGTAATTGAAATGCTTTTCTGTAAAGCGCTAGCACAATTAATGTTCCAATGCTGGTTCAGGCTTACTATGCAGGAAACTTAACATGGCACAGGTGATACAAAGACCCAAAAGGCACCACAGGACCAAGAGCTAGGAGTTCTGAGCAGACCCAGCATGGCCACCAACATACTTTAAGAACTTGGACAAATTATTTAACCTTCTGAGTATTCCCATAGACCTGAATTTGAAGGGGTCAGATTAAATCAAGGAAAGGTGACAAATTCATATGTCTTGAGGTCAGGCATTTAATGCAAATGTATGAAGTCTGTGGGTGTGAGACAGTAAGGAATGGTTGCCTGTGGGGAAGAAGGCTGTGCCCTCATAAAGCCATTCAGATTCCAAAGTTTTAAAGCTGGACAAAGAAGTAAATTGTGTGGTGTGGGAGAGGGGAAAGCCAGAGGAGAATTAAATTTGGCCCCTGTATTGAATGAAGTCTAAGGTCATTCCAGTTCAATAGATGGTTGTAAAATTTTGTGACTATGTAAAACACTTAGAATTTGTCTAGCATCTGTTAAGCTTTATATGTGTTCCTTTTTAAGTAACTAAAGATAAGTAAAATAAAAAAGTTTTCAGTTTGAATTTCCCCTTTAATTGTACATTAGAATTAAGAGAAAAAGTGATTTGACCATAAAATAGTTAAATGATTCAATAGTTTAATTTTCTGAGGTGTTTTTTGTCTTTGTTGTTGCTGTTTTGTTTTTTAATCGATTGACCTGGAATGAGAATTTTGAAGCTTGTACTGTAGTCCAAGAATAAAACCTAGCCTATAAATTACTGGTTAACAACTTCTCTACTAGTGAGTATTTTCACTAAAAAAAATCATGTATGCATCTAAAAGAGAGTCTTACAACCTATTTGTGACTAGTTTCATATTCTTTAAGGAGTGTTTTGAAGTTGTATTTTCTTTTAATTAATATTTTAATGAATCTTTTAAAACAAATGTTATTTTATATGGAAAAATTAAAGTTATAGTTAAATTATATTTTCTAACATAATTTTCTAGATCCATCAGTTTTTGCTCCTTTTGTATTTTCCTTTTTACAGCAATGGCATATATATATTTCTTTTTATCACCTTTACTGACTTTTAAATCTATATTTTAGCTGAGAAAATAAGTACTTTTTATCAGATGCTAATGGCAATTAGGCAGCAAGCCTAGTGGAAGATGGGAAGTGGGCCAAGTCAATATACTCTGGAGGTCTTATCTATTTTCTTTGGCTCAATTTAAGTCAGAATTTAAGTCTACAAGAAAATTGAACCCATGACTATGGGGAGCCATGTGTGTTATCTCAGTGACAAAGGGACAATTAGAAGAAACCAGAATTTTTATACCTTTAGTTGGAATCTTCTAATAGTTTTTTCTTTCTGTATTACTTGTAGAGCTTTTCATTTCAGGATCATATGCATTTGTAGATCCATTCAAGTTACTTCATGTATGATTAATTTTGAGAATGGGTGTATTGTGTGAGGCATGATTGTTATCTTTCAGCTAATTTTTTCCAAGTGTTAGTACAAACTGTTACTGTCTTTAAGATCTGTATCCTGAAATAATGTTTAAAATTTTTTATTAGATGTTATAATCCAGCCATGTTGTAATGATTTTAAGTATTTAGTACTAGTTCATTTCTTTGATAGAGGAGTCAAACCTGAAGTACTTAGGCGTTAATACTCAAATGGATTAGAACTGGTTAGATCTGTTCCTTGACTGACCCAATCTGACATTAAAAGTATAAGATCTTTTTTTACCCCCAAACATTCATGATGTCCTCTGATGAAGGCTCCAGATATTGTGGAAAATAAGAATAAACATATAAGGGGGCGCCTGGGTGGCTAAGTGGTTTAAGCCTCTGCCTTCAGCTCAGGTCATGATCCCAGGGTCCTGGGATCGAGTCCCACATCGGGCTCTCTGCTCAGCAGGGAGCCTGCTTCCTCCTCTCTCTCTCTGCCTGCCCCTCTGCCTACTTGTGTCAAAGTAGAGACACTGTGTGCAATGTGCCTAGCACACTGCCTAACACATACTAGGTGCTCATCTTGTTTTAGAGAGGCATTTAAAAAAAATTACCAGCGTGATTAAAAATATTCTTTTTTCTCTTTAATGAATATACTCATACATGTTTATGAATAAATTCATGGATGTTTATCTTCAGTGCTCTAGTAACACATAGACTATATGGACAAAGTAGATGTTTGGACAACAGACTCAATTATTCCTTTATTGTCTTTCTAGGCTTATAGAATTAATGACAAGAATATCCATTCTATTGCTTAGATCACTGATTTTCAACATTAAAACAAAGTAACGAAAACTCTAAATTGAGATAGTTAATTGCCACCCTTCTTGTATGTATACCTCATCAGTGGTTCTGAAACTAAGAACCCTCAGATTTTAATTCCTTTCATGCGACCAAAGGCTTTGATACTCAACATAAGTTCACCTTTAGTGTTTGACATTTGTTATGCAAGGCTTTCAAATGAAGTGTTTAATTAAAATTAAAGTGCCATTGTTTTTAATAGCCCAGAAAAAATGGGTATGAATTAAATTAAAAAAAAAAAGACATGATAGTGGATTTAAGAATACTGTAGCTCCTATGTGAATACTGGAGTTGTTTGAAAAAATTTTATAAAACATTCTTATTATCAAAATCTAATTTAAGGTTTAATGATGCAGTAAAGTTGAGATGTTCACAAAGAAACCAGAATAATAACAGTAAAAATTTAGCCATAGCTTAGTACAATCTAACCAAAATTTTCTGGTCAATTAGATTTGATTGTGTTAAAGAGTGACAAACTACACAAGTAATTAGAAGTCATGCATTAGTGAGTGGCTGGATACTGGTGCCTGTTAAAGGCATTTTTATGCTTCCTGAGGTTTGACACCCCTTCCTGGGTCTCTGTAAACCAAACTACATGCAATTATCACACTCTTTATTTTTCTTGAGAAGGTTCTCACTAAACTGTTTAATAAATGTGATTTATTCCAGAATTTACTCTCTTACTTTTCTTAAGAGGCAGCCTTTGCTTAGGGTACAAGACTAATAATAATAATAATAATAATAATAATGGGACAGTTAAATGACCTAATAGAAGCATATATATGTAAAAATAAAACCTAGTATCACAAATAGCCTTATCACACTCAGTAGCTTTGCATTTCTAACCCAGTGGGTTTATATAGAATCTTACCAATGCTCTAAGTCCTTAAATGAGAGAGATAGGGAAGAGCGCTGATGGCACCTTGAACTTGTCCTGATCTGTCCTTAACTACTCCCATACCTACAATGTAATTTCATCTAAATAATGGTTTTCTAGTTAATCTCAGCATGAGAGCAGCTTTGTTAAGAAAAGATTTGTAGTCTGTTTCTTGTAAAGGACATTTTAATCAGTAAAAATTTTTGTTTGAGCTATATCATATACTTAACTAATATATAATTTATGAAATATTTTAAATATTATAAATATTTAAATTTTATTATACTATTACTAATAAAAATAATTTTTATATTAGAGTGTATCCTTAAAGCTAAAGTTATATTACTTTTTTATATTTTCTTTACAAATGCATTTCTCTCAGTACTTACTTGAAATAGCTTCATTTCTAAAGAAATAGAAAATGACAATATTCATGTAGGGAGTAAGAAGTCAACCCTTAAGAGCTAAGTGATGTTTTAAAGGGGAAGACCTTAATTATTAACTTTTAATTCTTTATTTAATTTAATGTAATTTAATACAATATATTTGAGAGAGGATGCATGTACTCAAGCAGGGGTGGGAGCAGAGGGAGAGGGACTAGACAACTTTGTGCTGACCTCTGAGCCTGATGTGGGGCTCAACATTGGAGCTGAAAGATCATGACCTGAGCTGAAATCAAGAATTGGGTCTTCAACCAGTTGAGCCACCCAGGTGTCCCACTTTTTATTTTTATACAGATAAATCAATTGTTAAATATTTCTTGCCTAATCTTGTAAGTTTTTTAAAAGCTTTTTGCATATCATTTTTGAAGTAAATTTCAAAGATCCCAGCTTTTAACTATATTAATCAGCTTGGCAACAATTCATTTAGTACTTGATGCTGAAAAATATCTTTACACAAGTGGCTTCATTTTCTTATTTAACTTGAGGAAGTTTCTTGTTAACTTATATGGTATAAATTTCATACTTGTGTATATATTAAGTGTTTTCTTGTCCTTGAAATATCTTTTTATATTTACATTTCCAAGAAAAATAATTCTAAAACTGATTTTCTTTTTTTTAAGCTAAATGTTCACCCTTTAAATGAAAGGTTGTTTGAAACCTACAAAATTTATTCTCTTCTTTATATATAAAATGTGTAGCATATTAATATTTATTTATTTACTTATTTATTTTTGAAGATTTAATTTATCTTTCAGAGAGAGAGAGCGTACACAAGTAGGCAGAGTGGCTGGCAGAGGTGGAAAGAAAAGCAGGTTCCCTGATGAGCAAGGAGCCCGATGTGGGACTCGATCCCAGGATTTTGGGATTATGACTGAGCTGAAGGTGGCAGCTTAACTGACTGACCCAGCCAGGCATCCCAGCATATTAATATTTAGGAAATAAATTATTCTCTAAAATTTTTCAAAAATAATTTCATAGAAATATTTTTGGTGAGCCTATTTTGTATTTCAGTTACTATCTTGGGTACTAGAGGAACAAAGTTAATTATGATATAGTAATTTCCCTCAGGATGTTTACTGTTTATTGAGGATACAAATAATTACAATAGACTATGCTAAGGTAATGTGAGCATGTAAAAAGTAGCACAAAGATAGGAATATTGTTTTGTATTGTTTTGTTTTGTTTCTTAACTCTCAAGTACTTCTACCCTAGATCAATCTATTTGGCTTCAGATCAAATACAAGGGTGATTAATATTTTAGAGAGCCAACTGAAGGAGCCATACCATGCTAGTCTAAAACAACCAATATAGCATAAGAATTACATGCATGTGTATTATTACCTTAATATTCAAATATGGAAAATAGGTATTTACATGAAGTTATATATTATTTTTTATTTACTTTTCTGTTATATAATTGCTATTTTTAAAATTAACATATAATGTACTATAAGTCCCAGGGGTACAGGTCTGTGAATTATCAGGCTTACACACTTCACAGCACACACCATGGCCCATACCCTCCCCAATGTCCATAACCCAAACACTCTGTCTCTAATCCCCTCCCCACCAGCAACCCTCAGTTTGTTTTGTGAGATTAAGAACCTCTTACGGCTTATCTCCCTCCCAAACCCATCTTGTTCCATTTTTTCCTTCCCTATCCCCCATACCCGACACTTTGCCTCTCAAATTCCTCCACATCATTGCAAATAGCAAGATTTCATTTCTTTTTATGACTGCATAGTTATTCATTGTGTGTGTGTGTGTGTGTGTGTGTGTGTGTGTTTATATATATGCCACTTCTTCTTTATCCATTCTTCTGTTGATGTACATCTAGGTTATTTCCATAGATTGGCTATTGTGGACATTGCTACTATAAACATTTGGGTGCATGTGCCCCTTTGGATCACTACATTTGTGTCTTTAAGGTAAATACCCAGTAGTGCGATTGCTGGGTCATAGGGTAGCTCTATATTCAACTTTGAAATATTTTCAAAGTTGAAAATAGAGCTAAACTTTGAGAAACCTCCATGCTGTTTTCCAGAATGGTTGCACTAGCTTGCATTCCCATCAACAGTGTAGGAGGGTTCCCCTTTCTCCGCATCCTTGCCAACATCTGTTTTTTTCTGACTTGTTAATCTGAGTACAGATTTTTTGCATCTTTGGTTAAATTTATTCCTAGGTATCTTATGGCTTTGGGTGCAGTTGTAAATAGGATCACCTTGTAAATAGGATCCTTAATTTCTCTTTCTTCTGTCTTGCTGTTGGTGTGTAGAAATGCAACTGATGTCTATACATTGATTTTATATCCTGACACTTTACTGAATTCCTGTATGAGTTCTAGTAGTTTTGAAGAGGAGTCTTTTGGGTTACCCGCATAAAGTATCATACCATCTGCAAAGAGTGAGAGTTTGGCTTCTTATTTGCCAGTGCATATGCCTTTTGTTTCTTTTTGTTGTCTGATTGCTGAGGCTAAGACTTCTAGTACTATGTTGAATAGCAGTAGTGATAGGAGACATCCTTGCTGTGTTCCTGACCTTAGCAGAAAAGCTCTCAGTTTTTCCCCATTGAGAATGATGTTCTCTGTTGGTTTTTCATAGATGACTTGGATGATATTGAGGTATGTACCCTCTCTCCCTACACTTTGAAGAGTTTTGATTAAGAAGGGATGCTATACTTTGTCCAGTGCTTTTTCAGCATCCATTGAGAGTATCATATGGTTCTTGTTCTTGCTTTTATTAATGTATCATATCAACTGATTGACTTGCAGATGTTGAACCACCCTTGTAGCCCAGGAATAAATCCCACTTGGTCGTGGTGAATAATCCTTTTTAGTGTACTGTTGGATCCTATTGGCTAATATTTTGGTGAGAATTTTCACATTTGGGTCACATCAAGGATATTGGTCTATGACTCTCCTTTTTGATGCGGTATTTGTCTGGTTTTGGGATCAAGGTGATGCTGGCCTCATAAAATGAGTTTGGAAGTTTTCCTTCCACTTCTAGCTTTTGGAACAGCTTCAGGAGAATAGGTATTAATTCTTCTTTAAATGTTTGGTAGCCTTCCCCTGAGAAGCCGTCTGGCCCTGGGCTCTTGTTTGTTGGGAGATTTTTGATGACTGCTTCAATCACCTTACTGGTTATGGGTCTGTTCAGGTTTTCTATTTCTTCCTGGTACAGTTTTGGTAGTTTATATGTCTCTAAGGAATACATCCATTTCTTCCAGACTGTCAAATTTGCTGGCATATAGTTGCTTATAATATGTTAATTGTTTGTATTTCCTTGGTGTTGGTTGTGATCTCTCCTCTTTCTTTCATGTTTTTATTTATTTGGGTCCTTTCTCTTTTCTTTTTGGTAAGTCTGGCCAGGGGGTTATCAATCTTATTAATTCTTTCAACAAACCAGCTCCTAGTTTGCTGATTTGTTCTACTGTTTGTTTGGTTTTTTTCTTTTTTTTTGGTTTCTATTTCATTGATTCCTGCTCTGATCTTTATGATTTCTCTTCTCCTGCTGGGTTTAGGCTTTTTTTGCTGTTCTTTCTCCAGCTTCTTTAGATGTAGGGTTAGGTTGTGTATTAGAGACCTTTCTTGTTTCCTGAGAAAGGCTTCTATCACTATATATTTTCCTCTCAGGACTGCCTTTGCTGTGTCCCACAGATTTTGAACAATTGTGTTTTCTTTTCATTTGTTTCCCTGAATTTTTCCAATTCTTCTTTAATGTCCTCATTGGCCCATTCATTCTTTAGTAGGATGCTCTTTCGCCTCCATGTATTTGGGTTCTTTCCGACTTTCCTCTTGTTGTTGAATTCTAGTTTCAAAACACTGTGGTCTGAAAATATGCAGGGAATGATCCCAGTCTTGTGGTATCAGTTGAGATCTGATTTGTGACCCAGGTTGTGATCTATTCTGGAGAATATTCCATGTGAACTAGAGAAGAATGTATATTCTGATGCTCTGGATGGAATGTTCTGACTATATCTGTGTCTATCTGGTCCAGTGTGTCGTTTAAAGCCTTTATTTCCTTGTTGATCTTTTGCTTACATGAACTGTGCATTTCAGTGAGGGGAGTGTTAAAGTCCCCTACTATTGTTGTATTATTGTCTATGTGTTTCTTTGATTTTGTTGTTAATTGGTTTCTGTAGTTGGCTGCTCCCATGTTAGGGGCAAAGATATTTAAATTTGTTAGATCTTGTTGTTGGACAGCCCCTTTGAGTATGATATAGTGTCCTTCCTCACCTCTTATTATAGCCTTTGGCCTAAAAATCTAATATATCTGAGATAAGGATTGCCACCCCTGCTTTCTTTTGACATCCTTCAACATGGTAAATTGTTTTCCACCCCTCACTTTCAATCTGGAGATGTCTTTGGGTCTAGAATGAGTTTGTTGTGGACAGTGTATTAATGGTTTGTGTGTGTGTGTGTGTGTGTGTGTGTTTTGTTTTTTTTTAATCCATTCTGATATCCCGTGTCTTTTGGTTGGAGCATTTAGCCCATTTATAATCAGCACAACTATTGAAAGTTATGAATTCAGTGCCATTGTATTGCCTGTAAGGTGACTTTTACTATATATTGTCTCTGTTCCTTTCTGGTCTACTACTTTTAGTGCCTTTCTTTGCTTAGAGGACCCCTTCAATATTTCTAGTAGGGTAGGTTTCGTGTTTGCAAATTCTTTTAGTTTTTGTTTGTCCTGGAATCTTTTTATCTCTCCTTCTATTTTCAGTGATAGTGTAGCTGGGTATAGTATTCTTGGCTGCTTGTTTTTCTCATTTAGTGCTCTGAAAATATCATGCCAGTTCTTTCTGGTCTGCCAGGTGTCTGTGGATAAGTCTGCTGCTAATCTAGTATTTTTTACCATCATATGTTACAGACTTCTTGTCCCAGGCTGCTTTCAGGATTTTCTCTTTGTCACTGAGACCTGTCAGCTTTACTGAAGGTATATGAACCTATTCTTATTGATTTTGAGGGGGTTCTCTGTGCCTCCTGGTTTTCGATGTTTGTTCTCTTTGCCATATTAGGAAAATTCTTTACAGTAATTTGCTCCAATTTACCTTCTGATCCCTCTCTCTTTCCTCTTCTTCTGGAATCCCAATTATTTTAATATTGTTTTGTCTTATGGTATCAGTTATCTCTTTAATTCCCTCCTCATAGTCCAGTAATTGTTTGTCTCTCTTCTGCTCAGCTTCTTTATTCTCTGTCATTTGGTCTTCTATATCACTAATTCTCTCTTCTGCCTCATTTATCCTAGCAGTAAGAGCCTCTATTTTGTATTGCAGCTCATTAATAGTTTTTTTTTTAATTTCAACTTTGTTAGATTTTATTTCTTTTATTTCTCCAGAAAGGGCTTTTATTTCTCCAGACAGAGTTTCTCTGATATCTTCCATGCCTTTTTCCTGCCCAGCTAGTACCTTGAGAATCATCATTCTGAACTCTTGATCTGACATGGTACCAATGTCCGTATTAGTTAGGTCCCTCGCCTTCGGTACTGCCTCTTGTTCTTTTTTTTGTGGTGAGTTTTTTCACCTTGTCATTTTATCCAGATAAGAATATATGAATGAGAGAATAAAATACTATAAGGTTGGAAAGACCCCAGAAAAATGTATGCTAACCAAATCCAAAGAGACCCCAAATTGGGGGGAGAAGAAAGTGGGTAAAAAGAAATTTAAAAAAATTAAGAAAATTAAAAAAAAAAATATATATATATATATATATGTATATATATTTGGTGAATAGATTTGATTTTGGGTGTATTTTGGTCTTTTAGGAGAAACTACCTCCCAAAATTTTAAAGAAAGAAAAACTTATATATATATACAAAAAATAGGGGTAAACATGATGAAGGGATGGAATATGACTGTAAAGATGAAAATATTAAAAAAAATTCTAAAAAATGAATTGATAAGAGAAGTTGGTTGGAAAAAGAAAAAAGAATGTGGAGAGAATTTGCTCAGGCTTGACACTAGAATAAAGCTCTGTGCTAGATTTAGTGTATATTTTGATCTATTAGAAAAAATTGTATTAAAAATGTTTTAGAAGAAAAAACCCTATATGTATACAAAAAATAAAGTTAGGTACAATGAAGAATAAACTATGACTATAATTATGAAGGTTTAAAAAGATTTTTTTTAATAAAGGAATTGTTAAGATAAACTAGTTAAAGAATGTTAAAAGAGGAAAAGTTAAAAAAAATTAGAGAAAATTAAAAAAAAATTTAACTAACTTTGCAAAACTAAATAATCATGGGGAGAAAGCTATGAATTCCATGCTTTGCTTTCTCCTCCTCTGGAATTCCACTGTTCTCCTTGATCAGTGTGCTTGGTCTTGGCTGGATGTTCTTGCTGATCTTCTGGGGGAGGGGCCTCTTGCTGTGATTCTCAGATGTCTTTGTCCAAGGCCAAATTGCACCGCCCTTGCCAGGGACCAGTCTAAGTAATCTGCCTGGGTTTGTTCTTGGGAGCTTTTGTTCCCTGAATGCTTTCTGTAGAGTTCTGGAGGATGGGAATGTAAATGGTGCCTTCCTAGTCTCTGGCCTGGAGGAGCCAAGAACTTGGGGCCCCTTTCCTCAGTGTGTCCTCATAGAAAGGTCGTCAACCACTCTCATCTCCCTGGTCTCCAGCTGTGCTCTGAGCTCATCCATCCTGTGACTGGGCATTTCTGTGTCTGGCACATAGCCCCATTTGGAGTTTCCAAACCCAGCAGATTCCTGCTGCTCTTTTCTTCTGGTGGATGAAGGTAGGTCTCCCCAGATCTGCCACTTTTGGGGTCCCTGCTCAAAGATCAGTGATCTGACTGTGCCATGTACCACAGTTTAAGGTAACCCTGAGCTGAGAGCTCACTCCTTGGCTCTGTCTCTGCAGCTGGCTTTTCTAATCTGATATCTGCAAGTTCTGCTACACTCAGACATCCCAATCCTTCTGTGACCCTGTGGGTCCTGAGACCACACTGTCCCCATGATGGCTCCACCCCCACTTAGCCTCTGGAGTGATGTCCCTCAGTGGAGCAGACTTCTTAGAGTTAGGATTTTGTGTTCTGTTGTTTCACTGTTTGCTGGGAGCCAGCCTGTACCCATGCAGTCTATCTTCCCATCACTTTGTATTCACTTCTCCGCACATTCTACCTTTCAGAAAGTGGTCGATTTTCTTTTTCTAGAATTGTTGCTCCTCTTCTCTTTGATCTCCTATTGGCTTTATAGGTATTTGGAATGGTTTGATAGCTATCTAGCTGAACTCCTGTGATCTGATGTCATCTCAGTCTGCTACTCCTCCACCAACTTGACCAGAACCCACATAATTGCTATTTAAACAGAATAGCATTAGGATAGTTAAAAGTGTCAATTAATACTTTATTGGACTAATGGAACAAATAATATGTATGAAATAGAACAATATTTTTGTTTCATTCTGTCCTCTGATAGAGTAATTAATTTTAACTATTACTTGAATTTTTATTAGATATTTAAATTTTATAGATGATTATGAACTTAATCATTGTGGAGAATTATAAATGGAGAATTTAAACACAAAAGAAATAAGTAAACAGATGTTACCTATATTTAATGCAGAATAAGGACATATTTTTCTATCCTGTGATACAATAGGATATTTTTATTCTTTGTTTCCTTTCTAATAACACTTCTTGTAAGTGTCTAAGTATTTAGGGAAGTATTTAGTGTCATATTAAAATTGAATATAGGTACATGTAACATTTTCTTTGATTTGAATCTTTGCCTTCATCAAGGCCTTATCACACTAATTTTTTTATATCAGATCAAGGTGATAATACAGGTTAAATATCCTCTCAAACAATTTTTTTTAGATTACTTTGGATTTAACTTAAAGCAATAGCTATTTAGACTCCTTAGAATTAGATCCCAGATCTTTTGATTCACTTAATATCTGCAGGCTTGTTCTGGCAGACATGCTATGTCAACCAGGAATTTTGCTTGTATACATTTACCATATAGGATAGCCTGTCAAAAATATTCATCATTTTTGAAAACTTCAGAGCATATTGATTGGCAATATAAGTTAAACCTGTCTTCTTCAGGGACAGTGATTTTAAAGTACAGAGATGATATGAACTTGGATATCCAGTTAATACTGGATTTCAAATAAATCACAGTTTTAGTAAAGAAATAGTCTTATTTAACTTAACTTACCTTTTTTACTGATTTTTTTTTTTTTTTGGTAGGGGTGTGTTTTACAGTAGTTTCTGAGTTTTTGTTTCAGCATTAACAACTCAGGTGGAATCAGTTTTTTTCTAGATTTCTTATGGCCATTCAGAGTGCATCATTTAGAGAAACCAGCCATAAATGTCTATTTTATTTCAGTCCTTTTCTTCCTACCTTCAATGTATTTCCAAATTAGATAAAAACATTATTTTTGTCCCATACTTTCAAAATTAATTTATGGCAGCCCAAGATTTTCATCCTTTCTTATGGCCAGTAACAACAATAGCCATTTTGTAGTTTCATGTCTAAGGAGAATATATAGCTTTATTTCTATAAAGTCCAACATCTCATTAAGTACTCATGAACTTTTACATAACTGAAAAATGATCAAAAGCTTTCATTATAAAATCCTCAATTTCACAGTTAGGCAAAACATACATTCTTTGAGCGGTGTTGCATGTAGGGTTTACAGGGCATTTAAGAGGTAACATTTTTGCATTTTCTTTGGCCAGAAGTTTATAGGCTGATATTAGGATTTGTCAAAATTTACATTTACATAGTCTGTCAAATATGTACATATGTACATAGTCAGAATAATCACCCTGTGAGATGTTCAAGTCCAATTTTTGGAATTTGTGGATATATTATGCTACATGACAAAAGGGGGATTAAGATAGCAGATGGAATTAAGTTTGCTAATCAGATAACTTTAAGACAGGAAGAATATGGGCATCTGGGAGGCACAGCCAGTTAAGCCTCCAACTCCTGGTTTCGGCTCAGGTCATAATCTCAGGATCCTGAGATCAGGCCCTGCATTGGGCTCCAATGCCCTATGCTTAAGCTTTGCTTAAGACTTTCTCCCTCTCTCCCAGCAACCCTTCAACTTTCTCACTCTCAAATAAATAAATCTTAAAAAAAAAAAAAAAAGGAAGACTATCTTTGATTATCCTGGTGGCCCCATGTAATCACAAGCTTCTTTAAATATGGGAGAGGGAGAGAGAAGAGTCCATGTCAGAGTGATGTGATCTATGAGATTCAACCAGCCACTGGCTGTTTTGAAGATGTGAAGAGGCACAGGCAAGGATTGGAGGTGGCCTCTAGAAGCAGGAAAAGTCAAGAAAATATATACTCCCCTAGAATCTCCAGAAAAGAACTCAGTCATGCTACTACTTTGATTTTTAGCCCCAATGCCTTGATTAACCCAGTAATACTCATTTCAAAATCCCATCCTCCAGTACCATAAAATAATAAATTTGTGTTGTTTTATGCTATTAAGTCTGTGGTAACTTGTTACAAGGCTATAGGAAATTAATGGGCAAAGTCTAGTTCTTATTTGGGTAAGATATTAATATTCTTTGTTTTATGTTTTCTGTGGTTTCATAATATCTTCATAAAAACCTAGAAGAATATTTGAAACTACATTTTCTAAAACAAAGCACTTAAGAACTAGAGAAAACATTTTGTTGTTGTGATTCAGTGCATCACTAAATATACTGAGAAAAGTGTGTTTGTTAATCAGGTCCAGTTAAATCTGGTTTACACTATAATAGATCAATCCATCTATTCAAAATTTCTCCTGTTGTTTGCCTACATAGCTGTAGTCTCTGAATCAAGGAGCGTAGCTTTATTTATTTTTATAGAATAATCCAGTGGATCATAGAATGTGCATTTATTCTTGTGTGTGCCCGGAGGCTAATATAGTGAGTGCTCTGACTGAGCATTGAAGTAATTTGGAGACTTGGAAAAAACAAAATAAAGCATATGACTGATTTATAAGTACTCAAATGTTTCATCTAGGACTTGTGAAATTTTGATTTCCTATTGCTTTTTTTCTGCTTTTCCACCATGCCCATTCCCAAATTCCTTTCTGCCTATTGTATAAAATGCTCTGTCTTGGTTAAGTATCTCCCTAATACAATTGCATGTCTTTCTGTCATTAAAATAATACAATTGTCTGGGTTATACTGACATTGGTATTATAATCATTCTCATTTCATTATCTAAACTCTTAGAAAACATGGTCAATGTATTCACAATGTTAAAAATTAAACTAGCATTGCCTCAACGGAAAGCATACAATTAATCCACAGGAAAGTGAAAGATGACTGTTAATGCTCATGATTACAATGCATTTAGGCTGCACATAGAAGTCACATCACTCAGTGCTGACAATGGTTGTTTCATTTTTATGAACTGCAAATCACAGTTGCCAACTAGCAGTTGGGGAAAAAACAATGACAGTAACTACTGAGAATGGATAATCTATGTCCTCCCCATTTGAAACTAAATAGAGTGTTATTTATTGCTTCAATTTTTTGAGCTGCCATATGGGTTTTGTACTTTTTCCCTAACCTTCTCTACCCATTGCTGAAACCAACATATTTTGCAACCCAAGAAGTGGTTTCTTGGGACATGGGGATTTTAGTGCTCAAACCAGAGTAGTTCCAGGGAAACCTGAATCAGTGGTCATCCTAAAACCAGTATGTAGCTTTAAGATATATTTGATATTCAACATACCTAAAACATAGTCTCCTCATATGTGCTTACAATATATTTTCTATCTTGGTGTATTGCTTTAGAACTGATCAGGAATGTAGGAATCATCATATTTTTTTCTCTTAGTCCTTTTCCCAATAATTCAACATTTCCTATGACATATATATTTTAAAAATACTTTATTTATTTGAGAGAGAGAATGAATGGGGGGGACAGGGGTGAGTAGCAGAGGAGGCGGGAGAGGGACAAGCAGACTCAGAGCCCCACAAAGGTCTCCATCCCAGAACCCTGAGATCATGACCTGTCCTGAGGGCAGATGCTTAACCAACTAACCACCCAGGCCTCCCAGCACTATGACATTTTAAAATTCTTTTTTCATTTTTTGAAAATTAAATGCTTTCTCATGGTTCCAAAGATTCTACATATGAAAAGATGGGCAGAGAAAAGTCCGTTTCCTTTCCACCTTGACCAAAGTCTTTCCAGTTTCCATCCAGGTTAAAGTAGTTCTCATTGTTATTAGTTTCATATGCATCTTTATGAATATAAATGCAAATATAAATACTGTTTTTTCCTTTGTCTCCCTTGGCAATAATCACTAATAAGAAGAATGGGCACCATATAGCATAATCAGAGGTTGTTAACAGTTCTGAAAATCATCTGGGTAAATATTGCCAGCTTACTACCCTGAGGGTAAAATGAAACAAAACAAAAGAAAAAAACCTTGAATTAGGTCCTCCCTCTGCTCCCTAGTTTTTGTGCTCTATAGATTTTGGCTTTACCCTCTAGAAGGATCTTCCATTTCTATCTTCTTCCTTTTATATAAAGGAAACAGTGGAAAGTATCCACTTATTGGTGGCTGAGCAGTTTTCCCTGCGTGTTTCCTTCCCAAAAGAAAGTCGGAAGTCCAGAGATATTTAATATGTCTTTTCTAGTTATAGTCTCTTTGCAAATACAATTCTAAATATCTTTTGTCCCCACAGTGTCTTTTTCATCAGATGTATTTGACAAAGGCCATTTGACTCTCTAGGATATTATGCACATACATTTACATCTTGAAGTCATCTGTAGTTAGTAACAGTTTTACCTCTTCCTTTTCAAAATATACATTTATAACTTCTTTTTCTTAATTTTCTTGGTTAGTATTTTTAGTTCAGTGTTAAGTAATACTGATAATGAGGGCTTCTGTCTGGTTTCTGATTTTGTTGGTCATGCTTCTGGTGTTGCTCCATAAACATGATAGTGGCTTTTGGACTAAGCTGGATTTATTTTATCATATGGAGGAAATTGCTATCAAAATATATTTTATTGAGTATTTTAATAAAAAATGGTTATTGAATTTTGACAGGTGGTTTTTCAGCATTAAGACAATAAAATGTTTCTGAGATACATTAATATTATAACACAATTTTGTTAAAAGATTTCCTAATATTGAAAATTCTTAGATTCTTAGAATAAACCTCACTTAGTCATGATGTATGATTCTTTTTGTGTATACATTGATTAAATTTGCTAGTATTAGAATTTTTGCTTTAATATTCATAAGTGATATTTTTATGAGGGTTTGAGTGGGTATTAGCAATCTTTATTTTACCAGGAGGTTTTCTTCTTTAGCTATAATATAGAAGAAAGCTTAGAAGCTTTAAAATTGTTTGATCTTTAGAGACTTAAAAAAAAATTCCCCATGAAATCCTCTGGGATTGATATCTTAGGGTTTACTTAAGACATTTTTCCCTATTTCTTCGATGTAAGACAGATCTCCCTATTTCTTCTATGTAAGTCAATCTTCAGATTTTCCATCTCTTCTGAGGTCAGTTTTACCAAATTATATTTTCTTAGAAAATTATCCATTTAATTTGGATTTTCAGATATTTTTGCATTGTGTTTAGCAATATACTCTATTTTTTTAAAGTTTATTCTTTGGTTATTTTTCTTTTATAACTTGTTTTTGTACATTTCTATTCTTTTTTTGCCAGATAGGTTCATTAATAATTTTTTCTTTCAAATAACCAGCTGTTGAATTTATTAATTCTATCTTCAGTTTTCTTATCTGCTTTTTTTTTTTTAATAATTTGTTCTCTTTTGTTTCATTGCAATTTCCCATTCCTTTTCTAATTCTTATAATAGATTCCTAATTTATTTTTATTGATTTTTTTATGGACAAATTCTCAATAATGATTCTTCTCTGAGTAATAAGATTAACTTTTAAGAACTACATTTTGCAGGAGTGGGAGCTACATAGTCCATGCCAAAAAAAAAAAAAAAAATATATATATATATATATATATACACACACACACACATATATAGGTATATATATATATATGCACATGTACATAAACATGCATATGTATGTGTGTGTATGTATGTATGTATGTATGTAGTTATATAGAAAGGCATAAAACAACATGACATGTTTTGCTGGAGCAAAACATTTCAGTGGGATACTAATTGTAGATTAAACTTAGCCACAAATCACAGAAATCCTCTTTATAAATGTAATAGTATATACTCTGATATTAATTTTTTCCATGCATATAAGTTTTGTGAAATATAATTATGTATGTGTCTGTGTTTTGTATACACATCACTAATAATTTGCTAATAATTTTACTTTCTTGTTGATCCCATTTTCCTTTTAGGATTTTATTCTAAAATTACTGAGGAGGGTTAAATGACCTTGTGAGTTTTGAATTTTCTTCTCCTTTATAATCTTAAAATGCATTTTCAGTTTTTATTTATTTATTTATTCATTTTATTTATGGAGGGTGGAAAGCAAGTATTGCTTCCTAAAATCATAGTTTCTATGATTGTCTATTATATGTCCCTCTGACCATTAGGTCACCAAGAAGTAATGGATGACACTATTGTAAGGTAGGGGTGTATGTGTGTGTGTGTGTGTGTGTGTGTGTGTGTGTGTGTGTGTATGTATGAGAGAGAGAGTGGATTCTTCAAGTTGTTTACATATGTACTCTCTTAGCCACTAGTCATACCTGTTCCAACAAAAGTGACTGCTGTGGACTAAATTATGTACCACAGAATTCATAAGTTGAAGCCTTAGCTACCAGTGTGATGGTATTTAGAAATGGGGCCAGGAAGGTAATTAGGTTTAGATGAGACCATAACAGTGGGTAAGAAGAGACACCAGAAAGCTTCCTTTTCCACTCACATGCATCATGCATGAAGGGAGGTCCATGTGAGGACACAACAAGAATGTGGTTATGTGCAGCCCAATGAGAGAGCTCTAATCAGAGATGGACCTTGCTGTCAGCTTGATCTTAAACTTCCAGTTGCCAGAACTGTGAGGAATATATTCTTGTTGTTCCTGTTGTTGAAGCCCCCCAGTCTATAATATTTTGTTACGGCAGCCTGCGTTCACTATTATGTCTTTTTCAAAGTAGTAAGAAAATAATGGTTTTTACCATTGTAGTGATTATAATGAGAGATAGGCAATTTTGGAAAATGATTTTCTTTGGTCTGATACCTATGTTTTTTAAATGCATATCAAGAAAACATATAGACATATAGTAAACAGTATTGTGAGTTTATAAAATGTAATAAAAAGATTTTGTTTCCAATTCAGAAATCATTACTTGATATGCTTAAGTAGATCCTTTGATATTCATGATTCCAGTGTGAATGAAGATTAAGGAAATATTCCGTATATGCAAAATTACAGAACTTTTTTTTTTTAATATTAGAAATTTTGACTTGCTTAACGTTAAGACATGCTTCAAAGTAAGTTGGGTTAGAATGTGGTTATCATTAAAAGAGGTTACTTTGGGATTAAGACCTATAACTGTTTTTGTTTTGTTTTGTTTTGCCTTTTTTTCAGTCTTGTCTCAAGGGATAGGGAACTCTCAATAATTGCATCTGAGGATGCTTTTTACATTTTATATCACTTAGTCCTTACTACCACTTTTTGTGAGAGGGTTTTTTTGTTTTTTTGTTTTAAGATTTATTCTTTGAGAGAGAGAGCATGGGCACACTGGAGAGCGGCAGAGAGAGAGAGAGAGACAGAGAGGGGAAGAATGAGAATCTCAAACCAACTCCCTGCTGAGCATGGAGCCTGATCCTGAGCTCAAACCCACAACCCTCCCACCCCCATCCAAGATCATGACCTGAGCCGAAGTCAAAAGTCAGACACATATCCCAGTGAACTACCCAGGTGCCCCTGTGAGAGGTTTCACTATCTTTATTTTGCAGTAAAAAAAAACCAATAAAAATGGACAAGGGCGTTTTCCTAATTTATATAACTAGAATGTGGCAGAGTTGAGGTTTAAATTATTTCATACCCCTAAACATTAAGGGTAAGAATTATTTTGTTGTTATTGATGGTGTTTTTTGTTTGTTTATTTGTTTGTTTGTTTTTAGTATGCGGCTAATGAGCTTTTCCATTAGGTTAGAAATCTGGTCAAATTAAGATCTAACGAAGTTGTTTTTCTCCCAGTGTTAACTTTGATACATTTTTGGGAAGTACCAGGCATATTCTTTTTTTCCTTTTTTTTTTTTTTTTCTTAGTACCAGGTATGTTTTTTAATGAAAAACTTGGAGATTCTTCTGCTTTGCTTGTGTCCTAAACATACATTGTCTGCCTCTGAATAATCCAGTTCTGCAAACTGCCGAAGAATTTAGGAGTAGGACACATGGGAAATTCTTAAGAGAACGTGGACATATTTCCTATTCCCAAAAACTATTAGAAATTATTTCCTTACAATAATTACTTTATAAAACCACAAAATAAGTAGTTCATTCTTGATTTCAAGAATCCCTAAAGAATTTCATCAAAGACATTTACCTAATATATAATAAATTGCTAGAATTTGTAATCAAAATGTTTGCTTCTCCACAGTTCTTTTATTATCTATAATTCCACTTGCTGATATCTTCTCAAATATGAATATGCGTGGTCATTGTTCTGCTGTCACAATTGCTAAACAGTAACTTTGTTCATAGGTCCATTGTGTAGGCAGAGATTCTAAGTTTGTAGCCTGCTGTGTTTATTGATCTATTTCTTAATAATTCTATATCAGGCAATCACACAGTTCACAAATTGGGAGGGAAAAAACACATTACCCATGCATTTAGAGGTTCTACTAAGAATGTTAGCTTTCTCTGTTATGTAGAATGATTGTAAAGCACCACAGTGAGACTTTTAAACAAATCAGAATTACAGCTTTCTTGTTCTAAAATATAAATGTTTCTTTAAGGAATCATTTTGGTATTTGCCTAAGGTTGTTTTCCTCTTCAGTTTGAATAGGATATGAAATTTTCTAAGTCCAAATTAGGTGATTAGCCAAGCCATTTTCAGTAATGTTCAGTCTTTGCTCTCAAATGTGCTTTTTCCATTTTGTGGCCCTGCTGTGTCTGGACTTCTGCTATATATTCTGGGCCAGGCAGTATTCAGCTATTCTGATGTCACCTCTGCTCCATCTACTGGAATAATGATTTTTACTATGTATACTATTTAGTAAAATCACTATTTTTATAATGGCTTTTTAAGAAAGTTAGTCAAAACCATGGTGCCTAAGAGCATTAAAGTTATTTAGTTAAATTGAGAGAACTCTGGGCAGAATTAAGATGAAACTATTAAATTAATCCTATTCTTTTATACTCAGATATATGCAGCCAACACTGTCTTCTGTCATGGAAAGATAGAGCACTGCGTTGCATGGAGGGAGAAGCTGGCACATGAGGGCAGGGAAGTAGGTGAATTTTGAAATAAAGCTCTTACTGCAGTGTCTGAATTGTTCAGACTCCTGATCTCACAGCCACGGTGAGCTGTTTGTTCTCAGACATGCCCTGATCTCTCATGTCTCCTTGCCTTTGTCCATGTTCTTCTTTCTTCTCAGAGCCCCTTTCTCAATCCTGCTGACTTGGAAAACTTCGATCTCCTATTTTTCAAGGTTCCTGACAGTTCTTTTTATGTGTCTCCTGACACCTCAGGCTTAAAGAGCTCTCATCTCTGTCTTCCTATGGTAACTCCAGTATATTTCTCTTTTAGCGGCTTCATACAAAATTGTCTATGTACGTATGTCTTTTTTTGTTAGACTCTATACTCTTGGAAGGCAATGCTATTTTGCTGTTGTTATTTATGATCAACTGCTTTTGCTAAAGAAGCGAAGTTCCAATACTTGGACATCACCTTGCTTGCAAAGTGCTTGAATTTAAGTACTCAAATCCAGAAAAGTTAAGGCAAAGCATCTTGGTTCTACATAAATACAGTTGCAATATTTTTGGTCAGTAGCAGCAGTGAGGCCATGTACAGGGATACAATGGCTAAAGCAGCCAATGAGCTAAGGTGGGGTATAATTGAGGGAATGGATCATGGTGAAGGGGTACTCTGGCTAGGTGTTTAGCCAGAGAGTCTTTGGTGACTAGACATGACTTAGGCGCATTTTGAATGCACAAATCTGTGGCGTGTGAGATGTTCGCTTTCTCTGACCTTTCAACAAAATATTTAGTCTGCCTTGTTCACCGGTGATTTTGCTGCCCAAGGATATTTTGGGGAAACAAAAAGTGATGCAGTGGTTTTCCTTCAAGATTGACCTGGGGTGAAAGCAGAAATAACATGTTAGGGGGTTAGCAAGGCATCCAGTTTATAGTGAAAACCTTAATACTAGCTCAGTGAATGGCTTAATCAAGGAATGGAGAATGCATTCTTAGCAAAATGCAGGAGGAGCCAGTAAAGTAATTGATTTTAACTTTTTTTTTCCTCCAGAAATTGAAACTTCTTTAAAATCAGCAAGAGAGGGGAATGACACATAAGAACCTGAAGTGTTACCACCATTATTCTTTCCAGCTGCAGAAAGCAGAGGTGACAGGTTGGCACTAAGGGTGCCAACTACTTCCCTGAACACTCAACAAGTCATAGCACGAACAGTAAAAGCCCCTGTCTTGGTTCCTCTTAGTCTTCAAAAAGAGACAACCACAGAGCCTTAGTTCTGCATTTTAGAATCTTTTCTTTCTCTCTTAATGAAATACAAACCTCCCCAGGATGTAATATATTTTATTTTTTCAAGGAGGCAGAATAATGATTTACTGAAAGATGATGGAAGTCTGTGTTTGGATCTTTGTACTAACACTTTCTTACCTCTGTTAATTACCTTCAGCATAATTAACAGAATAATATATAAAACTAAACTAAAGTCAGAGATATAATAAATGCCCAATTACCGTTCTTTTTGCTCCTCTGTTGCCTGCACTCTTGGAATAAGAAGTCATCAGCGGTATTCAAGAGGGCACGCTGAGAGCTGGTGAAGTACATGTAACAGGAGTATCCTAGAGACAGGGATGGATACTTGAAGAGGGGAGCCTCTGGCTTAGAAAAAAACTCTCTTCTTTCCAGTTTTGCCTTAAGCTTGCCTTTGGGGTAGTCTTTTGCCTTGTAATTAGCTGCTTATAGTGGAAGGAAGCCTGTTCAGGAATGCAGCTTAATGCTCGCCCATTCCCAGTTTAAATTATGGAGATTGCAATAGAGTGAATGTGCCCCCCCTAAAATTCATATGTTTAAATCCTAACCCCCAAGGTGATGGTATTAGGAGGTGGGGCCTTTTGGTGGTGATTATGTCATGAAGGTGGAACCTAAGGATTGGAATTAATGCCCTTGTAAAAAAGAACTTTGAGAGTTAGCTCACCCTTCCACCATGTGAGAACGCACACACAGTACTGTCTATGAACCAGAAAGTGGGTCCTTACCAGACACTAAATCTGCCAGCATCTTGGAGCTTGGATTTGATCTTAGAGTTTCTGGTCTCTAGAACTGTGGGAAGTTTCTGTTGTTGGGATGAGTCCTGGGTGATGAATCACTGGATTCTGCTCTGAAACCAGAGCTGCACTGTATGTCAACTAACTTGAATTTAAATAAAAAATAAAATAAAAAAGTTGTTTATGTTGTTTATAAGTCACCATTGTGGTGTTTTGTTACAGCAGCCTGAATGGACTAAGAGATATTTCCAGATTGTTGAATCACTTAACGTTCTTATAATGTGGATAACTATTTAGTCAGTCTAGGATGGTTTTAATAGCTTTTCATTTGCATCATGAAAAAGTGATACTTTTTTTGTCCTGCTGCATCACTTTATTAAAAATATAAACAACATTTTACAGTAGGATTAATTGCTTGTTTCTTACTGGGTCTTATCCAGACTGTTTTCTTTATTTATAAAATCCTTATGTCTATAATTTATAATAGGTTTTAGAAAAATGTGTGCACAAATAATAATGCCAGCAGACATTTAGTGATGATAGTAGTTAGTCCACATATTTTTTTTCTTTTGTCAGTAGAAAGCATAAGAGTTGTTTCTCGAGAAATTTAGAATTAACTAGAAAATCTGTTCTACATTTATGCTATCAAAATTATTTGTATATTTGACAGCTGGGATTAGTCTACTATTTGCATTATTCCATAATGGCTGCTCTCAATGCTATGCTGTTAATTTGCATTCAGTCAGTTTATTTGGAATGATTTAGATGTTTTAAATGTATTTGTTTTTAGACAGAGGGAAAAAAGGATCATGTATCCTTTTCACAATTTACATAAAAGACCCAGATGCAAGTTTATTTGGTTGTGCAAATTCTTCCCATGCTTTTTAAGAGACAGAATTCTCATTTCCCACCCAGATTAATTTGAACATGCTATGTTGCCTTCTTAAGTGGGTGAAGGTGCAGTTAGTTATAAAGATGCTTGTGTTTCCTCAAAGTCTCTTGTTAGCTCTTGGAAAAGAGGAGTATACAAAAGGTAGCAGCAGGAATTGTGGATACTACAAATATTGACAGCTTAGAGGTTCATATAACTTTCCCTTTCCAATCTCAGATTCTAAATCCTTTCCACAGTGTCACGCAGTCGTCTGACACCTAGTAAAAGCCAGTAAGCTATTTATAAAAAAGCAAAACAAAACCACCAAAAAACTAAATCTGGAATAAAAGATATTTTAACATCTTATATTAGAAAAATATCAAATTAAAACTTACTACATGACATGTAAAATAGATCATTTGCAACATCCTAGAGGCAAATTTTGAGAGCATCTGCTTGGATTATGTGTAAATTATTGTATTTATTATGATTTATATTTATGTTTGAATTTATATTTGAATTTTCTGTCTCATGTCATACTTTGCTGGTATATATGTTTCCTTTTTAAGAAAGCTGCACATCTCTGGGTCTATTATGTTCAATATTATACCTTCTGAATCTATAGTAATATATCAAGTATTTTTTAAAGCCCTGTTGAATTTTTTTTAATGAAAGAAACCAATATATATCTTCCAGTTTATTTGGGATCTCATATGTACTTGTTGAATAATTTATGTGGGATCTTATATACCTACTAAATATTTTAAAATGACTTTGAGGTCATTTTGGTACATGAAAGCATTTTTCATTTTAAAGTCTTATATAGAAAATGTAGTAATTAAAAATATTTTATAATATCAAGAAACAACTGTGACATATTTTTGAAAGAAAATAATTTGTAACTTAGTATATTGTGAAAGTTCATGACTTTTTTCTTATCTTGTGGGAGCTGGTAAATGAAGGAGAGGGTGGTAAATTGCAAAGAGAGAAGTTAAGAGACACTTAGTTGAAACAGTTTTAAAATTCACCATTGCAGGGGCCCCTGGGTGGCTCAGTTAGTTAAAGCTCTGCCTTCGGCTCAGGTCATGATCTCAGGGTCCGGGGATCGAGCCCCACATTGGACACTCTGCTCAACGGGGAGCCTGCTTACCCCCCTCTCTCTGCCTGCCTCTCTGCCTACTTGTGATCTCTGTCTGTCAAATAAATAAATAAAATCTTTAAAAAAAAAAGTCAATTTGTATTTAAAAGCAAAAAATTTCACCATTGCAACCATTTGAAATTAAATACCCTACTGAAAAAGATTGGGAGTTCAGTAAAATCTCTTACCTTATTTGTCTCGTATTTAAATGCTGAGAGAAATCATTGTTGTGCAATTGTAGTACTATTGCCAGGAGATAGGGTCATTTTTCTTTCTTTCAAATCTTGAAATGATTATTCCAGATTCTGTAATTTCCTGGGTAGATTACTGCCACTTGTCCTTGTTGCATAGCCCACCTGACAAAGTACAGTTTAAGCTTTTAATTTTTGGCAAAATGGAATATTTGTCTTTTTGATTTGTTTTGTTTGGTTTTAATAAATACCCAAAAATTACAGTCTAAAGATAAGTTGAGATATTTACATTACTTAGCATATCACAGGTAATACATATGCTGTATTTCTGATTGTAAACAAGGTGTGATATGGTTTTGATTCATTTTGTCTTCCTGAACTTCAGGGTCAAATTTCTAAAGCTTGGCATGAGAAGTAAACTTGAAATAAGCATCACTTACATGTGCAAATCGGGTAATTGCTCACACAGCTACCTACCAATTAGTCACTTATTGATGCAATTAGCTGGACGTACAGCTAATTTGGGGTAAAGAAAAAATATGTCAGTTCAAAATGAGAAGAGACTAAAATTTGGCTTACTGGTTAGTTTCACTTAGGTTAAATAGTCCTTAGTATCAGGCAAAGAGTAGTTCAAGCATAAATTTAGAGACTGAAGGTAGTACCTAAAAATATTATCAATTGTTATGGTTCCAAATAGTTAGTAGTTCTTGATCTGATCTTGTAAGTAATGATTTCTTTGAGAAAATGTGGGTCATTTTTATTTTGTCCTCCCATTTATTTGTTTGCTTGTTTTTTTAATTTCAGTTTTGAGAAATAGCTAAACATAAAATTAAACATAAAAGTGTACACCATCCACATAAAATTAAACATAAAAGTGTACACCATCCACCTGTAGAAGGATGCTTGGGTTGCTTCCATATCTTGGCTGTTGTAAATAATACCAAAAAACCCCAGGGTGCAAATAATTCAAATATCTTGCTTTCACTTGTTTTTGATATATACACAGAACTGGGTTTGATATGTAATATGGTGGTTCTATTTAATTTTTTGAGGAACCTCCATATTGCTTTCCATACTGAGTGTACCAATTTACATTCCCAAAAACCATGCGCAAGTGTTTCCTTTTCTCCACATCTTCACCAACACTTGCTATCTCTTGTTTTTGGGTGTTGCTCACTTTTAATTAACATATAATGTTTTATTTGTTTCAGGGGTACAGATCTGTGATTAATCAGTCTTACACAATTCACAGCACTCACCATTGCACATATGGTCCCCAATGTCTATCACACAACCACCCCATCCCTTCCACCCCACTCCCCTCTAGCAACCCTCAGTTTGTTTCCTGAGATTAAGTCTCTTATGGTTTGTTTCCCTCTCTGGTTTCATCTTGTTTCCTTTTTCCTTCCCTTCCCCTATGACCTCTATCTTGTTTCTCAAATTCCTCAAATCAGTGAGACCATATGATAATTGTCTTTTTCTGATAGACTTATTTCACTTAGCATAATACCTTCTAGTTCCATCCACATCATTACAAATGGCAAGATTTCAGTGTTTTGATGGCTGCACAGTATTCCATTTGTGTGTGTGTGTGTGTGTGTGTGTGTGTGTGTGTGTGTGTGTGTGATATTTTCTTTAACCATTCATTTGTTGATGGACATCAAGGCTCTTTCCATAGCTTGGCTATTCTGGATATTACTGCTATAAGCATTCAGGTGCATATGACCCATCAGATCATGACATTTGTGTCTTTAGGGTAAATACCCAGTAGCGCAATTGCTGGGTTGTGAGATAGTTCTATTTTCAACTTTTTTGAGGAAACTCTATACTGTTTTACAGAGCGGCTGCACCAGCTTGCATTACCACTAAATGTAGGAGGGTTCTCCTTTTTCCAAATCCTCGACAACACCTATTTTTCCTGACTGGTTAATTTTAGCCATTCTGACTGGTGTGAGGTGGTGTCTCACTGTGGTTTTGGTTTGTATTTCCCTGATGCCAAGTGATGTGAAGCACTTTTTCATGTGTCTATTGGCCATCTCGATGTCGTCTCTGAAGAAAGGTCTGTTCATGTCCTCTGCCCATTTCTTGATTGGATCATTTGTTCTTTGGGTGTTGAGTCTGATATGTTCTTTATAGATTTTGGATACTGGCCTTTATCTAATATGTCATTTGCGAATATCTTCTCCCATTCTGTCATCTTTTGGTTTTGTTGACTGTTTCCTCTGCTGTGCAAAAGCTTTTGATCTTGATGAAGTCCCAGTAGTTCATTTTTGCCTCTACTCCCCTGGCGGTGTTTCTAGGAAGAAGTAGCTGTGGCTGAGATTGAAGAGGTTGCTGCCTGTGTTCTCCTCAAGGATTTTGATGGATTCTCATACTGAGGTCTTTCATCCATTCTGAGTCTATTTTTGTGTGTGGTGTAAGATAATGGTCTTTTCATTCCTCTGCATGCTGCTGTCCAATTTTCCCAATACCATTTGTTGAAGAGACTGTCTTTTTTCCATTGGACTTTCTTGCTTTGTCAAAGATTAGTTGACTATAGAGTTGAGGGTCCATTTCTGGTCTCTCTATTCTGTTCCATTGAGCTATGAGTCTGTTTTTGTGCTAGTACCATATTGTCTTGATGATTACAGCTTTGTAATAGAGCTTGAAATTTGGAATTGTGATGCTGTCAACTTTGTTTTTCTTTTTCAACATTCCTCTAACTATTTGGGGTCTTTTCTGGTTCCATGTAAATTTTAGGATTCTTTGTTTCAGTTCTGTGAAAAAAAAAAATTGATGTTGTTTTGATAGGGATTGCTTTAAATGTGTAGATTGTTCTAGGTAGCATCGACATTTTCACAATATTTGTTCTTCCAATTCATGAGCATGAAACGTTTTTCCATTTCTTTGTGTCTTCCCCAATTTCCTTCTTGAGTACTCTATAGTTTGCTGAGTACAGATTCTTTGCATCTTTGGTTAGATTTATTCCTAGGTATCTTATGGTTTTGGGTGCAGTTGTAAATAGGATCAACTCCTTAATTTCTCTTTCTTCTGTCTTGCTGTTGGTGTGTAGGAATGCAACTGATGTCTATACATTGATTTTATATCCTGACACTTTACTGAATTCCTGTATGAGTTCTCATAGTTTTCAAGTGGAGTCTTTTGGGTTATCCACATAAAGTATCATACCATCTGCAAAGAGAGTCTGGCTTCTTACCTGCCAATTCAGATGCCGTTTGTTTCTTTTTGTTGTCTGATTGCTGAGGCTAAGACTTCTAGTACTATGTTGAATAGCAGTAGTGATAGGAGACATCCCTGCTGTGTTCCTGACCTTAGCGGAAAAGCTCTCAGTTTTTCCCCATTGAGAATGATATTCTCTGTTGGTTTTTCATAGATGGCTTGGATGATATTGAGGTATGTACCCTCTGTCTCTACACTTTGAAGAATTTTGATCAAGAAGGATTGCTATACTTTGTCCAATGCTTTTTCAGCATCTATTGAGAGTATCATATGGTTCTTGTTCTTTCTTTTATTAATGTATCATATCAACTGATTGACTTGCAGATGTTGAACCACCCTTGTAGCCCAGGAATAAATCCCACTTGGTCGTGGTGAATAATCCTTTTTAGTGTACTGTTGGATCCTATTGGCTAATATTTTCGTGAGAATTTTCACATTTGGGTCCATCAAGGATATTGGTCTATGACTCTCCTTTTTGATGCGGTATTTGTCTGGTTTTGGGATCAAGGTGATGCTGGCCTCATAAAATGAGTTTGGAAGTTTTCCTTCCACTTCTAGTTTTTGGAACAGCTTCAGGAGAATAGGTATTAATTCTTCTTTAAATGTTTGGTAGCCTTCCCCTGAGAAGCCGTCTGGCCCTGGGCTCTTGTTTGTTGGGAGATTTTTGATGACTGCTTCAATCACCTTACTGGTTATGGGTCTGTTCAGGTTTTCTATTTCTTCCTGGTACAGTTTTGGTAGTTTATATGTCTCTAAGGAATGCTGTCCTGACTATGGCTCCATACCCCTTCTTAGCCTCTGGAGTGATGTCCCGCAGTGGAGCAGTCTTCTATAAGTTCCAATTTTCCTCTCTCACTTGCTGGGTGCCCCCCCCCATCTGTCTTCCCATATATCGCTTCAGATTCACTTCTTCTCAAGTCTTACCTTCCAGAAAGTGCTTGCCTTTCTGTTCATAGAATTGCTACTATTCTTCTCCTTTATCTTCTGTTGAATTTGTAGGTATTCAGAAGGGTTTGATAACTACCTAGCTGAGTTCCTAGAACCCAATGAAATTTAGGCCTACTCCTCCACTATCTTGCCTCTGTTTGTTTTTGTTTGTTTGTTTTGTTTTTGTTTTGTTTTATTTTGTTTTATGCTAGAATGTTTTATGCTATAAGAATTCTTAAATTCTTATAGTTATCCTAATCAATAAAGAAATTAGTAAGATTTCAGAAATAGAGTTCAGAATTGGGAATCCCAATTCTTCTAATATTGTTTCATCCTGTGGTATTACTTATCTCTCAAATTGTCCCATCATGATCTGGTAGTTGTTTATCTCTTTTTCTCATCATCATTATTCTCCATCATTTGGTCTTCTATGTCACTAATTCTCTCTTCTGCCTCATTTATCCTAGCAGTAAGAGCCTCCATTTTTTATTTCATGTCATTGATAGCTTTTTTATTTCAACTTGGTTAGATTTTAGTTTTTTTATTTCTCCAGAAAGGGATTTTATTTCTCCAGAAGGGGATTCTCTAGTATCTTCTATGTTTTTTTCAAGCCCAACTAGCATCTTTGTAATCATCATTCTGAACTCTAGTTCTGAAATCTTACTAATTTCCTTATTGATTAGGTCCTTAGTAGTTGGTACTGCCTTTTATTCTTTTTTTTTTAAAGATTTTTTATTTATTAATTTGACAGAGAGCAATCACAAGTAGATGGAGAGGCAGCCAGAGAGAGAGAGAGAGGGAAGCAGGCTCCCTGCTGAGCAGAGGGCCCGATGCGGGACTCGATCCCAGGACCCTGAGATCATGACCCGAGCCGAAGGCAGCGGCTTAACCCACTGAGCCACCCAGGCGCCCCTGTACTGCCTTTTATTCTTTTTCGGGGGGGGTGGTGAGTTTTTCTGCCTTGTCATTTTGTCCATAGAAGACTAAATGAATGAGAGAACAAAATGCTAGAAAGGTAACAACCCCAGAAAAATGTACACTAATCAAACCAGAAGAGACCCAATACCGAGGGGGAGGGAAAAAAAAAAAAGAGGAAAAAAATGATTAGGCTGATTAATAGAACAGAGCCACACACTTGAGTTTGGGTGTATTTTGGTCTGTTTGAATAAACTTCCTCCCAAAATTTTAAGGAATGGATACACACACACACACACATATACATACATACACATGATGAAGAGATATAATATGACAGTAAAGATGAAAATTAAAGATTTTAAGAAAGGAATTGATAAGTTGTTTGAAAAAAAAAAGAGAGTTAAGGTGATCCAGTTGGAGACTAGAGCAAAGCCATATGATAGAGGTAGGGTATATTTTGGTCTGTTAGAAGAAAATGTATCCCAAAATTTTAAAGAAAGAAAATCTTATATGTATACAAAAAATAAGTTTAAATACAATGAAGGGATAGAATAGGACTATAAAAATGAAAATTAAAAATTATAAAGGTCTTGATAAGATAAAATACTTAAAATAGCTTAAAATAGAAATGAGGAAAATTTTTTAAAGAAGAAAAATCAAAAAGAAAAAAATAGCAATAATAAAAAAAAATAACTTTGAAAGACTAAAGTATCATGGGAAAAAAGCTACAAATTCTATGTGCTGTATTCCCTTAGCAGTGGTGTTTTGTAGTTTTCATTGATCAGTAAGCTTTTTCTTGGCTGGATGTTTTTGCTGATCTTCTGGGGAAGAGGCCTCTTGGAGTAATTCCCAAATGTCTTTACCCGAGGTGGAATTGCACCGCCCTTGCCAGGGCCCAGGCTAAGTAACTGCTTCACTTCGTTTCAGTAGCGTTTGTTCCCTGAAAGCTTTCTGTACAGCTTTGGACGATGAGAATGAAAATGGCAACCTCCCAATCTCTAGCTGGAGGAGCAAGAGTTCAGGGTCCCACTCTTCAGTGCACCTTCACTCCCCCATCTTCAGCCTCACTCTGTGCTCACCCATCCTGTGACTGAGCATTTCCATCTCTGGCACATGGCCCATCTGGAGTCTCCAAACTCAGCAGATTCCTGCAGTGTGCCAGTGGAGGAAGTATCTGCCCAGATCCCTGGATCTGCCACTTGTGGGGTCCCTGCTCAAAGAGTATTGGTCTGACTATGCCTCAGATCATGGTTTAAGGTAACCCTAACCTGAGAGCCCCTCTGCTCTGTCTCTACAGCTGGCCTTCCTGCTCCAATACCTGGGATCTCTTCTGCACTCAGGCACCTTGGTCTTTCTGTGACCCTGAGGGTCCTGAGACCATGCTGTCCTGACTATGGCTCCATACCCCTTCTTAGCCTCTGGAGTGATGTCCCGCAGTGGAGCAGTCTTCTATAAGTTCCAATTTTCCTCTCTCACTTGCTGGGTACCCCCCCCCCCCATCTGTCTTCCCATATATCGCTTCAGATTCACTTCTTCTCAAATCTTACCTTCCAGAAAGTGCTTGCCTTTCTGTTCATAGAATTGCTACTATTCTTCTCCTTTAACTTCTGTTGAATTTGTAGGTATTCAGAAGGGTTTGATAACTACCTAGCTGAGTTCCTAGAACCCAATGAAATTTAGGCCTACTCCTCCACTATCTTGCCTCTGTTTGTTTTTGTTTGTTTGTTTTGTTTTTGTTTTGTTTTATGCTAGGAATTCTTAAATTCTTATAGTTATGTGGTGATATCTCATTTTGATTTTGATTTACATTTCCCTAATGATAACTGATAATGAGCATTTTTTCATGTACCTGTTGGCCATTTGGTTCTCTTCTTTGGAAAAATGTTATTCAGTTCTTCCCATTTAAAAAAAAAAAAATCATCTTAGACAGAAAGCATGAGGAGAATGGACATAGGGAGAAGGAAAGAGTCTTAAGTAGACTCCAGGTTGAGTTTGGAGCCCAATCTGGGGCTTCAGCTCACCACCCTGAGATCACAACCAGAGCTGAAACCAAGAGTCAGGTGCTTAACCCACTGTACCACCCCTCTTCTCAATTTTTAAAATGACTTTTTTCTATTGTATGAGTTCTTTGTGTATTTTATATATAAATCCTTATTACTTATATGATTTGCAAATATTTTCCCACATTCGGTAAGTTGTCTTTTTATTTTGTTGATGGTTTCCTTTTCTTTGCAGAAGCTTTTTAGTTTAACGTAGTGCCACTTGTTTATTTTTGTTTTTGTTGCCTTTGTTTTGGGTATCAAATCCAAGTAAATGTTGCCAAGACCAATGTCAAGAAACTTATCCCTATGTTTTTATCTAGGAGTGTTATGGTTTCAGGTTTAATGTTCAAGTATTTGACCAATTTTGAATTAATTTTTGTATATGGTATAAGGTTTCATCTTGTTGTTATTATTATTATTATTGTGATTTTTTTGCATGTGCTTGCCCACTTTTTTTAAACACAATTTATTGCAGAAATTATCCTTTCCCTATTGTATATTCATGGCTTTTTGTCATAAATTAACTGGCCATATGTAATCAGTTTATTCCTTGGCTCTCCATTTCTTTTTTTCTTTTGAACCATGTTTCTTTTTTATGCCAATACCATCCTAATATTTTACTTACTATAGTTGTGTTAAATTGTTTAAAATAAGTAAGCATGATGACTCCATCTTTGTTCTTCTCTAGATTGCTTTTACTATTTGAGGACTTAGTCCTTTCATATATAATTTAGAATTGCTTTTCTATTTCTCTAAAGCAAATGCCATTGGAATTTTGATAGAAATTAGTTGAATTTATAGATGGGTTTGGGTAGTATGGACATCTCACAACATTCTTCCAACTCATGAACATGATACAGCTTTCCATCAATTTGTGTCCTCTTTGATTTCTTTCATCAGTGTTTCAGAGTTTTTAGTGTATAGCCCTTTCGCTTCCTTGGTTAAATATATTCCTTAGTATTATTATTTTTGGTACAATTGAAATGTAGTTATTTTCAAATTTTATTTTTTATTATTTATTATATATTTTATTATCTTTCTGGTAGCTTGTTATTAGCATATATGAACACAAATGAATATTTCCATAGTGACTTTATATCTTGCAACTTACTGAATTTGTTTACTCTAATAGTTTTTTTGGTAGAGTCTTTATGGTTTCTATACATAATGTAATCTGCAAAGTTTTTTTCTTTCCTAATAGATCCCTGTTCTTTTCCCCCTTCCCCTTCCCTTCTTCTCCACCCACTCCCCCTTTTCTTTTCTCTAATTGGTCTGGATTAAGACTTCCAGTACTATGATGAATATGAGTGACACGAGTGGGATCCTTATCTTGGTCCTATAACTTAAAGTAAAAGGTTTCAGATTTTCACTATTGAGTATGATGTAAGCTGTGGACTTACCATTGGCCTTTGTTATGTTGATGTATATTTCCTCTGTACCCACTTTTTAAGAGTTTTTATCATGAATGAATGTTGAATTTTGTCAAACGTTTCTTTCTGTATCTATTCATATGATATCATTATCCTTTATTTTGTTAATGTGGTATGGCACATTGACTGATTTCCCAATGTTGAACCATTATTTCATCTTTTGGATAAATACCACTTGTTCATGGTGTGTGATCCTTTTAGTATGCTGTTGAATACTGTTTCCTAATATTTTGCTTAAGACTTTTATGTCTATATTCTTCAGTGATATTAGCCTGTAATTTTCTTTCCTTTTAGTCCTTATCTAACTTTGGTATTGGAGTAATGCTGGTCTCATAAAATGAGTTTGGAAACATTCCCTCTGCTTCTATTTTTAAATAGAGTTTGAAAAGTATTTATATTAATTATTTAAATATTTGACAAAATTCACCAGTTACGTCATTTGGTCCTGGACTTCTGTTTATTGGCAATTTTTTGATTACTGATTTAGCCTCCTTACTAGTAAGTTGTCTATTTAGATTTTCTATTTCTTCATGATTCAGTCTTTGTAGATTGTATGTTTCTAAGAAGAAATAGATATCTATTTGTCCAATTATTTAGTATATGATGGTTCATAGTTTCTTAGGATTCTTTGTATTTGTGTGGTTTCAGGTGTAATGTTTCTTCTTTCATTTCTAATTCATTTGAGTCCACTCTTTTTTCTTTAGTTTAAAAAATATATATTTATTACTGAAATATAATTGATGTATAGCATTATATTAGTGTCAGGTATACAACATGTCGATTTGACAATTCAGTACATTACTCAGTGCTCATCACAGTGACTTTAGTCACCATGTCTTACTTTTAAACATTATTACAGTATTACTGACTATATTCCCTATGTTGTATTTTTCATTTCCAAGAGTTTGTACCTCTTACTATCCCTTATCTATTTTACCTGTTCCCTACCTACCTCTTCTCTGTCAACCACCAGTTTATTCTCTGTATTTTTTTCATTTGTTCATTTATGTTTTTAGATTCTACAAATAAGTGAAATCATATGCTATTTTTATTTCTCTAACTTATTTTACTTAGCATAATATCCACTAAGTCTATTAATGTTGTTCAAATAGCAAGATCTCATTCTTTTAATGATAAATATTCCATAGTTTATACATACATACATACACAAAACACACACACACACACACAGAATTAATCATATGTATTCATAGAATACATACATCCTCTTTTTTTTAACTCTTTATCTATCAATGGATGCTTGAGTTGCTTCCCTGTCTTGGTGACTGCAAATAATATTGCAATAAAGGGTGTATATATATTCTTTCAAATTAGTGCTTTTGTTTTTTGGGGGTAAATACTTAGTAGAATTACTGGGCCATATGGCATTTTTAATTTTAATTTTTTTAAAAGATTTTATTTATTTATTTGACAGAAATCACAAGTAGACAGAGAGGCAGGCAGAGAGAGAGAGGGGGAAGCAGGCTCCCTGCTGTGCAGAGAGCCCGATGCGGTACTCGATCCCAGGACCCTGAGATCATGACCTGAGCCGAAGGCAGCGGCTTAACCCACTGAGCCACCCAGGCGCCCGAATTTTAATTTTTTGAGGAACCTACATACTATTTTCCACAGTGGTTCTACCAACTTACATTCCTACCAACAGTGCCCAGGAGATCTCTTTTCTTCACATCATCACCAATACTTGCCATTTTTTACCTTTTTTTTTTTTTAAAGATTTTATTAATGTATTTGAGAGAGAGAGAGCATGTAGGGGCAGGGAGAGAGGGACAAGGAGAAAGAGTCTAAAGCAGATTCTGTAGTTGAGTGGAGAGCCTGATGCAGGGCTCAATCCCATGACCCTGAGATCATGACCTGAGCCAAAACCAAGTCAGAAGCTTAACTGACTGAGCTACCTAGGTGCCCCCATTTTTTATTTTTTTGACACTAACCATTCTAACTAGTGTGAGATTATCTATCAGGATTTCCCTGATGATGAGTAATGTTGAGCATCATTTCATATATCTATTGGTCCTCTGTATATCACCTTTAGAAAAATGGCTAACGGTGCCTTGGTTCATTTTTTAATCAGATTGTTTTTTAGTGTTGAGTTGTATGAATTCATTATATATTTTGAACACTAACCCCTTATTGGATAATTTACAGATCTCTTTTCACTTTCAGGAGGTTGCTTTTTTGTTTTGTTTCAGTTTTCCTTTGATGCACAGAAGCTTTTTGGGGGGAGTAATCCCACTAGATTAATTTTGCTTTTGTTTCCCTTACCTGAAGGGACATATCCATAAATATATTGCCATGTCTGATGTCAAAGAAATTTCTGTTTCTTACAGAGTTTTATGTTTCAGGTCTCACATTTAAGACTTTAATCCATTTTGGGCTTATTTTTGTGTATAGTGTGAGAAAGTGGTCCAGTTTCATTCTTTTGTATGAAGCCATCCAGTTTTCACAGCATAATTTATTGAAAACAGTGCTTTCCCCCATTGTATATTCTTGCCTCCTTAGTCATAGATTAATTGACTGTATGTAGGTGAGTATATTTTTGGTTCTCAATCCTATTCCGTTTATCTGTTTTTATGCTAATGTCTATTTTTGTGCTGCTAGTGCCATACTCTTTTGACACTATAGCTTTGTAGTGTGTCTTGAATCTGGGATTTTGGTATCTCCACCTTTGTTCTTATTGATTTTTGGCTATGTCAAATCTTTTATTTCATACAAATTTGTTTGTTGTATTATTTCATACAAATTTTGTATTTTTTCTAGTTTTGTAGGAAATGCTATTGGTATTTTGATAGTGATTGCATTGGTAAATTGCTTTAGGTAGAATGGATATTTTAATGATATTCTTCTATTCCATGAGCATGGTATATCTTTCTATTCATGTCATCTTCCATTTCTTTCATCAATGTCTTATAGTTTCCAGAGTATAGATCCTTCACCTGCTTGCTTAGATTTATTCTTAGGGATTTTATTATTTTCAATGCAATTGGGACTGTTTTCTTAAATTTCTTTTTCTGCTGCATTGTTATTAGTGTATAAAACCAGCAGATTTCTATATATTTTTCATCCTGCAACTTTACTGCATTTATTTATAAGTTCTAATAACTTTTTTGGCAGAGTCTTTAGGGTTTCCTATAGGTAGTAAATCAGGAAACAGTGACAATTTTACTTTTCCCTTACTGATTTGAGTCTTTTATAACTTCTCTGAATGCTGCAGCTAGGACTTCCAGTACTATGTTAATTAAAAGTGTTGAGAGTAGACATCCTTGCCTTGTTGCTGATCTTAGAATAAAGGCTTTCAGTTTTTCACCATTGAGTTTGATGTTTTCGGTGGGTTTTTTGTATATGGCCTTTTTATGGCTTTATACTAAAGCTAACTAATCAACTTCCTCTCTCCCCTGATTTATATTCCTTTTAAACCCAATTTGGTGAGAGTTTTAACATGAGCAGATGCTGCATTTTGTCAAATGATTTTTCTGCATCTATTTAGATGATCGTATGGTTTTAATTTTTTCTCCTGTTAATGTGATTATCACATTGATTTGATAATATTGAATTAACCTTGCATTACTGGAATAAATCCCACTTGATCATGGTGAATAGTTCTTTTAATATATTATATAATTTAATTTGCTAATATTTTGTGAAGGATTTTTACATATACTTTAAAAAATTTTTTTTTTTATTTGACAGAGAGAAAGATCACAAGCAGGCAGACAAGTGAGCAGAGGGGAGGGGGGAAGCAGACTCCCTGCTGAGCAGGGAGTCCCATGCGGGGCTCCATAACAGGATCCTGGGATCACAACCCAACGCGAAGGCAGAGGATTTAACTCACTGAGCCATCTAGGTGCTCCTACATCTACTTTTATCAGAAATACTGGATGTAGTTTTCTTTTGTGATGCCTTTGCTTTTGATGTCAGATAATGAATCTGGTAATGAATCAGGTAATGAACCTCAAAATGAATCTGGAAGTTCTCCTACCACCACCACCACCACCACCACCTCTTCTTCTTTTTCTTCCTCTTTTTCCTCCTCCTCCTCCTTCTCCTCCTGTCATAATTTTTTTTATAATACTCTAACAGTCCTTTACATTTCTGCTCTTTTGATTGTGATTTCTCCTCCATTTCTGATTTTTAGTCCTCTCCCTCTTTTTCTTGACGAATCTAACTAAAGGTTTATCAACTTATATTTTCAAATAACTGGATTTTGATTTTATGAATGTTTTCATTTTGTGTGTGTGTTTCTGTATGCATGGTTGTGAGAGGGTTTTGTTTCATTTATTTCCACTCTAATTTTTATTATTTTCTTCCTCATACTAGGTCTGTGCTTTGTTCTTCTTTTCCTACTTTCTTTAGGTGTAAGGTGAGTTTGAAATTTTTTTGTTTCTTGAGGTAGGCCTGTATTACTATAAAATTTTCAACTGCTTTGGCTGCATCTTAAAGATTTTGGATCAATGTGTTTCTATTTTCATTTGTCTTCATGTGTTTCTTGATATTGTTTTTATTTTTTTGTTGACCTTAATTGTGATTGGAAAATTTAGTCCATTTACAAAATAATTATTTATCAATAATTCATAATAATAATTATTAATGGTGGCTTATTATTGGTATTTTAGTAACTGTTTTTGGATGCTTTGTAATTCCTTTCTTTCTTTCTTCCTCCTTGCCCTCTTTGGATTTGATTATTCTCTTTAGTCTTATGCATAGATTGCTTTCTCTTTATCTTATGTGTATCTACTATATGTTTTTGCTTTTTGTTACCATGATGTTTATATAGAATATTTTATATTTATGACCATCTACTTAAAGCCAATAGCTATTTAACTTCAAATGCATACAAACCTCTATGATTTTACTTCTTCTGCCCCCACACTTTGTTTTTGCAGTAACAATTTACATCTTTTTACTATGATATCCATGAACAAATTATTGCTGTTATAGGTATTAAAATTTTTTGTGCATCTTTTAATCTTCATAGTACATTTATAAGTGATTTGTCTGACACCATTACAGTAAGAGTATTATGAATTTAATTATATATTTACTTTTTCAAATGAGGTTTATACTTTAATGTGTTTTCCTATTACTAATTTTTTTTTTTCATTTTAGTTTGACATCCCTGTAATGTTTCTTGTAAGCTGATTTACTGGTGATAAACTCCTTCAGCTTTTGCTGGCTTGGAAAACTCTTTCTCTTTCCTTCAATTCTGAAGTACAGCTTTTTTGGGTAGAGTATTCTTGTTTCGTAGTTTTTTTCTTTAAGGAATTTGAATATCTCATGCCACTTTCTTCCAACCTGCATAATTTCTGCTTAAGTTTGCTGAAGGTCTTATGAGGTCTTGTTAATAAGTTATTTATTTATTTATTTTTTGCTTCTTTTAAGATTCCTCACTTTTTAAAAAAAAAATTTTTTTTTTAAGATTTTATTTATTTGGGGCGCCTGGGTGGCTCAGTGGGTTAAGCCGCTGCCTTCGGCTCAGGTCATGATCTCAGGGTCCTGGGATCGAGTCCCACATCGGGCTCTCTGCTCAGCGGGGGGCCTGCTATCCTTCCTCTCTCTCTCTGCCTGCCTCTGTGCCTACTTGTGATCTCTCTCTGTCAAATAAACAAATAAAATCTTAAAAAAAAAAGATTTTATTTATTTGAGAGGGATAGAGAGAGAGCAAGCAAAAGCACAAGGGCAGGGAGAGGGAGATCAAACTCTCTGCTGAGTAGGGAGCGCAACATGGAGCTCAGCCACAGGATGCTCGGATCATGACCCAAGCCAAAGGCAGCTTCTTAACCGACTGAACCACCCAGGCACCACTTAACTTTTAACAACTTAATTATGATGTTTCCTGGTGTGGGTCTCTTTGGATTATTTTTATTTGGAATTTTCTAAGCTTCCTGAATCTAAATGTTTATTTCTTACCCTGAGTTAGGGAAGTTTTCAGGCACTATTTCTTTAATATTTCTTTCTTTAAAGTTTTTATTTAAATTCCAGTCAGTTAACATACAGTGTGATATTCATTTCAGCTATACAATTTAGTGATACAACATTTCCATACAACAGCCAATGCTTATCTCAAGTGTACTCCTTAATCCCCATCACTTACTTCACCCATCCCTTCACCCACCTCCCCACCGCCTTTGGTAACCATCAGTTTGTTCTCTATAGTTAAGAGTCTGTTTCTTATTTTGCCTCTACCCTCCTTCTCTCTTTCTCCCCCTTTGCTCATTTTTTTTTTATTTGTTTCTTTGAAAAATATTTCTGTCACTTTTTTTCTCTTCTGGACACTTACAATGTGAATATTGGTTTTTTTGATAACATTTTATAAGTTTCTTAAGCTATCTTCACTCTTTTTTTGTTCATTTTTTTTCTTTTCTTATTGGAGGAATTTCAATGCCCAGTTTTGGGTTCTTTGATCCTTTTATTTGTTTTATTTAGCATTTTTCAGTTCCATTATTCTATTTTTCAGTTGTTATTTCTGTTTAATACTTTTGTATAGTTTCCATATCTTTGCTGAAATTCTCACTTTGCTCATGCATTGTTCTCCTGACCTCAGTGAGCATCATTGACTATTATTTTGAACTCTTTATCAACTAAACTACTTATCTCCATTTCCTTAAGTTCTCATTCTGGAGTTTTGTTTGGAATGAAAAAAATATATATATATATATGTGTGTGTGTATATGTGTGTGTGTGTGTGTGTGTGTGTGTATGTGATGTATATATATACATATACATATTTGATTGTCTTTCAAATAAAATCATTGATTGTTCAAGCCATCTTCTTTGTTCTTCCTGGCTCTCAGTAGCTAAAGGTGTCAAGATCCATTTTGATGTTGGTATTTTTTTGTTTGTCCAATGTGTAAGAGTAATTCAGCTTGTTTATCAGTTTCTTTCAGATGAAGTTGCTTCATGTGTCTCTATATATTAGGTATGTCCATGGGAAAAGGTGAGTTCAGGAGTATCTTTTATGGCCACCTTGAACCAGAACTTGTACACTTTGCTTCAGTAGTTCTCAACAGTATATAGCCAGTTTCTGGCTATGAAACATGGCAGAAGATAGAACTATGAGTTCTAGCAAGCCCCCATGATTCCACTGTGTTTTTTTTTTTTTAAAGATTTTATTTATTTTATTTGACAGATAGAGATCACAAGTAGGCAGAGAGGCAGGCAGAGAGAGAGGGAGGAGGAAGCAGGCTCCCTGCTGAGGAGAGAGCCCTATGTGGGGCTCGATCCCAGGACCCTGGGATCATTACCTGAGCCAAAGACAGAGGCTTTAACCCAATGAGCCACCCAGGCGCCCCTCCACTGTGGTTTTATACTGCCTCTTAAGTTTTAAAAACAATCACATAAACCATGGGCCCTATTTCCTTATTTGTAAAATTAAGGCTCACAAAGTAACTGTTAAAAAATAATAAGACATTATATAGTAATCATATCCATTGCTATTATTTACTGACCTGTTACTTGAGTACAAGTACTCCAGGTATTAAGTAATTCAGGTATTATCCTATTTTTACTCTCTGTACTATCTTTTGAAAATATAGTGCTTTGTTTTTACTTTACAGATTAGGAGTCTGAAACTTATAGGTTACCTAATTTGCACAATATCACACAATGTTAGAAGTCAGATCCTAATTTAAGTTTGGCCAGTTTCTGAGCTCAGCATCCTTAACAGTTACCCTCTACTCTATTACCATCTAATCCAGAACTTGGCCCTATATAGTTGACTTCATTAAATTATTCCTTTTTTCTCCAGGTAGCTATTAAGGGAAAGAAAGGGTGGAAAGAAACTTACTGATTTTTTTTTTTTTTTTAATTTCAGAGTGAGTCCTGTACATTATAATTGAGGCCCTATGGTAGATAAACCTAATCTAGGGTATTAGTATATCGTCTCTGAGTCATTTTGAGGCAATTCTTTAGCATTTGTTCCTCATATACTGAAAATTATTTAGAAAATCTGATTGATGTGTGCTGTTCATTAGATATGAAGTAATAATTTTAATAACTATAATAAGAAATCCATTAATGGAAAAATATCATCTTAATGCCATAGCTTTAAAAAACTAAAACCATTAATAATTTTTAAAAAGCATTTTCTTAACTGAGCTGTACCATTATGTTGTATAATTTATAATATTTATCATTTATAATATGATATTTGAAGATTTTTGAAGAGAGATTCCAAATAATGACTATGAACAAAGAGATGTAGCTACAGTTTCAGGGGAAATTAAAGCAATGAACAATAACTTTGTCCCTAAGTGTTTCTAGTTTTTGAGGTATCATATGTGGTCCTGTTATGAACAATTCACTAAAGCATTGGATTGACCTCATTTTATTATATTAAATGTTCTACATTGATGTATAGATTTGACTATATCTTGAAAATGTTTCATGAATTTAAATTTATAACTGTTCAGAGGAATATATGAATATAATAATAAATATAATGAAATCTTAGGATTCTATGCACTGAAGCAGATTTTTAAGAGAGAAAAAAATGTTGAAGTAGCATTTATCAAAAACTCATTCTTTGCAGCAGCAAAAGCTCAGTGAATTCACAATGTATCTATTATTAATGGGGTAGAAAATGAAAAAATACCTATGAAAATCGTGAAGTTGATGAAAATTGTAGGGTGGAACTGGAATTTTTTTAAAGGTCTATACATCAGTTTTCTGGTTGGAAAAGTAATAGTAGTAGTAATAATTAAAAAACAAACAAATAAAATTCCCAACTGTTTAAAATTGATTACATTATAGAGATAGTTGGGACTAAAGCTAACTAATCAACTTCCTCTCTCCCCTGATTTAAAAAAAAATATATAAATATGAGTATAGTTGGCATACAATGTTACACTAGTTTCAGGTATATAAGATAGTGATTCAACTTCTTTATACAATATGGCATACTGATCACAGGTATAGTTATTATGTTTCACCAGACAGTGCTATTAAAATATCATTGACTATATTCCCTATGCTGTGCCTTTTATTCCTGTGACTTATCCATTCCATAACTGGAAGCCCATATCTACCATTTCCCTTTATCCATTTTGTATATTCCCTCCCATTCCCCAATTCCAGCAACCATCAGTTTTTTCTCTGTATTTATAGGTCTGATTTTTCTTTTTGTTTGCTCATTTTTGTTTTTAGATTCTACATATGAGTGAAATCATATGGTGTTCATCTTAGTCTCACTTATTTTACTTAGCATAATATCCCCTAGATCCATCCATGTTGTCGCAAATGGCCAAGATCTCATCTTTCCTATGACTGCATAAAATTTCAAAAATCCTCAACAAGGCAATTGGCAAATCACATTCAACAACACATTAAAAGGGTCATTCACCATGATCAAGTGGGATTTATTACAGGGATACAGAGGTAGCTCAATATTCCCTCTCCCCTGATTTTAAATTAGGAAACTGAGGCTTAGAAAGAGAAAATAGAATAGTAAGAGTTTTTTAAAAGAGGAGAGACCATGGAAACCATCTAATCCAATCTACTCTTTATAATCCAGAAAGGGTGGAAATTTTCCCAGAACACTGAGGTAATTACTGCCAGAGCCAGTTCTTTCCACTGGCCACCTTCTATCTATTATCTGCTATATATATATACAGCATATGGTTTGTGTGTGTGTGTGTGTGTGTATGTCTATACACATACATACATACATACATAAATGTTATATATATGGTTTAAATGTTATATATATATATATATTTTTTTTAATTTTTATTTATTTGAGAAAGAGAGAGAGAGAGATCACAGAGCACGAGGGAAAAGCAGACTCACTGCTGAGTTGAAAGCTCAATGTTGGACTCTATCCCAGGACCCTGAGATCATGACCTGAGCCGAAGGCAGATGCTTAACCAACTGAGCCACCAAGTCACCCTACTATTTACTATTTTTAATCAATGTTAGGATTAAACATCATTATTCATTCACCTGCTGGATCCTAAGTAGAATTATCAAATGATAATTACTGTGCTTATAGGTACCATAGTTCATGATCATTTGTTTCAATGCATAGTTTTAATCTTGGCAACTTTTAAGGTGCCTGGATGTCTCAGCTGGTTGAGTGTCTCTTGATTTCAGCTCAGGTTATGATCTCAGGTTTGTGAGATCAAGCCCCACGTTGGCTTTTCTTTTTCCCTCTCCCACTGCCCTCCCCCTGCATGTATGCATATGCATGCTTTCTCTCTGTCTCTCAAAACAATAACAACAACAAAACAGCATAATTTTAATCTAGGCAGCTTTTATGTTCCATATGTGAAATTCCATTCCCTATGTCTTAAAAATAAAAAGCAAACAAAACACAAATATCACATTCTATTAGAAGGTCAGTGTTGACAATTCTTTTGCATGCATTTATAGAAACTGTGATCAGTAATAAAACTGGTAATCAGTAGCTTTTGGTTTAGATGAGGATAAGGACATGTACTTTGGCAGTAGTTGGGGCAAGGTAGAGAACGGGAGAAGTATAAGACCAATGATTAAACAGAAGTGGTAATCTTTTTATGGCGTGTTCTTATAACTACGAAAAATCAGGGGAAACTTATTTATATTTAGAGAGATAGTCTAAAGGAAATGGGGACAAAATGTATTATGAAGAACTTAGAAGTTATACATGTACAGATTACTTGCTACTTGTCTTTGTTTCTTTTCTATTTCTGTGACAACATGAAAATTAACACAGATACATATTAAATGGCCAGGAAAATAAAAGCCAAACAAGTGACTTAATTTGGAATGAGTAACACACACACACAGCTTGGCTACTCCCTTAAAGATATTAGATACTAAACCAAGTGGAGAAGATTATTTAAATAGAAAACACATTTTTTGTGAAATGCTTGAACTTATAGTGTCATCTAAATAACAAGTTTCATTACCAGCATGGAGAGAAAATGTTGGGTTTAACTTTTGAGGTTCTAAGTAAATAAATAAATAGTAGTACTTTTTTCTTCTTGTCATACTCTTCTCCCTTTTACTTGTCTTCACCTCTCTGCACTTGGCCTTATATTAAGAGGTGAGCAGTTTTTCGTGGTTTTGAAATTTTCAGAAACGTGTTATTTTTATTACAGGAACTGAAAGTGTTGGGATAGGAGTAAACACTAGTTGTTTGTGTCTTTTCTAGGTTAATGGACAATGTTGCATAAGGTCAAGATTTTTTAGGATGAACCCTTATTTATTTTTGAGTGCAGCATTTAGGGCAGCTTTGTAGATGACATAAGTTTTTATACTCACTATAATGTCATTGTTGTCAAAATGACAACATGAGAAATTGTATCATTTTCTACTGCTTGAGTTTTCACACTATAGAACACCTGACTGCCAGAATGAATGCAGTATCCTCACCTAAAAGTGTGATAGTGAAAGGAGTCAGCAGAGGAGAGAGAAAGCCTCCTGTGTTCTGTTCACCAAACTTTACGAGTAAATTACGGTTGCCAGTTTGAATAATAATCATACATGAGACCTTTGGGAATAGCAACCTTAATTCTATTGCTGGGCCCACCTCAAAACCATCTCAAATAAACAACCTTCAGTAGTTTTACAGCTTTGGCATTTTGTTTTCAAATTGTTGTATTAGTGTTATTTCAGAGGCACCTCAAAAGAAAGAGAGTCGTGCTTTTGCTGGGAATGCCTCTTGATACCAACTTTTTCTTTCTTACCCCGTTTGGCTGCCATTATTCAATGTTTGCATTCAGGTTTGTGTCAGTTACCTTCATGGGGGAGTTTTGCTTTCCAGAAGATAGTGCCTATCCATTCCTTAGATGTGGCTCTTTGCCCATGAAGTCTGGGATTTAGAAGTAGTCATTTTGAAGCCATTATTCTAATGTATCCTCCCTGCTACCACATTCACCTCATCTTTCAGTGAATCCTTGATGGTTGTTGCTTCTTTCAGTTTATCTCCTAGGCTCTCGTAAAGTGTGAATCAGAAGATAATATATGGGATGGGCCAAGGTAGCTGGTCAATAATCAAAGCTATAAAAGTAATAGTTTATTTTTCAGGTAACATTACCTTTTATCATTACCATTATTTAAACACTAGTTTCACCTTCTTACCTGCTTTATATTTAGAGTCTTCCTTTGACACATTAACACATATTTATTGAGTGTGCTGTTTAAGGTATTTGGCATATGTTGGGGAACAAAATTGACAGAAATCCTTGTCCTCTGGGTGCTTATATTCTATAGCAGGGCTAAGGGAACATAAAGGCTGAGCAGGCTGAAGTTACCATGTGTGGGTCTTAGGCAGAGTCCACATGTATACCTGTGCATTTGGTGTGCTACATAACTCCTGGGAGTACTACTTACCTAATTGTCCTTGTGAATGATGCTGCCGGGGATTGCATACTTTATAGCTTGTGCAGCCCTGGGTGACAGTTCTGGTGTTGGGCCAGGTTTCAGTAGAGCCACCAGCTTTTGGTCCAGTGCCACATGTTTCTTGAGAGTGGACAGGCCTGAGTTTTCTGAAAGACTGTATTAAAGCTTGGTGAAAATTAAATACTAATGAGCACACCGTGGTTGCAAACTTGCAGAAGTTGGAGTTGACTTCAATTAAATTGAAATAATTGAATAGCAAATGATATCAAGGAGGATATAAAACTTTTCAAATCTCCTTATATCCTAGTGAGAGACATGGCCAGGCCAAATTTCCTGTCTAGTGTGAGATCTTTGTAATTAACCTTAACCAGACTGCTTTTCTCACCAAACACTTGGAATTCTAGCATAATTACCTTTAATTACAAAAACAGCCTTTCACGGGCCAGGTCACCTGGATCTGACATTCGAGTTCTGAATAGAATTTCTCACTGCCCATCAAGCACAATCATACCACGTTGTCTTGAAGTTGCAGGATGCTGACTGCAGAGGCTCTTGCCAGGCACTGTCCAGTGCCATGTCAGTGCTCAGAAGGGAGCCATGTTTGCTCGCACATGCCAGAAGGGCTGAGCCTGGCTACCTGTTCCAGGTCTTACTTCATTTTCTCCCAAGACACAGTTCCTGACACTGGGGTATGTCTACATAAATGTCCAGTGGTTGACTTTCTCTTGGAATTTTTATTTTTATTTCTATTTTAGTGATCTTCCCAAAGTAGATTATCAGCAATGTCTAAGTTCAGTTGGATTAGTTCCTTTATTCTCTTTCACATTTTTGTTTTCTTGTGAAGCTCTTGATGCAGACCCGAATGAATGAGCAGAAAATGTTTTGGCAGTGAAGTGCAAAAATTCTCATCATATTGAAAAGTTTGTGATTGTAATCTGGGCCGGCAAATAAAGCCTCTGCCCATAGAACAGGAATATAAAAGGAAAGAGACCTATTAGAAACTATTACCTTAGGGGACCCGGGTTGCTCAGTCGGTTAAGGGTCGGACTCTTGGTTTCCACTCAGGTTATGATCTCAGTGTGGTCAGATCAGCACCCCATCAAGCTCTGTGCTCAGTGGAGAGAGTCTGCTTGAGTTTCTTTCCATCTCATTCTCCCCTCAGCCTGCCCTGCCCTGCTCATGCAAGCAGGCACACACAGTCTCTCACATAAATAACTAAATCTTTAAAAGAAAAAACAGACACTGTCACGTCAGTTTTATTCTGGGGTTTTTTGATATAGGTTATGTAATAGCCGTGGAAGAAGCAAGTCACCTGAATAAGTTGGTGGAAGTAGAGATATAAGAAGTTTCAGCGTCTACAGAAAATCATTCTGTCCAGTTACTCTTTATTTACTTTAGCTTTAGGAATTTCATTTTACTTTCTTTAAGTCAGAAGATGATAAATTGGTATGGAGAGGCAGTGTTTGATTTGGCAGTACATTCAGTGAGGAAATCATGGATCCTTTTATACATAAGCATAATTAGATAATATAATTATACAATAATGTCTTTAGATGGGAGATGGTGCAATTTGGTGGTTAAGAAAATGAACATTTGAGCAAGATAGAATTAGGTTCTTATCTTAACTTTGCCAGTAACTACTGATGACCTTGGGCTTGTAACATTAACTCTGAGCCCAGTCTCATTATTTATAAAATAGAAATTAAATAACTAATATAGGGATGTTGTCAGGTGGATTAAGTTAGATAATGTAGGACACATTCTCTAGTGCTTGACTCAAACAAAATACTTAATTGTTGCTGCTATTATTAATTATTTGGAGATACCTTTAGAAGGTTTTAAATATAATACTATTTTTTTTCTGGAACAAGTTAAATAGATTACTATATTTTTGTCTCTGGTATGAACAAATTAAAAAATATATTTAAAAGTTTGAAAAATTTGCTGATCCATCCAAAAAGTCTTGGCTTCTCTAGTAAAAATTTATTTAGTTCTCTCCATTATAGCATTATGCTAATGTCAAAAATCTTTTAAAAAATTGAAGTTATTTATTTATTTATTTATTTGTAAAGATTTATTTATGTATTTATTTGACAGACAAAGATCACAAGTAGGCAGAGAAGCAGGCAGAGAGAGAGGAGGAAGAAGGCTCCCCACTGAGCCTGATGCGGGGCTTGATCCTAGGAGCCTGGGATCACTACCTGAGTCGAAGGCAGAGGCTTTAACCCACTGAGTCACCCAGGCGCCCTGAAGTTTTTAGTTTATTATTATGGGAATAATCTTTTAATTTATTATCATGGGAATAATCTTTTAAGTCTTTGATTTTTATCATCTGCATTTTTAATTTTGTTGGTACTTTTTTAAAAAAAGGTTTTATATTTGCAAGTTAATGCTACCGTGTTTTTGATAAATTAATATAGTATGCTTTAATTTCATTTCTTTATCCCTATGGGTTGTGTTTTGAATTTGGGGATGAATGATTACAATGGATTTATTTTTGATGTTTATTTTTTAAAAAAAGCAACCAGAGGTATAAAATTGATGTTTTGGTTCCTTGGATTAATTTAAGAGTGTTTTCATTTTTTTTTCTAAATATTCTATATTCTTTGCTTAGAAGTCTTTTTTTGCTTGTTTGTTTCATGGGTTTACTGTCATTTGTTATTTAAATACCTTATTAAATTATAATATTACTTTAGAAAATGTAGCCTATAACATTGTTCAGATTTTTTTTTTTCCCTCTACCTGGTGGGATAAAGGCTAAATTTTAGAAATGTTTTAACATGTTGGCAGAAGAATTTCCTGTCTTCATTGTTTGAATAAAGTCATTTATTAGTTTGGTTGATCAGGAAAAATAGAACCAACAGGATATAGAGAGACCTATAGAAAGAGATTTGTTATAAGGGGTTTACTCACTTGATAATAGAGGCTGAGAAGTCCCACAGTCTGCCGTCTGCAAGCTGAAGGCCCAGGAATGGCAGTGGTATAGTTCTAGTTCAAACCTGACATTCAAAGCAGAGACTATGATGGAACTCCCAGTCTGAGTCTGAAGCCTGAAAACCAGAGGGCCAGGGGTTTTGAGACCTGGGTCATGTCCTAAGGCTAGAGAACCAGGAACATGTATATATGAGGGCAAGGGAAGATCAGTGTCCCAGCTTAAGGAGAAAGTGAATTAATCTTTCCTCTACTTTTTGGTTCTGTTTGGGCTTTTGGCAGATTGGATGAGGCTGGCCTGCATCCGTGAGGGGGGTATTCCTTAGACTCCAATTCAAATGCTGATCTCTTCAGAAACACCCTCATACAGATGCCCAGAAATAGTATTTTACCAGCTACCTGGGCATTCCTTAGCTTAGTCAAATCGACATATAAAATTAACCATCATGGGCCATGAGTCCAGTTACATATGTAAGGTACTTTCTAAAAAATAAAGTATGTATTTAGGCATATTATTGGTATATCCATTAATTTCCTTAATATTTTAAAGTGGGACCAAAGATGGAATATTAGAATATTTCAAAATATTCTTTAAATTTGTAAGTTATATTTTTCAATTTAACATTTTAGAATATGATTTATACTTAGCTGTGAGGTCACAGCAAAGAAAACATAGAAAATACAATTTGGATGTTTCTATATTCTCAGTTTTCTCTAGTAACGTTTTTTTCCCTTTTGTGGGAAACTTTATTTTACCTCTTTGAAAACAAATATAATTTCCCTCTGATTTCTTACATTTTTCAAAAGTTTTATTTAATTTCTTCCTTTGAGAAATTATTTTAAAATACTTAATTAGTCTTTATACCATATCTAATCCCTGTTGTCTATTATGTCTTATCTTACTATTGAGAATAAAAAGCTTTTGCTTTCCAACACCAAAGTTTAGGATACAGAGGCCTCCATATTTTTCCATAAGTTGGAAATTACGTATAATTTTCTATGAGTGTTATCATGAAAAATATTAGATGCCCAACTTTTGAAACTGCATATCAACATTTTCTATGAATTCATATTTAAAATAGGAAATAAACTTATGTTAAACCTATCCAGATACTCATTTTAGCAAAATCACAAGTTGTACATAAAAACATGCTCAGATATCTGCATGCATGTGTATGAAAGGAACTATGCAAAAAAATACACAAGCCTGTCTCTGAGGAATATTATCAGTGTGCGTTCAAAGAAAGGAAATAGAAACTTGATATTAGATTTTTACTATATGCACACTGCCAGTTTGGAGTAGGGTCCAACATGATGAAAGAGTGATGGCTAATCGCTAATGATTAGGGATTGACCAGACAACACATATTGTTTTGTTAACTTTATAAAAACAAACAAACAGATAGCACTGCATTGGAAGTTTGAAGGCCTGGAGTCAAATTCTACATAAATTGGGGGATTCTGTTAACTTCTTGTATATAAACAGACAGGGTTGGTAGTATTTTTTTTGGGGGGGGGGGGTTGGTAGTATTTTATAGATTAATGAATTGCATGTATTAATGAAAAAGAAATTGAAATATTTCATTTTTCCAAGACCCATTTCATTATCAACCCTTTTGTTTGAAGCAAATGACTTCCTAAGTTTATAAGCATTAATTTAGAACCTACCTAGTCTCAATTCCTGAATTTCTTTTGATCAAATATATGGGTATGTATTTCAATCACTCTGACCATTCATTCATTCATTGTGCTTTTTAAATTAAATACATTCCTCAAGCCCAGCCCTCTGTTGGGTGTCAGGGGTGTAGCAGATCTCCTGGATTGCTAGTGGAAGTGATATAAACATAAACAATTGAAAAATACAAAAAATAGAATAAAACTGAAGTATAATAAGAACACTTCTGAGGGAGTTGGGTAAAGCTTTAAGACAGATGTAACAGGGGTGCCTGGGTGTCTCAGTGGGTTAAAGCCTCTGCCTTTGGCTCAGGTCATGATCCCAGGGTCCTGGGATTGAGCCCCACATAGGGCTCTCTGCTCCGCAGGGAGCCTGCTTCCTCCTCTCTCTCTCTCTGCCTGCCTCTCTGCCTACTTGTGATTTCTCTCTCTGTGTCAAATAAACAAAATCTTTAAAAACAAAAAAAGACAGATGTAACATCAGAGATGTGTACTGATATAGTAAATTTTTACTGAATGCAATATATGGTTCTGCCCAGCACCCGGTGTCATGCCAAGAACATGGTTGTTATTGATAGAATAAAAGATGGAGAGGGTAATATGCTGAGATTGGAAAGCATACAAAAGTATGTTTAGGATATAGAGACAATGGGTGTTGCTAATAGTTGCATCAGATTTGGAGAGGAAGTGTCCCTAAGTTAACCTGAAGAAGTAGCTTTGAGACTGATCAGATGGGCTTTGTGTGCTTTACTAAGATGTCTAGATGGTATCCTATACCACATACCAGAGGCATTGGAGGTGTGGCAGTAGGACAGAGAAATCTTTGACCTACTTAGGGAAGAAACTACTGGAGAGATTGCTGTAAGAATATCAGAGGACAAAGCTCTGATAGAATTTTAGAGGGAGATTGAAGAGAAGTGGACATGTCCAGAGCCATTTCTAGAGTAAAATGGACATTTGATGACTATATTAAGAGAGTTATTGAGAGATAAGGAAAAGATTATTCACTCCATGCACACATTCAACCTTTGATCTACACTCTATTAAACCCACATTGCTAGATGTTGGTGTAGGTACACAGAAACAAACAGGACCCCATTTTTTCCTCACAAAATGTATTGCTTGGTGTTTCTGATTTTTGTAAGATTCTGTTTTTTTTTGATTATAGCAATAATTGATTAATGCTCTTAATATAGAGAATAAGACTAAGCTTTTTGCCAAATATAGAAATTAATCAGTGGGTTAAGTCTGATTGTTCTCTTGAAATCTTCAGTCTTTGTCTTCAGTATCTTGTGGTCACTGAGCTGGTATACTATTCTGTTTCTTTCTAAATTGAAATATTTGTGTAGCATTTTCAAGAATAATTTATTACTGCATTAGAAATAGGAATGTATTACCCCCCAGATTTTCATTGCAGTTTGCTTTTGAATATTTGTGAATTCAAATTGAGTAGAGAGGGTGTTAATTAGTGTGCAGATTTTTTTAATTGTCTATAATAGGAAGTTAATTGGTGTTTTCCTTAAAGAATGAATTTAAGTGAATGTGATTTGAAAAGTGTGGTGTTGTTAATCGCGCTGATCCAAGTAGTAGAGACTATTGATTGAGTAAAATAAGCAGTTTTGATTGTTTAACTGCAGGCTTTATTCAGGGAAACCAGAATTAAATGGTGCTAATGATTACAATACTTAATACGTGATAGCTCTGACCTAACTTTGGGTGTATTTTTTAGAAAAATAACTCATTAAAGGGACCTGAGTCTACGTATTCTGACCCTTTGTTATCTGCCCACTGTATTGTTCTCACTATCTCACTTTATCTGCTCCCAATACTATTCATCTAACCCACAACTGCATGCTGTTGGAATCCCTTTACTCTGCAAGTGGTCTTCTTATATGGAATGTTAAAAATAGGTGCAACTCTAGTTACCTTCTATGGCATCCATGTGGTCCAGTAGAAACTCCTCTATCCTTGCTGTGCCAAATGGTGGAAATATAGGCTGACCCACTGGTATGCCTTACCTTCGCTCTACTATCTCCAATATTCTTTTCAGGCTCTGAGACTGATCTGCTACCTATCTGCCCAAACATATCTAACAGGGAATGGAATGCCTGAATCCCTTTTTTGAAAGCATGTAGTCTCTCAGTAATGCCACTCTTAACTGCAGCCTCTCAGTGTGAACGGGGAATCTGCACAAAGCAGAGGGCTTGATGACAACCCTATTCCTTCACAGGTTCTACAGAGGAGATAAAGTAATGGTTTGTGGTAGCAGGGACAGTTTTGCCTCTTTTTAGTAAGCCCATGTCTTGTCCCTATTCTCAGTACTTAGAGAGTCATTTAAATGTGAAATACTTAGCATCTTTGACAGTTCTGCACCAAAAGGAAAATACTGACATAATATCCTGTTGCAGGTATATACTTCCATATGCACCTATCTAAAAATAGATTCTAGACACCTTTAGCTACTATAGTCGCAGAAGGAGTAGAATGTAAACTTCCAAGCAAAGAGAGAATGCTCCCTAGGTTTGGCTTTCACTCTGTCTGAACTCAGGTTGAAAATTAGAAGTTTATACAAATTTAATTTAATGATTTACAAATTTGGTTCATCTGGTTTTCACTTCAGTTCTCCCAAGTGGAAGAGTTATTTTCCTCTCTACTCATCCACTGAGAAATGGCAACTGTCAGTAAAGAATGAAAGCATGCCCTCCCACAGTCCCCTAGTGCCATTGTATGAACATAGTTGAAGAAAATAGGAAAGAGTGTGAAAATAAAATATTGAATGGCTTTATTGAGATATACCTAAAATTTACCTATTTAAAGTATATAGTTCAGTATCTTCTGCTATATTCAGAGTTGTACAACCATTACAACAACCAATTTTATAACATTGTTCTTGCCCCTCAAAAATAATCACATACCCATTAATAGTCACTTTCCATCTTCTCTTCCACCAAGCCCTGGAAACCACTAATCTACTTTCTGCTTCTAAAGATTTGCCTGTTCTGCACATTTCATAAAAATAGAATCTTACAATGTGTGGCCTTTTGTGACTGGCCTGTTTTACTTAGCATGATGTTGTACATGTTGTGGCATGTATCAGTATCATTCATTTTTATTGCAGAAAAAATACAAATAAATTTTTAAAAAATCTATTGAAAGTTATTTTTTCCACAAAGAAACTTAGAGATGGAATTAGGCATGTAAAAGACTTATTGATAAGTAATACCTGTGAAAGGAAAAGAGCAGAAGCAGGATTGTAAAAGGGGGCTATCAGACCATGATGCACACCCTGCATCTTGGTGGTACCCCAGAGCAAAGACTGCCCATTGGAAGAATATCCTCCATTGAGAGGGAATGGCCAGGCTCTTACACCACTGCCTAGTTAATGATCGGTCAGGAGCTTTCCTGAGAATAAGACAAAACACTGAGGCAAAGCTGGATAAACCTTTCAGCTAGATTCTGTTAGCAGACCCCAGTCCTGCAGCTAGACAGCAAGTCCTTTCTTAAAGAGCAGTTTGAGTGTCACATCTCTGTTGCTAACAAGGCTAAAATAAGCACCTGTTAGAAGAGCTCCAGTTGTCTGGGCATGTACTCAGAACATGCTGGATTCAAAATGAGCCTCCATTGCATATTCATTTGTTGCCTTCCCTCCCACAGTACTTGGATGGCAGAGGCTCTCACCTCCATACTTCTGGAGTCAACTTTCTTCAAGTAGGAATTTTTACATACAGTAGGAGCTCAATAAATACTGTTGATCAACAGACCTAAACAAGCAAGGAAAACATTTCTTTTTTGGATCCGAAGTCTCCTTTTATGGCACACAATAAAAGAGTCCCTTACCTCTTACAACTCTACACTGACGTGGTCTAGAGGATTACAAAGTATATACAAAAATTTTCTGGAAGCTGTTAGGTGGCCTCATTGAGAGTATACAACCGGAGTAATGATAACACAGAAATCATGATTCTGTGCAATGCTTACAGCACACAGCACATGGGCAGACATAACTGGCAGTAAATGGTCATGTTTAGGTAATAGGTTTTAAAGACTTACACCTTTCTTAACGCTGTAGCTCTATGGCTCCAGAGCCACTTCTTACTGAAATCTTCTTATGAATAACTATGACCATATGCTCCATCCAGTCCCCAGGTGCCCAAAACCTTCCTGAATTCCACATACCTCACTGTGAACTGAGAAACTAATCTGTACTCCCTCAGCCATGAAATTTGCCACTCAGAAAACTGCATATTCATAATTCGAGAACCTGTAATGATGCATTGTAACTGACAGATGATCTAATCTCTAGGCACATATTGCTTTTAGTTTTACTTATTGAAGATGGAAGAGATTTCTCTCATTTCTGTGATGGATCTTTGTATACTTTTTATGAATCATGGTGACAGTGTGATAAAATTAAGAAATTCCATTGATTCAGTTATGAGGGGCTTCATTGCTCACCATGCATGATAAACCTGCATCACTGTTTGCACATAATATACATATTTAGGGACATAATTCATTTCAGAGTGTATAGCACACTGTGTGATCATAGAGAAAGCCTTTTAAAAATTTTTTTCTTAAATTCCTTTGAGGCAAACCTAATGGAAACAGCTTTGTAAAATAGTGGAAAGCCATATAACATGAAGAATTAATTAACTAAAGTTTATTCTTCCAGCACTTAATTATTTTTAAAGATTTTATCCAAGAAAAAAACACAGAAATCACAAGTTATGGGGGAGGAGCAGCAGAAGAAGGGGAAGCAGAGTCCCCACTGAGGAAGGAGCCTGATGCAGGGCTCAATCCCAGGACCCTGAGATCATGACCTGAACTGCAGGCGGATGCTTAACTGACTGAGCCACGCAGGCACCCATTTCAACACTTTAATTTCAGTCACAATAAGAAGTGATTATGTGAATTTGTCAACAATCATAATCTTTCCAAGAGACAGAATATTGCAGTTTCATTCTTGATAACTTGGATACCAACCCAGAAAACACTGTCTTACATTCTCATAAGGAACCTCTCTCTAAAAAATACATTCAATAAACAGAATATTTTGACCAAGGCACATGGATATTTTAATGTTAATTTTAGCTAAAATGTAGGTAGTATATAAAATATCATGATACAACTCTTTGCTACCCAGTGTCATTCTTTCTCTGTTCTGACACAAGGAAATGGTAGAAATTAGTAAATAGAACTAGAATTCAAACCCATCAAATAGTTTGAAAAATAATGTATTCATACTTAAAAGATTGTCAAGTGTTACAGGAAAAAAAATTACATTTTGATGATGGTGAAAGTCATTATACCTCACATGTACATGGAAGCCTGAGCAACCATATATATACCGTGAGAAAATAGTAACTTGGCTGTTAAATTGCTGTATTCCTCATCTTGATGAGAGAGTTGATATCCTAAATGATTAAAAGTTAAAGGAATGAAAAAACAGCAAAGGATATCTCAGTTCCAAACCTATTCTGCTCAATGTGAACTTAAGTCTGTCTACTTTTCTGCAACTTGAACCTCTCATTGCCATATTATATTCATATGCACATTATACTCAGTGTCCTCTCCATAGTTCAATGGTGTTTATCATCAGTTTTCTTCTGAAAGTTGACAGACAACTATAAGGAAAATCAAGGTGGTCTTTGAATGCCAAATAGTGACCTCAAAAAGGCAAATAGACTACTGTATTATGAGGAATGAATATACATATCTGTTAGTGTTGATACAGTACTAACATTCCAATGCTATACCAATCATACAGATTTTTAATCCGTATTGAATGAATACTTGCTGTCTGCCTATTGGTACTGTGCTGGGTACAAAAATATGTCCTAAGTGGAGAGACATTTTATACTCACTAGTCATTCAGAGGAATGTCAAATCCTGTTGTTGGTGCCAAAGTTTAAGTGTCCCTTATGAGAGAGGGCCTAGAAATTGTCTTAGATGATTAAAGGGGATATCCAGTTTGGTTGAGATAATACTCATCATTACCTAATCTGTCTCAAAGCCCATGATATCTGCTAGTATAGAAGCAGGAAGAACCTAGATAGAGCAACTAATGTAAGTTAAAATGATAGCCGCATTGGACCTAAGCATGAGGCACAATTACAAAGTTGGAACTGTTCTACTTTTAAGTATTTTTTATTCATTCAACAGACATTTACTAGGACTACTCTGCATGAAGTTTCGTTCTGTATATTCATGTTTAGTAAATAAAACATACACTTCTCATCCTTGGAAGCCAGAGTGGGGTGGGGAGCAAACCAAGATGAGCATGGACCGGTGGTGGGGAGAATGGCTGTTGGACCAGTCGTCTCCTGTAGTCTTGCACAGTGCTGAGTATCATTGATCCCATATTAAATTAACACTAGTTAGCAAGGCAGTATATGGTAAATGCCATAGGTGAAATATAAAAGTAAATTCTATAGGGATTAGAGGGGAGGGGATTGACTTCTTTTCAGAATAATCTTAGAAGGCTAGTGATTAAAAGGGGATTTGAAGTGAGCCTCGCAGGGTGGCTAAGACTTAATATAAAAGGAAATAGTTTAAGGGGAAACAAAATGAGTGAAGAGCTAAAGAAACAGTTGCTCAGTGTGTTCCGGAGGGTAGTATTAAGCATTCTGGCCACAGTCATGATTATTGTAGAGGAAAAACAGGGATTTAGGCTAGAGAAATGGGTAGGATCTTTGCATGGTGTAGAGGGAATGCTTCTCTCCTTTGCTGATGGAAGTACAAAAGAATACCCTCTGTGTTCATTTGTTACTTAATATTTTCTGCCCTAGGAAAGAGATCAGGGTCACTATTTTCTTTTTCCAGCATCATTAATACTTCAAATATACTTGAGCCTTTTCTCCTAGGGAAGTGTAAGGATAGATGTGCATTGTGTTTGACTGTCATCTACTGGTTTTGGTTCACTGCTGAGATAACCGTTTACTCTTATTCAAGCTGTTAAAGGGCTAGTTCAAAAACAGGATTTAAGTAGGAAATAAATGATCCAGAGAATGACATTGCCCCTCACTGAGTACAAGGTTGCACTTCACATAAGGGTATTTTCTCCCCAGTGAAACACAGTTCAAACAGAAGATAGAGAAGAAATTAATGCAAAAGTAATTTGTGTCTCTGTGTTAAATAGACAATTCTCTCGATTTTCAGTGATATTTTTATTGCTGTGCTGGCTTTTACACAGTTGTCCTGCCTGCAAAAATAATTCCAATATTTGTGTTGACGCAAATGACAGAAGATGAAAAATTTATAGAAATCTGTGTTTACATATGTATTTATATAGATGTGTTAAATGCAAATGTAATTTTTATGAACTACACACTGAGTTAAGCACTAATGAAACTAAGCTAGGGAATGGAATGAGCACATTCTATCATGTTTAAAATGAAGGTGCATGGTGTCTCTCGGCTGTTTTCTCTCTTATTTCTTTTTTCCATCCAAAATGTGTTTTCATGTAAAGATGAGCTGAACATCCACATGGCCAAAAACTTCTATACTGCCAATTGATGGAGTCAATATTAGTTTTCCATTCGTATTTTTTAAACTATTTGCTATATTTTAAACATTTATTCCTTCTGACACTTCCATGTTTAAATGCGGAATTGAAAATAGAGCTTTTGTGACTTGTTACTTAACAGTCACAGCTGGGGTGGAAGTATTTACTAGAGTGTGTTGAGGGACTGAATTTCTGAATTTCTGCTAAAAGAGCATACCTGATAATGAGGATTATTCCTTGGCATGAACGGCCAATGAATGCTGTCCCAGAATTAAGGGGTATTTCACTCTGCACTGAAGAATTATGGTTAAATCCTAGCCAGTTCTGATTCTTTGCAGAACTTCATCGCTGGGATTAGCGTTCTTTGTACTTGGTATAATCAAATAGTGTGCATTTTGCAGCTGTGGCAAACTCAGTCTCTAGGCCAGATTCAGCTCACAGTTCTGATTCTTTTCATCGGCACAGGGCTTTCGTATTTTTTTATTCTGAATACCTCAGGGAGTGCTACCACTGTCATGTTTATTTCTTAGGCTGCTCTGTTCGGAAGCATCACCATTTTCTGGCCCTAAAATTATTGGTGATCAAGTCTTCTGCAGTGGCTGGAGAGTCTGTTGGAGAAGGGCTGCAGCAACAACAGATTCTCAGTCCTACCCTATTGAATGCTTATGCTGGAAATTTCAGAGGGCATCCAGTGTATCTGTCATTTAAAGAAGTCATCCTTGAATGGGGCAGCTGGGTGGCTCAGTTGGTTGAGTGTCTAACTCTTGAATCTGTCACCATCTCGGGATTGTGAGATTGAGCCCTGCATCAGATCAGGCTCAACGCTCAGTGGGGAGTCTGCTTGAGATTCTCTCTCTCTCTCTCTCAAATAATAAACAAATAAGTCTTTAAGAGAAATAGTCCCTGACTATTCTGATGTACAGGCAGCATTGGGAACTATTGCAATAGTGTTTCCCTGGGTAAGAGGAGTCATTTGCTTCCATAGATACACTAACTAAACAGTATACACTAATTCAAAGCTTAGACTGTTGCAGTAATTCTCAAAGGGAAAAAAAAAACCCTCAATAAACAAAAAACAAAACCTAGATTTAATGATTACTAGTGCCAAATGTCTTATGTGTGTTATGATGTTTACTCTACTAATGGAAAGTTTTCTTCTTACCATGTCAGTTTCTAGACCTTGACCTCTCTGTGATAGCATTCTTCCACTCTTTACACAAGGCAGGGCCTACATTCTGCCCTCCTACCCTGGTTTCTACACATCACAGAAATTAATTTTTCAACTAAAATTATTTTGTTTACTTTATTCCTCTCCTGGAATGTAATCTTCATGAGGATAGATTTTTGTTTTATTTATTTCAATATTACATGGATCTAGAATAGTGGCTGCTCCATTATCAGAACTGAGTAGATATTTATTAATAAATATATCATCTTCCTTAACTTCCTATCTTCCTATAGTGTCTTCTGTTTCCTTTTCTTTTGGTTAGAAAATTCTAAGACTTTGAGGCCAATTTTTTATTGTCTCTAAAGAAAAAAAACTGTGCAATATTTTTGTATTTCCAAAATATTATCTTAGTTGTTACTGTTACTGTAGTTATTAACATCCAATATGGATTCTCCTGATACACAGAGATAATTTTAAGAAGAATAAAATGATAAAATTCCTTGTTTTTAAAATTTTAGTCATTCTTATTTAATATCAACTTTGCGTACGTACCTCACAGAGGTAATGTGAAAATTAATGTCTGTTTAGTAATTGCAAAATAGTAAAGCACCCTGTATCCCTAAGGGAAAAATAGTTCTATAAATGCACATAATTAGTATTATAGTTTTCTCATTTGTAGAACACAGAGAGAAAAATACCTATTCCTATTCACAAGGGTATTATTGGGATTAATTAATTAATGTTTACAGAGCAGCCAGAATGTGGGGGGGAAACACATTTTCTTGCTATTTATAAGTGCATTTCAAAGGCAAAGAGGCAAATTGTGTTTGCAATTTAGAGTTATTTACTTATTTATCTTGAATGTTGGGATAAATTGCACTTGTCCTCCTCAATCATGTACCGGATCCTGATATACTTTTTTCTTTTTTAACTTCTATACTTGAGCAGACACTATAGCCCTTTAGGTTCTGGAAGTAACCAATTAATGGATAATGTATTATTTCTTCTTTTCAAAAATAGCTCATTCTGAAAAACATGCAGGTTATTTTGTCCTGTTTTATTTTTCCTGTGTTGACATAGTACACTTTATTATCCTTTGGGTATGATTTTATGTAAAACCACTGAATTTTGACATTTTTTATCGAGACATGTGGTTTTGATACTACTATTTTGGTTCTTTACTGTGACTATTACACTTGATTTCATATCGCTGCATTTCAACTGAGTGGATTACTAAAATGTAGGTTCTGAAAGAACGAAACAGAGACAGACTATAGTCATGTTTCTTTCCTGCCCTATTTTTTTATTTTGTCTTCTGCTGCTTGAAGTCCTTTTTATTTTTTTAAAATATTTTATTTATTTATTTGGCAGACAGAGATTAGAAGTAGGCAGAGGGGCAGGCAGAGAGAGAGGAGGAAGCAGGCTCCCTGCTGGACCCTGGGATCATGACCCGAGCCGAAGGCAGAGGCTTTAACCCACTGAGCCACCCAGGTACCCCGAACTGCTACTTGAAGTCTTTAAATTAAAACTAAGCATTGGTGATTTTTTAAATGGGTTCCAAATGTGAATTTTGGCTCTAAAACTTGTCAGAGTACTCTTTCCCTCTTCAATTTTGCTTCTACATTACCTCTTTACCACTGCATTTTCAGTGGATTACAATAGACTCTTATCAGTTGATATTGATCTTCTTTTCCTTATTTATTGCATATACACACAACTAGTGATTGTGTAAAGGCACAGGGATTACATGATTAGCTGTGGTTTCTTTATACTGACTTCTAGTTTCTTAACTGGTACCAAACAACCAGGCCACAGTCAGGAGCTCTAGTTAAATTAGCATTAAGTTGCTATCTGGTTATTTTTGCATGATCCTTCCTTGTCAGAAAGCTTTGTAAGAAAAGTAAAATTATGCTTTTGTAGAGAGAATGATACTCTGTTATGTATTTTCCTATCAGACATCCAGTTATCCCTCCCTCTATGACAAGTAGCCCTGAGTTGTTTTTTTTCTGGTTTTCTCTTTTTTTCAGGAAATGTTTTGCTAATAATGGATAAAAATTTTAGGGAAGATAATACATGATGAAGAGGAAATATCATGTATAAAACTAAATTATAAAGCTACATAAATGGCACAGGTCCTTGGTGGGTTGAAGAAGAAACACAATATTTGTGTGAAGGTTAGGGGTAAGGATTATGCCCTTCTATCATAATAAAGACCAAAAGAACATCACTCAGTCTCCTACTATCCTTGAGATATATAAATTAAATTTGCTTCTTCTCTAGTGCCTTATGAAATAAATACAGATATTCTGATATGTTGTTAGAAAATCTGGTTAATTATGTCATTGTGATTGGTACATGATGTATAAAAAATCTGCAAATCAAAAAAATACAGTCCAACTTTAATTGGCTAATATATTTGGCTTTATATTACTTTAAGGACACATGAAGCAATGAGATTACATCTTTGGGCATTAGAGTTGAATTTGAATTCTTTACATATGATGAAATTTTTAGGCTTTTTATTGCTCCCTCCAAACTGACAAAATATTTCACAAGTTAAGGGAAACATTGCAAGTGTAATGAAAACACAATGCCCAAGACTGCATAAATGCATCTTGTTTTATTTACATTTCTAGATGTTGCAAAGCTAAATTACTGGATTTCTTCCTTGTTTTGACAGAGCCATGCTGAAAAGTAACCTAATACTTCTTTTAAGGTGCTTTTAACTAGAGCTGGAACTACAAAGACTAGAAGGAAAGAAATATGCCTCAATTAACACACGGTTTTCCAGGGATGTGCTTTGCTGTCTTGACCACAAGATTTGTTAGATTATTTAATTTGTTATTTTTAACCTTTAGAATAGTTCAGCAGAAGATGGAAATGTACCATCATACATATTTAGATAAATATTCATGTCTTTAAGATAGATAAATCTCTGTGTAACTATTGTCTTGTTCTGTGGCATATACAATTATTTGCTTGGCTAGTTAGTGTGTTATGAGCTCATTTATATTCAGGTAAAATGGTGTCACCCACTTCTAAAATAAAAGGTTCTCTATCTTGAATCCCCATGTTGTCCTTATACAAATGTAGGATAGGAGAAAGGGGAACATAGCAATATGCAACTTTGATTAAGGGTGTATTTGTCTATAAACCTCCATCACATTATATGAAGAGACTGCAGTGTAACTCAGTTTTTGGTTAAAGAGTCAATGTCTGCCTTTACTTTTTGTGTCATACACCATATTTACTTAAAGTCACCTGTGATATCATTTCTATAGGCTATGTACCCCCAATAGTTAGCAAAATACTGGATGGGATAAAATAATTTCTTGTTGAATATATGTGTTAAAGATGTGATAGTAAATTTAGAAGTCATATTGGGAGTTTGTTTTGAGGGGAAAAAGCATAAAAAATGAAGTCCCTGAGTATTTTAAACAAAGATTAGAAGGCTCAGTGGATTGAAATTCTCACAGTAGAGAATCACAGGTTTCAGTGAACTTTATCAACTGGACCAAATATGATACATTTTTTAAGGCTCATGCAGAAGTCTCATGGTCTATTCAACTTTTAAGGCTCATGCAGAAGTCTCACAGTCCATTCAACTGTGAGAATAATCCTTTAACTCAGAATTGCTAAATGATTAGTTTCTTGTTTGCTGTGAACCTTATTGTCTATATCCCCTGTTCAAGCAATTAATCTTGTACTACCTTGCAACGTTTCTTGGGTTATGCTCTTGTGTAGTTATTTGGCTCTTCCATTGTTCATGGCCCCATGTTGAGCATATCCACAAGTAAATTATTGAGGCAGAGAACAAGATGTGTGTGTCCAGGTGTCTATGTGTGTCATAGTATGCTCTGAACTCCATAAAGGTTTTAAAAATATATTGCAGATTTGATATTATTTTAAAGAATTCCATAAGACTCAGTAGTATAAAATAGGAAAGGACTGCATAATATCCACTAAAAGAGTTACTGCTGTATAATAATGGGAAAGCCTATCACAGATGAGAGCTGACCCTTGAAAAAGGGTTGAAAACATGAAGGGAACTTATGATCTTAGAAGGAAGATGAGTTAGTGAGTATTGACCAGGAATCAGGAAAGGGTAGTAATATGCAGGACCTTAACAAATCACATTTTATCGTAAGTATGTGAAGTTTTTAAAACCTTTGAATATATAAGTATATTAAGAAATTCTGCTTATCTAGGCTTATCTGTTACCAAGCTGATTTCCTTTGACTGCTAAATTGATTAGAAAAAATATGTATTATTGCTAGGGGTAAATGAAGAGTGGGTAAAATAAATTGCACAGCAGAGACATATTTCATTTACAGATTTACGACTTACTGAACATTAGATTTAGATAACACCAGAGAAAGGTGGCATCATAGATTCCCATGAGCAAAAGTATCTGAGAAGGCAACCTAAAAAAATGGAAAGGAAGTCAATGTGCACATTAATGGAAGAAAATGATTGCTGTTGTAACAAGTGTATATTACCATTGGAGGCAAACTCATACTATGCATAAAAATATGATCATTGTTGATGAATAGATAATTCATATTAGAAAATCAGCAAAAGCTAAATAATTTAAAATGCTTGCTATTTTTTAGCTCCAATAATTCAGAAGTAGCTCAGTGAACAAAGTTACAGACTAGGGATTGTTGGATAACTCTATAAGTTGATGGAATGAGGCTTAAATATATTTTTCTAAACCTGGTCAGGACAGATATCTTAATGATAAGTAGGGAATAAATCTTTCTGCGTTTTTATAAAATCAGTGATCGACTTGGGTGTCATTTTCTTAATGCATAAGCTAATATTACATGTGCTTTCTAACAATTTTTATGGCTTTTACTTAAGTATTTGTCTCAACCTAAATTAGAAAAGAAGAAGTAGATTTACTTGGTTAATATCCAAAACATGTAGTTCAGAATCACTTATAGCATTTGCGATATGAAGAATAGGTCATAGGTAGAAGATAGATGATAGGCACATATGGATAAATTTCCATGTTGTTCTCTAAGGTAGACTTGAAAAGTGGCATTAGAGTATTAGAGACCTAAATTCTTGGAGGCCCTATCAGGACCCATCTTGGAAAGCTGATAGGTTCTTCCTTTAAATTCCTAATGGAGAGGGAAAAAAAACAATTAAAGATACTAGCAGCTTTGACTTTAGCCCAGAGGAGCCTCAGCAGAACTTGGAATCTTAGGCCCAACAAAATACAGGAACAGAGCACCTGGATTGTGACATTAATGTGTTATTACTGAGTAATATTATTGAGTAATATTGATCACCCAAATCTATTTTATTAAAGAGAGGGATGAAATTAAGAAAAAGGCTGCTGTAAAGTACTTATATTTTTAATATTTTCAAACTGAGGTGAACCAAATACAGATTTCGATTAAGTACAACAGAAGGTCTAACTGAGACCAGCTTTAGCAGGCATCACTTCTGATAACCTAGCTTACAGAGCCCCCTCCTCCTGCTCAGGATATTTTAACACATTCTTGTGAAGCTCATCCTGGGGAAGAGTTTGAGAGGTTTGTGTTTCAGAAAACAGGAAAGATCACAAAAGGATGCAGTAGGTCTTAAGTAGAGAACTTAAGTTTAAGTTAGGGCCTCTAAGTTTAGGATTTTCTTGGGTACTGGAGACTTATTCTATCTTCTACTGATAAGGCCACTGTCATTATAAGAAAACAGTCTGGTGGCCAGCTGGAGAACTGGAAGAGAGCACAGCTTACAGTATTGGTGTGGTGGCTTCTATGGATGACTACAGGTGTTACCTATTCAGGTAATTTGTTCTCTTCCATTTCTTTTCTGTGCCTTTGCTGCTACCAAAGAAGGTTAAATCACAGGACTGGATTAAGGCTGGGTATGGAAGGAAGGGAGGACCAAGACTCTGCAAGGTGTTACTGAGTCTTGTCAATTGTGACTTAAAGATTTCAAGTAAATTCTTTAAAAATGTAATTATTTGAAAAAGCTGTGAAGCATCCTAACTAGATCCATGACTCTTAAAAGGAGCTCTTTTGTGAAATGTCACCTAGAAATGGTGCTAAGGATTAATAGGAAGTCACTAATTGATTTAAACACAACCCAAACCTAGAATTTGTTTTCAGATTAGTATTTAAGGAAGTGAGCAGGACCTCACATGCAAAAGACATGAGAGTCACAGAAGTGGGTTTAGGAAACTGCTTTCTAGTAGCTAGTGTTTAGCAACAACCGCAGGGAACACCCAGCTGGCCAACAACAAAGAGAAGTAAACCGTGGAATCTGTTGCTGAAAGCACTACAAAAAGAGGGTGTAGCATTGAACAGAGGTAGAGGTACAACCTCAAGATCAGCTGTCACAAAGGCCCTCTGTGAAGTGCTAGCCCCTCGGTCTGACTTCAGAGACATTAGATGGAGCGTGTGGGCCAGGGGGACCTTGTCATTCAGAGTGTCAACTTTGACGTGTCTCTTTCGCAGTACTAGTCACCCTTGAGGAAAGAGAGGATCCTGGGCATCCCAAAAAGCCGAAGACTACTCTCTTTCACTGTATCCAAGGACAGAGGTTGAATGACAATCTTACATATTCCTGAGGGAAGCCAAGTGGGATTTCCTGGCAGTTGTAAGGACAGACATAAGCTCCAGTTTACTGGTGTAATGTGTAGCCTTGGAAAGGGTGAAAATCAAAGAAATGTCTCTGTTTGTTCTGTTCCTAATATTGGTACTATAGCTTATTATAAAACTGGTAATTTGCATGAAGACAATATGGCATGCTTTATCTGACTTGATTTCTTTCCCTCCCTTATGTGGTTTATTAAAAACAATAATTTGTCATACATGTACATAAGAGATGGTCATTTTTTTTCTTGTAGAAACATTTTTGTACAAATACACCACTATGCAGAAAAATGATAATTTGTAAATCAACAGTGTCCCAATACAATAAAGTACATCCAGGAGATACTCCAAAGAATGTTGATAATTTATTTAGATTCAAGGACATATTGTCACTTTTATTATTATTTACTACAGTTTTATATTTCCTTTACATATGCTCCCTGATAGACATTGGTGAGATACAAGGTACATAGAAACAAAGGAATATCCTATAGGAAAATACAAAGTATATTCTATATTTTGAGCTCTGGTGTTTGATATTAGGGTTTATTAGCTTTGGAGTGGTTGTCAAAGGAAACAGCAGTTGTGAAAGAAAAGAGTGTTGAAATGAGAGTTATTATATCCACTGCATCTCAGGAAAGTTCCTGCATGAGGTAAAAAATTCAAGTTCCCTGAGTGTTTTGTTATTTTGTATATTTTGGACCCTTCCCATGAGAAGTGATCATGAAATACGTTGGTAATCATTCTAACACCCACCTCAACATAGACCTAGACAAGCAGAACCCTGCCTGGGGCTACCTTCTTTTCAGACCCTTCTCTGGACGTTTTCCTACTACATTCCTCCCAGAAAGACATGCCCAACTGAGCCCAACTCCATCTCCCTTCTGTCCTCAGATACCATGCAGTTGGTACCAGGGAGCTAGAAATTCCCTGCCCCAAATATGCCCTTATTGTGCTATCTGGCCCTGCTCAGGCTCCTTCCAGGATGTGTCTTAGAGGCTGGGGGAAGAAACAGAGAGAAACTAATAGAGCTCAGTTGCAGCTGGTCATCTCCATGCATGTGCCAGACTTCAGACTGTTCTGATGGAGACTAGTTTGGGAAGAGAGTGAAGTGAGGCTGAAGGTCTCAGTTTATACTCTTCTCCAACCTTGTACATGATTCCAAATACTAAAATTAAGAACAAAACAAAAAACTGTCAATTATTTTTGGGTTAAACGTAACATTAACCTGTTTATGATTAAATGAAAGAGAATTAAGATTGTATGAGCTAACTCTTAAGAGAAAATGAGTTCATTTTTCAAATAGCATCTTTTGTTTTTAGAATAATTGTGTTTATATCAGTATTATACTTAACTGCAAATTGTTAATGCCTTCATCCATTGAAGAATTAGAAAATTCTATAAACTCATTATTAATCAATTCTAGTAATAAAACTAAAAGCAAGCAAACAAAAAAATTCCACAGTCAAACCGTAAGTAATGCAGTTGTACTCTTTTCATGTAGCCTATGTTTAATTCGCAGTGAGGTTTTATTAAAAAAAAAAAAAATTGAAATAGGGATTATATTCTTTCCATTTGTTTTTATCCACTCCTAAAAGTATTCTGTTTACTCAGGATTAGCTTAATTACCATATCTATGTGTTTAGTGTAGCACATCTTCACAAGTGGCTACTCAAATACTGTGAAGGTATTACTTAGGGGTTTATGATGATGTAAGTCACTGCAAGACAAAGAATCAAAATGAAGGCAATGCATAATAATTTTGGAAGCTATTAAAAATAATTCAGAGGTTGCATAGAAACTAAGTAATCAAAATAAAACAAGTTTCAGTTGTCCAAAAAAGAACTAAAGTTTATGATCAAGAATTTGGGATGTGGACAAGGTGAGAAGAAGGCCTAAGAATCAAGTTATAGAACAGGAAATAATGACTCAGCAGCACACTGTGTATAGGAGACAGCCATGGTAGAGAATGCTTTCATTTTAAATGTTATTGAAATTAGTGACATGGAAATGACTGTGAGAAACCTGGGTAGAAGATAGCAAACTTCTAGGGAATAAGGACTTGTAGTGAGCCTAGGTAGAATATTCATTTTGAGTTATCCTTCCTAAAATAAATCCTCTCTGTCTAGAGTATAAATATCTTCTATTGCCAGTGCACTTCTTTTTTAACTAAGCAGGGTTTTGGATTGATTTATGTAAGTTAAAAATAGTCACTTTATCTTCTTACAAAATGTGTCATACACATTGAAATATGAAGGTTCATTTTGAGTCAGTGGAACCATTATACTTAAAAGGCATTCACATGAATAACAGTGTCCTTACAAGCATAAGCACTTAGTGCATCATGACAGATAAAGGTTTTAAAGAAATAAACAGTATCCCAATTTGTTTTGTCTTGGTACATTCTTTTCTCTTATGACATAGAATACTTTATTTGTTTTGCTATCAGTTTTATATTAATCATATATATTTTATGGTAATTTGTCTCTTTTTAAATTCTATTAGCTTTTATATATAAAAACAGTTTTCAAATGGCTTTTTTTTTTTTAAACAACACAAGCCAGTTAGAGACTAGTAATGGTGAATAACTTCTAACAGAATTACTTCAGGTTATTTAACAGTATCCTTTGTAATATATTCTATTGATTATTTTATTCATTTTGATTCAGAAGAGTTATTTATAAGGTGAAATATAAGGTGGGTATTATGATAAGTACTAGGTAAACTCTGTAAATAAAATACAAATCACTGCCAAAGTTATGGTCAAATCATTTGTCCAATGGTAATCCTGAGTGTAGTAAGTCATATGATGCTTTTGGTTGAAGTCATCCAGAATCACTGGCTGTTTTGGACAACATTTTACTATATGTATACATAGTCCTCCCTCCCCAATTAAAAAACAAAGCAATAACAAAAACCCAAGTATTATTGAAAATTGGTTGTTTTATAATGAATTTATTTCTATGGCTAGCTTTCCCATAAAGAAGACATAATTACTTATATCAACTAAGATAGTGTAGTTATTTTAAAGAAGTATTTATATTAGTCCTAAGTTTTTTTAGGTCCATCACATCAGACACAAAAATACATTATCTAACTGGATACTTTTATAATCTGCATAGAAACAATTTAACTTGTGCAGGTTGAGAGATATACTTGAGCCCATTCAGATTCAAAATGCTACTACCTTGTTCCTCAAAGAAATTATTTGGTTTAATAATAGCTTTTGTTATACAAGAAAGAAAAATAAAGCTTGGAAGTATCTAATGATTCTAGTACAGTTACAGTTGCTGAGCAACTAAAGAGGATGTGAGAAGTTTAGGCTTCACAGTCACAAGAAGCCTAGTTTTTAGTAGTGATGGATTCATTTTCTTTTCAAAGCAAAGTATATGGAAAACTGTATGATTTAATGACACTTTTAAATATATTTAACGTTTGATGATAAGCAGGTTAGATTTAGTGTGCCCAATGTTACCCCTCTAACATTTACTCAATAAATATGTCAAACTGCATTAACTATTTTACTGTGTTCTTTCTTTGGCTTTAGAAGTACTAGACAAAATTACGGTTTTACAAAATAGAATTATTGGTTATATAAAGCCAATCCAATATATGCTAATAATATTTGGTCATATTTATTCTTTATATTCTGACCCTATTAGTGAAGGATGAGGGATAGGAGAGAATAGAGAAAATATAAGAATAAAATAGAGAAAAAGAAGTAGTTTTCTATATCCATTGATACTCAGTTGCTGGAGGCTAGTAACAGTTCTCTTCTAGAGTCATCGATTGGTTGCCAACCATGTATCTTTTTCTGTATTTAAGTTTTACGATCACAGAAAATATACACTCTGCCTTAGAGACTATAAAATGTTAGACACAGTGGTCCTTCCCATGTGGTGCTTAGTATCCAACTGAAATTTTTGATTTAAAAATTTTTCTCATTATTTTTATTAACACAAAAATTTAATGTATTTTTGAGTTGCTAAGAAATACAGTGCAATGAACATCCAATAGTTGTAGTATTACAATGAAGGTATTGCTGAACCTTTAATATTTTTCTGTCTTGATTTGTGGATTTATTATCTATTAGAAAACCAAAATTATTGTCTATAGAAAATCACTGTTTTCATGAGAAAATTTGCATCATAGAAAAATTAAACATTAGATTTAAAAAAGAATAAATATTTTTTATAATACTGGGGAGGGAGCTTTATCTTATTTAAATTAAAAATTGAAATTACTAGTCCTGCATTTTTCAGTATGATTATTTAAATGTGCTATAATCATGTGACTAATTGAATATATGTATATAATTTAATTTCCTGAAATATTTTTATATGCTGAGAACAGTTTAATGCCAAAAATTGGCATTTTTCCATCTAATGGAAAAGAAAACAGATATGGGTGGGGTATCCGTGAGATGATTTCACTTCTCTGTTATTCTTTTTGTATGTTTTTGGGGGAGGTCACAACAGAAGTGGTAGAATGATATAAAATCTAAGTGCTGGTCAGTTGCGGTGAAGTTGGCATTTCTAGATCTCAGTTCTTGCGAAGATCTAGTTCTTTAAGCAATTATTCTATTAATTCAGTACTATATGTTTAATTGGGGAAGCAGGTAATGATTGTAAGAATCTGTCCAATTCTGAGACTTTGTACAGTGTCTTTCTTAGAACTAAAATTGTTTGCAGAAAGAAGACCACAATTTACTGGGTTTGTTTGTATTTTTGTGTCTTTTTTTTTTTTTTTTTTTTTTTGCACTTGACATCATTTGTAGTTACTTAACAATTAGAACCCAAGGAATAGAATGTGCTTTAGGAAATAGTAGGATCCTTTAAATTAAAATTTGAGAACAAAAAGGAACAAATGGTCATCTGAATGTTCTATAATGCCAACATGAAAATAGACTGACAAACCTTTAATAATTGAAAGAGATACTGAGTAATTAAACTTTCAAATAAATTATAAATGGCTTAGACATAACATTAAATGGGACATATCCATGCAACTCTCAAAAAGCAACTAACTTACCTTAGATGAAGAAATGTTACTTTTCCTTCACTGCTTTCTCACATATCTTTTAATATATGGTACTTTTTCATAAGTAGGATAGTAGTAATTACTGAAAAGCCACCTAAGTGATGTGGAAAATGGTTTTAAATTAGAATAGTCTTTTCAGCTTTATTGAGATATAGTTTATATATCATACATTTTACCATGGTTTTTTAGAAAAGTCATAGGATTGTGCAATTGTCACCCCGATCTTATTTAGGATATTTATCCTCCCCAAAATAAATTCCACAGCTGTTAATAATTACTCCCCATCTTCCATGCACATTACATCTCCCCCTACCCCAGGCTTAGTTCGGGGCAACCACAGGTCTACTTTTTATCACTCTCTCTAAAGGATGTATTTCAAATGATTATTTAGTTGCTCTAAATTTGCTTTTGCTTGTTTTAGCATACATACACCTGAGTATCGCTTGTTGGTTGCTGTCCAGTTTTTCCTAGAACAGCTTGGCACAAAACACAATCTTCTAGCACTATGTATGTTATCTTATTAACTACAGATACCTATCAAGGCTTTTCCTGTTTTAATAGTAATATGGCTTGTTAACATTTCAGGAATTACTGTGTATCAGCTTGAGTCTATTTTATCAAGCCTTCTTTGTATCATTTAAAAAATCTTTACTCACTAATTTTCCTTAGGCACTTTGTTACAAAAGCATAGCCATCTTATTGCAAAAGAGAGACCACTCTCTAGAGAAGACCATTGGAAAACCCAATGAATTATTTGATTAAAGTTTGCCATTTTGAACTATATTGATATTTTGAGAACAAATGAAAATATAAAACAATTCACAACTTTTTGAGAAAAAAATTGTTTCAATTACATTGATGCCTTATGTAAAAGTATATTTTGAACTAAATGACTCTCCTAGTTCTCTATAACATATATTGGGCCCAAATTATCCTATTAATTATCGAAGTGATTACGCTAACTTCATTTCTGATTATGTACCAGTATCTTCTCTGCTTCTCTAGCAGTGGTAGTTAACTGTTAACTGGAAGTTTATAGTTTAAAATAATTGAGGATAACCATAACAGCCTTCACTTACTTATTGGATGACAAATTACTTGTCAGAACCTTTCTGTTATCAATAGCCATTTGTCACAGGCTGACCTTCCCCCAAAGCTAACTTTAACATGGAATTTAGAGTACAGGATGTTTGGTACAGGGTCCCCTGAGGGTTAATACCTGTGGAAGGGAGGAAAGGAAAGAAGAGTGGGTCAGAGGAGGAATCCAACTGCTCCATAGTCCTAAGGACAGCCTTAGCCAACACCATAGGGAAATCTGGGCCTAGCATGGCCCTTGAGAGTTGCCCTGAGTTGGGCCTAGAGGAGAGACTTACTCTTTCCATGTAAACCAGTCATTCAGTTTGAGACACCCAAGACATCCTGTTGAGCTATGTGGTTCTCTGCCTCTGAGTCTAATCTTTGAAGGCACTTACAGGTGAAGGCTGTCTGCTAACAGCATTCCCAGGAGTGGGAGCAATAAGCTCTTTCCCGAAGATGGATCATAAATTTAATAATCCCATAAATTGTGTATGGAAAATATTATTGTCCCTATTTTACAGAGAGCAGAACTGAGACTTTTCTAGTTATACAGATAATGATTAGCTAAAATGGGATTGAACCTAAAATCATCTAACTCTTGAGCCCTGTGCTTTCTGCTGTATTTCAATACTTTCTACAGTTTTTGTGTGGTGAAACAATTTTCAGACACCGGTTTTGTTTGGTTTTGTTTTTAAAGAATTTTTTTTTTTTAAGTTATGTTTATTTATTTGACAGAGAGAGACACAACGAGAGAGGGAACACAAGCAGGGGGAGTGAGAGAGGGAGAAAACAGGCTTCCCGACAAACAGGGATGGCAGGACCCTGGAATCATGACCTGAGTCGGAGGCAGACACTTAAGGACTGAGCCACCCAGGCACCCCAGACACCAGTTTTTTGTTTGTTTGTTTTTGTTTGTTTGTTTTTTAAGCCATGTATAGCCAAACATCTTCCTATTGATTTGAATATAGGTAATTTACATAGCCCTTTTTTTCTGGATTGCAGTTTATAGCATATTTCCTCAGATATAATTCAGATAAGGTTTGGGGTCCTTATAGATATTTGGTGAACAAGACAGGATAAGCATCATTATTCCAAATTATAGATTAGTGAACAGATACAAAAGTGATTAGATGATATTTCACAGTCAGAAGATAAATGAGAAAACTTAAAACTGAGCTTGAGTGTTCTAAGCCCTGAGTACTCGTCATTAAGGATTCATTCATTAGAAATATGCTTGTGTATTTTAGTGTTTCAGCCTTTATAAGACTTGAAATTATATTAGCTCACACTCACATACTAGGTCTTTATGAAGTGCTGCCTTAATTAAATTAGAATCTCTCTTACATCAGCATTTTTACTACCCTACTTTTTTTTCCCTTCATGAGTACTATAATAGTCATCCTTTGATACATTCAACTTCTGCTTCTAGTTAACAAAAATGTATATAGAAATTGCACAGTGAAGTGAAAAAACACTGATAACTCCAATGGATAGGACTTACGTTTTAGTAATAGGTTCTGGTTCTTGCCCATACAATGCACTCAACTGTGTCCAAGTTGAAGGATGAGGATAATAGCCACCCCCATTTTATCAGATATAGCATTCACTGGATGCAGAATTTAATTTGTGCTAAAATACTCTTTTCCTGTTTTGCTTTTTCCCTGTACATATTTTTTCTTTTGTAATTTGCTTGTTTGATTTGTGGCAATGATGATAGCTTCAGTAAGTCTGTCTTCCATGAATTTTCACTTTGCAAGTATATATAAATAGTTCGAATAGAAGTAGAAATGAGCAGAGCAGACTGTAACAGAAAAAAAAAATTTTATTTCCCTTGTTCTCTTTGGCATATTATTTTCAATACTGGGTCTTACTTTTTCCTCTTTGGCTAGATTATAGGTAATTACTGAAATCTGAAGCATTCTCAAAGATACTTTCAATTTAAAATAAATCTAAAACAAAGGTAAATTACTATATAGCTTTTTTTAAAGTTTATTTAAATTGCATTAGTTTCAGGTGTATAATATAGTGATTCAACACTTCCATACATCACCCAGGGCTTATCACAAGTGCCCTCTTTAATCCTTATCACATATTTAACCCATCCCCCCACCACTGCTCTAGTAACCATCAGTTTGTTCCCTATTGTTAAGAGTCTGTTTCTTGGTTTGCCTCCCTCTCTCTTTTCTTTGCCCTTTGCTCACTTGTTTTTTTTTTTCTTAAAACCCACATGTGAGTGAAGTCACAAGTACTTATCTTTCTCTGACTTTTTTCACTTAGCATAATACTCTCTAGCATCATCTATGTCATTCTAAATGGCAAGATTTCATTCTTTTCTGTGGTTGAGAAATAGTCCATTGTGAATATATACCACCTGTTCTTTATCCATTCATCAGTTGATGGACACTTTTGAGGTGTTTTCGTAATTTGGCTATTGTAGATAATGCTGCTCTAACCACTGAAGTGTGTGTATTCCTTTGAATTAGTATTTTTGTATTCCTTGGATAAATAACTAGTAGTGGCAATTGCTGGATCATAGAAGAGTTCTCTTTTTAAATTTTTGGGGAACCACCATACTGTTTTCCACAGAAGCTGCACTAGTTTGCATTCCTACCAACGGTTTAAGAGGGCTCCCCTTTCTCCACCTCCTCACCAATACCTGTCATTTGTGGTTTTAGCCATTCTGATAGGTGTGAGGTGATACTTCATTGTAGTTTTGACTTGCATTTCCCTGATGATGAGTGCTATTGATCATCTTTTCATGTGTCTGTTAGCCATTTGTAGGTCTTCTTTGGGAAAAATGTCTATTCATATCGTCTGCCCATTTTTAATTGGATTACTCATTTTTTGTGTATTGAGTTTCATAATTTCTTTATATATTTTGGACACTAACCCTTTATCAGATATGTCATTTGTAAATATCTTCTCCCACTCCATAAGTTGCTTTTTAGTTTTGTTGATTGTTTCCTTCACTATGGAGAAGCCTTCTATTTTGGTGAAGTTCCAATAGTTTATTTTTGCTTTTGTTCTGTTGCCACTGGAGACATCTAGAGAAAAGTTGGGGTTCCTGGGGGGCTCTGTCAATTAAGTGTCTGCCTTCAGCTGAGGTTGTGATCTGTGGGTCCTGGGATCGAGCCCTGCATTGGGTCTCTTGCTCAGCAGGGAGTCTGCTTCTCTCTCTCTCCCTCTGCCTCCCTGCCCGGGCTCATGATTTCTCTCTTTCTCTCTCTAGATATATAATATCTTAAAAGAAAAAAAAAAAGAAAGAAAGAAAAGAAAAGAAAAAAAGTTGCTATGGCCTGTGTCAAAGAGGTTATTGCACATGTTCTTCTCTAGGATTTTTATGGTTTCAGGTCTCATGTTTAAGCCTTTTATCCGTTTTGAATTTATTCTTGTGTATGGTGTGAGAAAGTGATCTAGTTTCATTCTTTTGCATGTAGCTGTGCAGTTTTCCATATCATTGAAGAGCCTCTCTTTTTTCCCAGTGTATATTCTTGCCTCCTTTTTCATGGATTAATTGATCATTTAACCATGGTTTTATTTCTTGCCTCTCTATTTTGTTCCACTGAACTAAATGTCTGTTTTTGTGCCAGTACATATTCTGTTTTGATTATGGCAGCTTTGTAATATATCTCAAAATCTGGAATTGTGATTCTTCCAGGTATGTTCTTTTTTCTCAAGATTGCTTTGGCTATTAGGGATCTTGTTTTACTCATATGTGGAATCTAAAAAAAGAAAAAACAAGCAAATTAAAAAAAATAGAATCAAACCTATGAATACAGAGAATAAAGTGATGGTTCCCATTGGGAAGGGGGTTGGGGACATGGCCAAAATAGCTGAAGGGTAGTGGGAGATGCAGGCCTCCTGTTATGTACTAAGTCATGGGAATACAAGGCACAGCATAGTGAATATAGTCAGTGATATTGTGATAGTGTTGTATGATGATGAATGGTAGCTACACTTGTTTTGAGCATAGCATAACATATAGAGAAATTGAGTCACTATATTGTACACCTGAAACTAATGCTACATTTGAAGTAAACCCATACTTAAATATTTTTTAAAGAGTTAACATTTATGAATAACAAAATAGAATACAAACTCATTCTTCACAGTATGAAAATTAAGGATAAAAAATCATTGAGGAAGGTCTCACTGTATCTAAGCACTTTCTCATACTGTGTCATATGGCTGTTCAAGTCTACAAAAGCTCTGAGTGCATGTGCAAATGGTCAAGGAAACAAAGGGGGACAAGAAGATTAAACTGGAGAATCCACTTTCTTGTGGGCTTTAAAGAATTCTAGAATATTCCCATTTATGAAAATGTAAACCAGTCATTTTGCAAAGTTTACTGAGTGTTAAATAAATATTTTATGTGGAAATAATTTTTAAGAAAACTACTAAAATCATTTTTGTAAACCTGAAGTAGGAGGAGCTCAAAATAGGCAAAGTAATATGTAGTCATATAGGAAAATGGTACTAATGGTTGTATAAGCTATATTTGTATCAGAAGTATCCTGGACTATGGTTTTCTTTTTAGCTGTTAGAATACAATAGCAGCAGCTTCTATTAAAAAGAGCCATGTTATTAAAAGTAACAGAAACAAATAAAACACAATGAAATTTCTTTCTAGCATATTAGGATGTAACCTAAAATAATATGACAAGAACCTAGGACTCTGTCTTCCTTAAATGATCAATATGCTCAGATTCTACCAATCTCACTTTATGACAGCATAAAAAAAATCTTTGAGGGACGTTGTCCTTTCTGTAGTTACCAAATATTTGTTAAGGTGCCAGGAATGTTTAGGCAAGACTTTACAATGAGTCAGTTTATGTAAAATATTTTTATAACACCGTATTCAAGGAGTTGGCATGACACATAACTTACAAAAGGACCATTGGGTAATAGATCCACATTTTGTATTACATAAAAATTATTTGAAATTAATATAGTAATATATTATAGTAATATAGATGATCTGTTAAATTACTTGACATTTCTTGAACCTCTTTATTAACTTTATAAATTTGTTTTCCTGAATCATATTTTCTTAAATCTTTCCATACAGATATTACTACTGTTACACTACTACTACTGCTACTATACAGAAACCTTTCCTTTCCTCATAGTTACCGTACTTTACATTTTGGAAAAGTAAAATAGAAAATAATATATATTTAAGCTCTCAAAATTTTATATATGTGTAAAGTATTGATATTTCTTCAACAGAAATTTAGTGTCTAGGTAAGGCCAAGCATATGCTCCTTCCCCGTGTCCAGAAGGACACAAAATTTAAATAATCTGTACCTCAGTTCCTCATCTAGAGAAGGGGATTATGTACAAATGAATCCCCACTCCATTATACTGCATTGTAATAAGAGCAATTTCTTATGGAAGTTTAATGAAAATGTGAATGATGTGAATACAAAAGAAAGGTTGAAAGCTATCCATGTAGATAGAAATTTAAGTGTTTATTTTGTGCATTATTTTTATATATGGAATCCTAGAATTTTGTGTACTTCAGGCCATCATAATTGAATGATTAAAGGACATTTAGGTAAGTCAGGTCCATAGAAGCTAGGCTTTTATATTGATTCCTGAACTCCCAAGACAACACCAGTTTATATAAAGTTTCATGAGGAAGCATTACCAACATTTCAGGTGAAACTTGAATCTGGTGCTCCTTGTGATGTCTGTATTTAGTTTGGGTGACAATTCCAGCATGTTTATTTTGAGGCTCAAAATGAACCTTACTAAAATACGTATTATCATCTACTATAAATAAACAAAAGATATATATCCTCCTACACTGATAATATGATGTGTGTGTATGTGTTTTTGTGTGTGTGTGTGTGTGTGTGTGTAGCAGTTGTCCTAATAATGAACAGAAATAATTCTTTAAGAACAAGTACTCTGAAATAAAAGTTATTTTTGACAGATATCTTCCAAAATATAATTGGTTTAGACATAATTGCACCACAGAGCAGGTAAATTCTTTTGATAATGTAGAGGCATATTTTGCAGTTAATTCATCCTTGAACTTTGACTGTAAAGTTGTGTTTCTCTCAAAAAGGTTACAAATCAGTTTATTATTCAAAAAATTTTATGTCTTCCATAAATATCTGGTAACTCTATTTTCAATAATTATCCAAGGCAAAACAATGTAGGCATGTCCTATGACATTTTATAATGTGTTTCTATCACATGTTTTATATATTTTACATAATTTGTCATAATTAGATTAAAAATACAAAATTAAGTTTTCTTTGCCATGTGCTGGAAGGAAACTGAACTATTTTAGGAGTCCTGGGTTTAGTTTTACAACCTTTGGGCTCACCTCTTTATATAAGCAAGTGGTCATCTATTCAGCAAAGATGTCAATTTAGGCAACTTATTAGTTTGCTGGGGCTGCTATAACAAAGAACCACAAACTGGGTGGCATAAACAGTAGAAATTTATTTTCTCAAATTCTGGAGGGGTCCTGGACCTGTGTTTGTAACAGGGTTGGTTCCTTCTAAGAATTATGAGGGAAAGATCTGTTCCAGGCCTTCTTCCTTGTTTTGCTAATGGCCTTCTCCTCCCTGTATCTTCACATAGCCTTTCTTCTGTCTTTGACTGTGTCCAAATTTTCCTCTTTTTATTAAAATACCAGTCAAACTGGATTAGGGCCTGCCCTAATAACTCCATTTTAAAGCTTCTCTCTCTCTCTCTCTTTTTTTTTTTTTTAAAGATTTTATTTATTTATTTGAGAGAGAGAGAGAATGAGAGAGGAGAAGATCAGAGGGAGAAGTAGACTCCTTGTGGAGCTGGGAGCCCAATGCGGGACACCATCCCGGTACTCTGGGATCACGATCTGAGCTGAATGCAATGGCTTAACCAACTGAGCCACCCAGATGCCCTCTAATAACTTCACTTTTAACCAGCTCTGTAAAGAGCCCATCTCCAAATAAGACATGTTCTGTGGTATTGGGCATTAGGACTTCAGCATGAATATTTTTGGAAGATAATTTAACCCATTAACACCTATTCTTGTACAAAAATGTTGTGTTAAGATTATGTTTTTTTAGTCTTTTCAGAATTTTTCTAAATAATGAGAAAGATTTTTCAGAATACTTTCTATTACCTTTATACTATATTAAGAAAAATTTCCTAAGTCTCAAACAGTGGTTTGAAACCTAATCATTTAATCAAAGTTAGCACTAGAGCTTAAGGAAGAATAACTGGACTGAATTTAGTCTTGCCTCAGCCATTAACCATTGAGTTTGCCTTGGACACGATATTTAAATAATCTGTATGTCAGTTCATCATATAGAGAGAAGGAAGTCTGTGTCAAAATTTACTCTTTTTATAAGGACATCATTCATATTGTATTAGTGCCCATATTAATGACCTCATTTTCACTTAATTACCTTTGTAAAGGCCCTATTGTCAGGTAGGGTCATGTCTGAGGCATGAGATTGAGTTTTGGGGGAGATATAACTCAGCATTCAACCCATAATGGCCATCTAGACTCATAGATTATTGAAACAAACATTGGGCCTGGTTCATACCCCATTCATTGTCAAAATATATGCCTATAGATTATGACTATATATAACTTTAGATTGTAGAGCATAGTACATATACCTCAGTGATAAATACAGAGGTAGATACATCCTTGCTCTTTTTCTTCTTCCTCTTTCCTTCTTTCCTGCTCTGTACACACAATCATCCTTTTTTTTTTCTCCAAAGATTTTATTTATTTATCAGAGAGAGAGAGGGGAGAGAGCGAGCACAGGCAGACAGAATGGCAGGCAGAGGCAGAGGGAGAAGTAGGCTCCCCACCGAGCAAGGAGCCTGATGTGGGACTCGATCCCAGGACGCTGGGATCATGACCTGAGCCAAAGGCAGCTGCTTAACCAACTGAGCCACCCAGGCGTCCCTACAATCATCCCTTTTATAATCATGGGTACATTACCATCAAGGCCACTTGAGACTTAGATTAAGTAATTTGCCAAAGCCCCCACTTTGTGATAACCCAAGCAGCAGAATTTGATTTCTAATTCAATGATGTTAGGTTCTTAAATTCTTTCCTTTAACCGCTATTTATTAAGACCTTCTTGCTTTTATCTTATTCAAGCTGGTTTTTTTTTCATATTCAAAGGAAAAATGTTTAAAGATTCAAAATTCACATCATGATAATCTAAAACTGAATACCTTCTTGTGTTTAAAGTTCAACTTTTGCATTAACTTATCTTGCCATCTTTTTCTGTTTTTCTATTCTCTGCTCCATTCTCTTTATTACTTTTTTTGGAATTCCTATCCAATGGATGTTGGAACTTCTGGATCTATCCTCTACATCTCTTGACCTTTATTTATTATCTGTTTGGCCATTTACTCTGTGTCCTTAGAGAATTCTTCAATATGATCTTCTAGATTGCCCATTCTCTCTTCAAATCTGTCTATTCTGCTATTCAGAAAACTATTGTTTTTTTAATTCCCAAGACCTCTGGAAGGTAATTTTTAATATTTGCAACTTCCTCCTGCAGCTCTCTGAGGCTGTTAATTACATTTCTTCCAAAGTTTTCTTCTGTTTCTTGTATTAAGGCTGTTTCTTTAGATGTGTGCTTACCTGTCAGCTGAGCTTTGTGTTGCTCTTTCTCAGTTTTCCTTAAAAACTTGGTAATTCCTGATGGAGTACTAAAATTTTTACTTAAATGCCTTTTCTGATTAACAGAACTTATGTCTAGTGATTTTGAGGGAGAGGCCAAAGTCAAGGTGGGACAATCTGTGCCAACTCCTTGGTTTTTTTGTACAGCTGTTTCCTCTTTATTCTGGGTTTTTGTACCATCTGGTGTTTCACCATTTTTTCTTCTCAAAGTCCTGAGCCAAATAATCATAGGCAATTTCTTTAAGTCCTTCTGAAGCCTCTTTCTTCTCTATTTGGGAAGCAGTCTTTACACTTTCTACCTCTGAGTCCTCTCCTTCCTCCCACAATAAGACTACTTCCATTTCCCACTCTGAACCTTCTTCTTCCTCTAGCTCAGAATCTTCTACCTCTTTAATTGAAGCAACCTCCAAGCCATTACTGTTTTTTTCTTCAGCTCCACATTTTGTATTTACCACAGAATGATGCTGAAAGGCTGAATCTTCTCACATAATACTGAAGCTTTTTATTCTCCCTCCCCCTCCAGCCCCGAAGTCTCCTCTTCATCCTCTTCCTCCAGCTCTAAAGTCTCTTCTTCATCCTCCTCCTCCAGGCCTGAAGCCTCTTCTTCCTCAACCAAGTCTGAAGTCTCTTCTCCCTCTGCTTCCAGCTCCTGAGTCTCTAAGTTCTTCACCTCCTCTGGCTCTGCAACCTTTACCTCTTTAACAAATAGAAAGCTCAAATCATCACTGGCCCCCCTCTCAGATCCATGCTTTGAATCTAGTAGAGTTTTTTCCACTTTTTCTTGAATCCCGTACCTTCTTCCTTTATTTTTTCCTTTTGTGGGATTACATCTTTCAGTAATTTGTTCAGAAATGGTTTTTGGCTAGTAAAACTGCTGAGACTTTGCATATCTGCAAAGGTTCTTACTTCATAATCACACTTAAATATTAATTTAACTTCACATAGAACTTTAGGTTCAAAATCATTTTCCCTCAGAATGCTGAAGACATTACTCCATTGCTTACTAATGTCCAGTGTTGCTGATGAAAAGTCTGCTGCCAACGTGTACAGCTTCTTCATCTTCTCTGGAGGTGTTTAGAATTTTCTCTTTATTCTTTGAGTTCTGAGGGACTTTTTCTTTAACCAGTTCATCCTCTCCAATCTCTCGTGTTACTTCCATATGGTTGCTACACTCTACGCAATTGTTATCTAGATTGCTTATGGCTTCTTCCACACTTCCACACTTTTGTGATTTATCACAGGGCAATTCCTTACCTTCATCTGTACTATACTCTTCAGCTTTGTCTAATTTGCTACTCAGCTAACTTACTTTTCTTTTAGAAGTCAACTTTTCAGTAGCTTCAACTATTTCAGAGTTTTCCCCTACTATCTTCTCTATCAAGAGAATGTGTGGCAAAACCTTTTATTTGTTGCAACTCCTTTTTGGGACTGGAGTTATTTGTATTTTTCACTTAAGGCATTTTACTCTCTACTCCTAACATTTCCTTTAGGTCCTTTTTAAGGGATTCCTTTATCTCATCAACCATTAAATCCAGATCTTGCATCAAGCCTTTAAACTTCATAAGCATAACTGCTGACATGTCTTTGCATTTTAAATCTAATACCTAAACCATCTCCTGGTCAGTTTCTATCAACTGAATTCTTTCCCTGTGGGTGCTATTTTCCTGTTTCTTTTCAAGTCTAGCAATTTCTGACTCTACAATGGACATTGTGGAAATGTTGTTTTATTATCCTGAAGAGTAATTTTTGTTCTTGGAGGTCTGCTAGACTCCTCCAAAACTCAATAATCTTTAAAATATATTTATCCAGTGACGGCGGTTCACCTGGAAAAAAGTTCTCTGCAGAACAGCACTTGGTCTTCCCCTCAGCTGTCTCAGTGCCGGGAAAAAAGGGCCAAGCTGAGGATGCACCCGAGCTTCAAGGCAGGAGGAAGGCTATTCAAGCTGTTTTTTTCCAAGCCTTGACAGTTCTTACATTTTATACTACATACTGTCTCAAACCAGCACTGGAATTTCTGAACCAGCTCAGTGATTTTCAGAAATACATTGGTGTGGGTAAGCCACAGGCCTGGTGGTATTAAGTACAAACATACATTAGAATATCTGAGGATTCTTCATATTTTGGAGAAAACCAATATGAAAAGTGTAAGTATTATCATGTGATAATATTTTCGTCCATACCTCTAGTCACTGGGCATTAGATAAGGGGTACAAATTTAAGCTGATAAATTTGACTTTAGCTCTTTTTTATTTCCTTTTGTGGAAGTGTTAGAGATAGCAAACAGAATTCCAGAGAAAGGGTGGGGGCGACAAATTGAGTGATTGGATAATCTGCTGGAATGAAATAAAATGAAAAAATCACCTGCAATCTTAATATTAAGTCTGAGAATTACTAAGTTGGTGATTTTGTTTTAAGGTACGTGGCAAAATACTTCTGCAAACACCTTGTATGAAAATGTGATAATGATAATGTGATTCTTTTTTTTTTTTTTTTAAGATTTTACTTATTTATTTGTCAGAGAGAAAGGGAGAAAGAGTGAGTGAGCACGGGCAGTCAGAGTGGCAGGCAGAGGCAGAGGGAGAAGCAGGCTCCCTGCCGAGCAAGGAGCCCGATGTGGGACTCAATCCCAGGATGCTGGGATCATGACCTGAGCTGAAGGCAGCCGCTTAACCAACTGAGCCACCCAGGTGTCCCTGATAATGTGATTCTTATCAAAAGCTCTTGAAAGCACAAATTGATATGACTACATAGTAATACAATTAAAAACAAATACTTTCCATAAGAAGATTAGGAATATTTATCATTCTTCTTAGAGTAATGCATTTAGAATTTTAATTTTACAAACATAGCTTTTAGCATTTTATAAACCCTCAGTTTACCTCCATTGTTAATCAGCATTTTAGAATTATTTTCTAGGTCTCATGGAAGTTTATCTCTTTAAAATAGTCTTATCAGGAAAGTTGTTTTTTTCGAATTGTGGATAGCTATCTGATCACCGTCAATAATACACACATTTCCATATATTTCTACAGTAACCTTAGTTCACAGAAAATATGTGATTTTATTTTGCTCTTCAAAATGCAACTGCCTGGGCTTCTTTTCATATGATAGCCATTTCGGATTAGTCATTGATTTGTCTCTGTTGTCTGTACCAGGTTGCAGCCTCTTAAAGGACACAGACTGTGCTCTTTGTTACACATCTTTACCCCATAGTGTCCTTTGAAATGCCAAGAACTATGAAGTTGTTTAATAAGAATCACTTGGATTGATTTTTATCTTTGCAACAAGTAAGGAAGACGGGTGCCATTTCCTCTGACTTTAATATGGTCAAACACTCCTGGAGCAGATATTAGGAGCCCTATCTTCAGCTTCCAAGTCCAATTCTGAACCCATTAGCTTAATGCAGAGCCTCTTCCTGGAAACTCCTAACTGCAGACATGAATGAAACACATTCTGTGTGTAAGGCCTGAGGTCCTAACAGCAGCTTTCTATGGCCAGCTGGAATTTTCTTTGAAATTACGGGTTTTATCTTTAAGAATTCTATAAATATTACTTTGCCTTGGTTATATCGATTTGAATATAAAAGTAACATTGTATATACTTAACATCAAGTAGAACAGTTGTACTGGGAAGCTGTGCCGCCTTTATCTTGTAGTTCTGTTATCTCCTTCCTTTACCTGTCACACCTGGAATATGCATGCCCCAGTTTAAGAAGCCCTGTTGAGATCTTTCACAAAAGTCTCTTTGCTTTAAGGTTGACTGTAAAAATGCTTCAGATATCAAAATTCACGCGGATAGTACAAATTCATGAGGAGGTCCTTAGTCTAGGAGATAGAACATTGACTTTCATGGAGCCCTAAATTTGAAACTATTGGAGTCAATGAAGGTCACACTGTGGGGTGAAGAGGAAGAGAAAGGGGCAAAGGAAAGGCATGTTTTTGGTCTTTTACCCTTGCTTCAAACTGAACAGCCCCATTCGCATCTGCTTTTAAGATTTTATTTTGTAAAAAGCTTGCTTTTCTGTCTTTGTTTCTTTTTTTTTTTTAACCCAGTGAATTACATAGAAGAAATAAGGCAATTGTAACAGAAAATTTTGAATTTCTTGAAATAACTGAATTTCTTTATTAATTTATTCTTCACACTAGCTTTTTTTTTTTTCCAAACAAAAGTCTTATAAATAACAAGCAAAAAGGAGCTAGTGTGTCCAAACTAAATATCACAGTGACTTAGAGCTATAAAAACGTCACATGTGTATTCTAGGCCTGACTTCTGACTCACAATCATGTCTTTTCCAGATGTCAAATAGCTTTTTTGTTCAACTCCTTTCAGTAATGGGAATTCACATCTTTTGCTGTAGCCTACAATATTGCTGGATACCTTTCCTTGTTCGTAAGCTCTCTTAAAACTGAACCAGAAACCTCTTGCCTATGGTTTTTGCCCCAAGCTATATAGTCCCATGCTCTACAGAAAAGCACAGAAGACAGGTATCCTTTATCTACAAAGTAATCCTCCAATGGAGGCAGAATTACTATGAAATTGATACACCTTAAGCTTCAAGCATCTCATGTGAACAAACCACTTCCAAAGCATTGGGAGGGGACCCAGGAACAGTCTTGAAGGACATGTGTTTTTTTTAGATTAGCCAAAATAAGGTATTTTAATCAAGAGTTAGGACAACTCTTCTTTAGCTTCCCCTCCATTACAGTGTGCTCTTCATTTGTGGTGGTGTTGGAGGGGTTCGAGAGGCTCAGGGGCAGGTTGGGGACCTGGTTATGGGATGCTTCAGTTGAGAATGTTTTTAGTTTGGGCTTAGCAGAGTATGTTTATGTACTCACATTAATTTTCCTTGTTTTTTTTTAAGTTCTTGCTCTCCATTCCAATACGTAGGAGTGGCTCCTAGGAAACTGCTACTACTAACTGTGCTAGAACACAAACGTGTGGCCAGAGGTCATAGCATAATATGAACATGTCCTAAAATGTCTCACACCATAAGTATGTGGGTCATGGATGTTTGAATGCATGAAGTCAGAAGTTAGTTGATCAAAATCTGTCTAATCAACACGTGTAAAATTGTTATGTGGAGGCTTCTCTAGTCAGTGTATTCTGTTCTCAGGAGTATACCCTGTAATGCAGCATATGCAATTATAAATACAATATATATTTTTTCATTTCCTATTAAATTGAACAAAATATAATTCTTCAGAATTCCTATGTTTGTGTTATATATAGCAATACTATAAATCCCGAGTATAGACAGGATAGCTTATTATGTATGTGCTACTGAAGCAAGCACTAGATGGAATAACTTATTAATGAAAGAAACCTGACCAAGGTTTTCCATAATTTGTTAACACACCTAAAAATTTATAGATTTTCAATTATGACTTGTGAAACTGTCAGAAACTCTTCCAAAATATCATTAACAAAAAATAATTTTTAATCAAACATGCCAAAAAAACTATCTCTCTATTCTCTGTATAGAAAATATTGCAAAATTGTTGCCATAGAATAATTAAAGAGAAAATCAAGAATATACAGCCAAAAATGTAGGGGCAAATGTGCTATAAAAGTGTGGTAGGCAGTTAATAAAAAATAGTATCATTATTTTTCTGAATATTTTTATAAATGTGGTTTAATTTGGTATTTGAAAATTTTGACCTCTTTTGTCATTTTAAATATTCACCTGAATAACTGATTTTGCATTTTGTAATTTTGTGTTAATTTTCATCAAAAGCCCCTCCTTCACAAATTGCATGACCTTTAGAAACCAAACAACTAATTCGTTCTCCAAATATTCAGGAACAGCACTTAGGTCTTTGTTGTTTCCCCAGGTAGACATCGTCAGGCTCTTTCCAGTATGATGATTCTTCCCATATTTTTCATCAGTCACTGATTCATGGCCTGATTGCTCATTAGCTAAGGCCCTACTTCTCCTAGAAGACTGGGGATGAGTGGACTTTTTAAATGCTTGAGTGAAGGCACAGGACAGCTTAGTAAAATCAGTCCATGTCCAGGTTTGGCATCAAACATACGGAGGTGCCAGAATTTCAAGTTATTAATCCTATCATGTTAGACAATATATCTTACCTTTACTTTAAGATTCAGCTCCCTTATCTGTAAAGATAGGAATGACAGTTCCTAGCTCAAGTTTGAGCAGTATAATGAAAAAATAGGCATGTGTCACCTAGCTCAGCCCTTGGCACATAGCAGATGACCAGGTAATGTTTGCCGTTCTTTTTATTCGTGTTTAAACAGAAACTCATGCTCTCCTCTGTACCTTTCACAGAGACTGGAGAAAGTTTGATTACATTTTCAAAGAATGTAACATTTCTCATTTTGCAAGTGATGAAAAGCCAGTTTTCCCTTGGTAAGCTACCAGACAGATTGAGCAAATGAACCACTAGTCACTGAAACCAAGCCTAGCTAGGCCTGGAGGAGTTTCAGGCAATTATACTGAGTTCTGACTTCCCAGCGGACCTTGTAGTTGTCAGCTGATTCTAGAAGCTTATGGTGGAACTTCTGGCATTTCTCTGGGCCTTCTGTGTTTAATGCTGGGCAAGAAGCCAATTATCTGGGAGGAAGATAAGAATATGGGATGTTGTTTAAACTAATTTCTTTATATATGGATTAATTACCCAGGCTGAGAACTATCAATAACTTTACCGTCTGACAGACTCTCTTTTGGTCATTCCATGTTTAACACATAAAACAGAAGAACAGCTGGGGAAGAAACAAATGGTTATTTTTAGTTGCGTTGAAAATGAGTTTGAAGTGAGGGAATGAAGTCACAGTTAAAAATGGCTGCGATAATAAAGATAATGTTAGTAATAAATGACACGTGTATTTAAATTTTCTGTGATCACGTTCCCATTGCCTAGGGGCACCATAGTCAAATAATGTATAGGCAAGAATGACAAAAAATAAGTGAGTTGAGTGGGCTGGGTATAGAGAAATAGTTATTTCTGATAAAAATGCACACATACACCCTGTAAATACAACACTATGTGAGAGCTGACAAACCCAGAATGGGGAGGCCAGAGGGAGGGTGGTGAACCTAATAGCTCCTGCCTATTGCACAGGAGCTACTCTGTTTCAAAGGATTTTTGCCATGTGAAAATGTGGAAGATTTTTTTATTATTATTATTCAGCAGTAAAGCTGGAAATCTGGGATTTTATGGTAGATCATAAAATATAAAATACCGGGCCAGCTTAAAATGAAAACAACACCTTATGAGTCAATTACAAAGTTTGCCAGGGCTGATCTGGCTTCAGCATCGATTTTGTAACCTCTGCCCACGAATGAGCTGCATAACTGTCACAGGAACATGTAGCCCCAGGCAGGCACTGGGGTCAGGGACAAGGGAGAATGCCAAAGAAAACCAGCTCAGAGAAGTGACTTACAGAATGAGCTGTGTCTTGATGAATATGTGGTATATCATATACCTGTAGATACATTTACCTGTCGTATGTGTAAGTGCATCTCGAGTACAGGGAAATGCATGTGCAAAGGCAGGAGGCTTGATGGTGGGCCTTGTTCTTAGATAATCAAGAGCATCCATGTGGGTACATCAGGATGTGGAGAAAACAACTGATGGCCTACATGATGAGGGAATGTACAACATGGGTGCTTTGGTTTGGTTTTATGTTCCGCTAGCAATTTCGTTTTAGTCCCTGTGTCTCTACCAAAAGTACTTAATATTTCTTTCTTGATCTATTGAGAGTGAAAAGACAGAATTTTTCCCAAATAAATAGGACAAAAAAGGAAAGTGACTTACTTACCTACACTGACCCATGTATCCCTGTTTTTCCTCTTAACTATTATAACACTGAGGTATACTTTATGAAGGTAATTTCTGTTAAAGGTGTTAAGAGGATGTAAAAGATGAAAGTAGTTTATATCTTTGTAAATGTATGTTTTTGAAAGATTTACTGCCATCAGAGTAGATATATTTTAAAACCAGATTTGTTTGCCCCCCCCCCCCAGTGTCTGGGTGTTTTTTTGTTTGTGTTTGTTTTTTGTAAATATGTAAGATAAGCTTCTTTACCTTAAAAAAAGAAAGAAAGAAGAAAAGAAAAAGAAAAAAAATTTGCAGTTTTTCTCATCGAGAGGTTCTAATTAAAATGTTCCATTTGAAGGACTTTTGGCCAACCTAAATTCTTATTAAGCAAATGCTTTATATTCCTTGCTGGGGTATAAGGCTGCAGTATTCCTAGCGGGAAAATTTGCAAAGTACCACGAAGCCCAAATATATAGCAACATATATAATTTCAACACCTTAAAGCATAGACTGTTCCAGAATTTTTTAATAAGTAGAAATATATTGGTCAACAGATTTTGTATATATCACTTTGCAAAAATGAAATGATACTTTAACATTCTCTTTAAGCAAGAAGAGTATGTCCATCTAGTAGATATAAGAACAATCCCATTCTCACAACTCTCTACTCTTTATCTTAACGAAAGAAAATTTAAGATTTTCTCTATAACACAAATTATTCTTTTTGCAATATCATTTTAGAATCTGCTTTTTTTTTAATCTTATTGAAAGCCAGTAAAAACTTTTAGTGATTTCTAGAAAATAAACTTCGTATAGTTATTTTATTTTAAACAAAATATCAACTCTTAAGATCTATAAGCCAGATGGATTTATTGTTCCATGTTTAACACTTCCTATTATTTTAAGGATCAGAGTTATAGAAGAGTAATCATCATACTAATTTAAATGGCTTATTAGACTGAGTTTCATAAACTATTGCATATTTTTTATGATTACAATTACATGTAATTTCATCCAGTGATATGTCATTCATTTGTTACATTAAAGCTTTAACTGGGGTGCACTCAGGGTGGCTCACTTGGTTGAGCATCCAGCTCTTGGTTTTGGCTGAGGCCACAATCTTTGGTCTTGAGGTCATGAGATCAAATCCTGTGATGGGCTCTGTGCTCAGTGGGGAGTCTGTTTGAGATTTCTTTCTCTCTCTCTCCCTCTGCCCCTCTCCCTACTTGTGCTCTCCTTCTTTATCTTGCTCTGTAAAATAAATAAACCTTTAAAAAAGTTTTTTTAACAGAAAAGTTAGTACACATAGATTTTGATATTTTAGTTTATAAAATATTAATTATAAGGAATTATTATATTTTTAATGAACTCATAAGAAGACATTATAAATGTATACCCTTTCTGACAAAAGAATATTACTGATAATTCCCTTTCACAAAGTTTCTGAGTAGCATTCTGATTTTGACTATGAATTTAATTAGTATGCTTAAAATTAAAGTTCTGAAATATAATTAAAGAGTTCACATTTCAAATGTATGAGTGGATATGACTGGTTAGTTTGTGAATTAAATTTTTAAGAGCTATACACCTATACCTGCAGATATTCACAATAGTTTATGTATCATGCATCAACATAATGGATTTTACTTTTTTTTAATTTTTTATTTTTTATAAACATATATTTTTATCCCCAGGGGTACAGGTCTGTGAATCACCAGGTTTACACACTTCACAGCACTCACCAAAGCACATACCCTCCCCAATGTCTATAATCCCACCCCTTCTCCCAACCTCCCTCCCCCCAGCAACCCTCAGTTTGTTTTGTGAGATTAAGAGTCACTTATGGTTTGTCTCCCTCCCAATTCCATCTTGTTTCATTGATTCTTCTTCTACCCACTTAAGCCCCCATGTTGCATCCCTGATATGAGGAAGTGGTGATGGATTTTACTTTTAACCAGTGAAACTGATAGTTAATTTAGTATAATTGCCATGAGCAATATAACCATTATAACCAAAATAACCAATATAACTGAGCAGATAACCAGGAAATTAAAAGTGAACTGAGCAAGCAAACTATCTGGTTATTGTTTACGGTATAGAGACCTTTGTGTCTGGAGTTGGAAGAGTAGACATTTAGTAATGGCTGTGCTTTGTTCACACATGGAACCAAATGGCAATAATTTTTCTTCTAAAATGGATAAAAGAAAGACAGTCAAAATGATTTCTTTTATTAGACATATATAAATTATTTTGAAAATAAGATTTTTTGATTAATAATTCTTATTAACTTTGTGGGGAAATTTTATTTCACCTAGTGAAGAACGATAAAACCAGTATTAAACCTGACTATTTATTGCCACAGTTCTCTTGGCTTAATATGTAACTACTCCTTTGCTTCAGGCACGGTGGCCTTCCTTCAACTGAACAAAAAGACCGAGTTCGTTTCTATCTCTAGGCTTTCTCTCATGTTCTCTCACTGTCCTCCAAACATTTCTGTGGCTGGGCTCCTCAAATTTTATATCTGTTTCTAATGTTACTTCTATAAACTACTACTGACATCTTGTTATTCTTTCACATCACATCCTGCCCTTTTCTTACATAACCCTATTATAGCTAGTACTTGTTTGTTTGCTTTGTTCTCCTCTGTGTCTGCAACTGGAATGTAACCTCTATGAGAGTGTCAAAAACTGTATCTGTATACCCTGCACCTCATACAGACAGCAGTAGAGATTTAAAAAAAAAAAAAAAAGAGTAAGAACCACATTGCTTAGTTTCAATCCTGGCTCTGTCACTAGCAAGTCTTCAGGCAAGTTTCCTCTCTTTTTGGGTGTCGTCTGTAAAATGGACATTATAGAACAAAGATTATGTGAGTTAATATATGTAAATTACTTGGCACATAATGAGGCCTTATTAAATGTAGGAAAGCTAAATATCATAGTTTCTGGTAAATAGTAAGTAATCAGTAAACATTTACCGAATGAATGAATGAATGAATGAATGATATAATAGAACTTTGGTGTCAGAAAGATACTAAAGTCTCTTCAAATGCCATTTCCATCACTTAGGATCTTGGCAATGCTATTTGTTTTTGAACCTCAGTTACTTAGTGTATAACATAGTGTTGGCTTTTTTGAGGTTTTTGTAAGGATGCAATGATGTGTTCTTTATAGCGTGTGCTATGATTTACTATTGTTAAAAAAATAAATTAGAAGCCCTAGATCTCATTCTCATTTAGGACTGTCAACAGCCCTGCCCGAGGCCATTTGTACCTGTTGTTGGGATAATTATCTTTAACAGTTGTAGTTATTAAAACCGTTTGGTTATAAATAACAAAACCAATTCAACTAGCCTTAGCCTAAATAAATTAAGAAATTTTAAAAAGCACATTTATTATAATTAGCAGATTGAGCAAGAATCTTTCATGATATGTTCACAACCAAAATTCATTGTTGTTTTCAGTTACCCCTTTAACATAGCTGAACTGAGCATGGTTATGCACATAGCTCCTGACATGTTATAAGCCTAACTTTAATTCTCCTTCAGTCTCAAATCAAAATTGCAGGGTGAAAAAAGTCTCTGGTCTTCTACTTGGAGTTTTATGTACATACTGGTTTGGTCAACTATTACCTGTGGAGTGAACTATATTGCATAGAACAAAATGTTCTTCCCCTGTGGATGTGGGGAATAGATAAGAGAAGATCACTGAGATTTGGGAAAACATTCCAAAAGTTATTTGTAAATCTTATAATAACGGTTAAGCAAACACAATGATCTGTATTAGAGCCAAAGTTTGTTGAGAGCATATTACGATCAGGCCCTGCATTATCATATGGAATTATGACCTTAACCCCCTATGGAGGCTCAGGTATTTTCTCCATTTTAATGAAAAAAAAAGTTGAGGCTCAGAGAAGTGAAACAATTTGTACAAGGTCATACTAGGATTAAGTAGTGGCCGGGATCTTAATCACATTTATCTGACTCCAAAGCCCATCAAGAAGATCTCAGTAGAATGATATCCACTGCATAATTTTAACAAAAAAGTGTTTCAAAATGGTCTGTACATTGTTAGATTTTAATCTCTCTATTCATGCCTATACCTCTGCATATAATTATATCTTTCTACATCTATATCGTGTCTATATTTACCTACATACTCCTCCTTTTCTCTCTCTGGGATTTATATTTAAAGGCTAATACTGGATACTTCTTTTTTACTAAAAAAAGATTTTATTTATTAGAGAGTGAGTGCACAAACTGGGGAAAGGGGTAAGGGGAGAGGGAGAAGCAACAGACTCCCTACCCAGGGCTCCGTCCCAGGACCCTGAGATCATGACCTGAGTCAAAGGCAGATGCTTAACCCACTGAGCCACCCAGGTACCCCAATACTGGATACTTCTGAGAATGAATTAATTTGTTATTGAAATTCTATTTTTTCTGTCTATATTTTTGTTGGTGATAATATACTAATGATTATCAGAAGATGGTGTTTCATAAAGAATAGGAAGCATCAAGCTACTTTTCTTATTTTGCTAGTTCTTTGGAGAGTGACAGTTTTTCCTTAGGTGGCTTCTTGTCTGCTTTCTTCCCAGCTCAAACAGAATAGTCTTGCTGACCTGCTGTTTCTCTTTTCTAACTAAAATTCCCCAAATCAACATGGTGGCTAAGATACTTGTATTAGTTTTTATAAAAATATGAGTTTATAAAAAAGAAGCTGTGCCATATCTACTGAGTGACCTTTATCTCCCACTGACCTTCCCATAAATAGAACATCTGAGTTTTATTGTTTTTTAATTATACCACAGTTCTTCCTCCTAGGCCCCTTTAAGGAATTCTAATTAAAGTTTACAAAAATTTCTTTCCTTATTAACTAAATTTACTAAATACTTATTGACTATTTATACACATATAGATATTTCTTTTATTAGCTATTTACCAACACTAACAAGCTCAGGTTCTGTTTATAAACATCAGAGACATAAAGTATAGATAAATTGTGTGGATATCCTTGGCACTTTTGAAAGCAAAGTTTAAGACCTCTTTGATCTTTCTAATTTATTTTGAAGAACAGGAATCATAAATAAGACTTTTTTCCCTCAAATTGGTAAATAAATGCTTTATTTTTATTCTAAAAGTAATATATAACTAGTTTTAAAATATTAAAAAATCAAGGATGCAAGGAAGAAATTAGACAATCACCAGTAATTCTGTAATATAGGTATAGTTGTATTATTTTTAGTATATGTCATGACAAAAATATAATGCAACAATGTGTTGGATCTTTTGTAAGTGAATGAGTACTTCTGCATAAACAGTTATAGATTATTCCACTATACTATTATATGATTAATTTTAAAAATCTGTTGTTAGTCTTTAAGAAGGAGAGACAAAGTATTTGAAGATAGCAAAAATGGAACTTTTTTTTCTAGAATTTAATGAATATTATAAGCTGACAAAGCTAAAAATATCAACAAACTCCCAAGCATGATAAACACAAAGAAAATTCTACCAAGTCACATAATAATCAAATGGACTAAGAATGAGTGCAGAGAATACATCAAAGCAGCAAGAGGCAAAAGACATATGGTATACAGAAGATAAAGGTTAAGAAAAACTATAGAATTTTTTTTTCTTTGACAGAAACTATGTAAGCCAGATAACAAACAGGGAAAAAAATAAAATGCTGAAAGAAAAAAGAATGTTTTTAATTGGAGGGGAGGGGCAGCGAAAGGGAGAGAAATTCTAGAGGAGGCTCCATGCCCAGCATGAAGCTGGACTTGGGGCTCAGTCTCATAACCCTGAGATCATGACCTGAGGTAAAGTCAAGAGTTGGATGCCCAACTGAGGGAGCCACCCAGGCTCCCCAAGAAATATTTCAATGTATAGAAAAAAAAAAAATTACTTAAGGACAAAAGCTAAGCAAGGACTTTTTTCAGATAAACTGGGAGAATTTGTTATCTTTGGACAAGAACTACAAGGAATGGTTTGGGTTGGGTTGGCTGCAGCTGGGCTTTTTTTACACTATGGTAACAGGGTGGGCTGCACACACTGCATCCTGCTGGGGACAGCTGGTTGCCATGTCAGCTGAAGAAGTAAGTGGAGTGCTCCACCTGCTTTGGGTCCATGGCATCTGCCTTAGGCAGCAGCATCAGTGAGTCATGCAGCTTGCTGATCCACAAGGGCGATTTTTAGGCAGTAGGAAACTTAAACATAGATCTACATGAAGGGACAAACAGGATGTAAATGACATTTGTATGCCACCAGCAGTGAAATAGAGTATGATAAACATTTAAAAAGTGAACTTGCTTTGCTAAGGGCAATTTTGTCTTTATATCAGAAAATTTCTGAACTTACATTGAGATTGGGCACTTAATGTAATCATCTTTAGCTCATTACCAAAATTCAAATAAAGCAGTTCTAGCATGTTAATTTGGTGGTAAAGATGGATTATTATATCGATACAGTTGAATATATTTACATACATTTGGACACTGAAATTGGAAAGAGCGCTCAGGTGACTTTGTTAGTAAAAAGCCAAGGGTCATGTATTTAAGTGCTTTAAAGGATAAACAAGAAACAAAGGAAATAGAGCTATATAAAGAAATTAGACTCACTGGAAAATGAATAACCACTAAACTCATTCAGATTCCACTTTTTAAAGAAAGTTCACAGACAAACAAAAGTGTCTGAGGGCAGATAAGTGCAGTATTTGTGATGTCATAAAATAACCCTTAAATTAGAAAGTAGAGTGTTCTCTTTAATTTTAGCTTTAATAATTTAAATTGCCTTCCAAGTTTCTTGATGCTTTGTTTTCACTATTTAACTTGTGTTTTATTAGGTGCTAATAGGGTTAATTCAATCTCAGATCATTTCTTTAAACTGTTGTGAACTTTAAAGTATTATAATTTTCAATTTATCACCAATCTGAAGTAATAAAGGAGGGTTGGTTTTTTTTTTTTTTTTAGATTTTAGGAAAACTGAAGAAAAGAGGTGTAGGAGAGGTAGAGAGCTTTTTTCCTTTGTTCTCCTAGGGTCAGTGGCTGGGGACCCTGCAAATTAAACTGACAAAACACAGAATAACAGGAGGAAAAAAAAATAGATTTAATTACATGCATAGACACTGAGAATTCACAAAAGAATGTGATTCAAGGAAACAGATATTTGAGGCTTATATACTATTTTAGGCTAGACAAAGGAAAATTTCTGTAAGGATTTCTGTAAGAAGGAGGTAAATTATGGGAAGGGGAGTAGAAGGATTGTACTCTAAAACAAGGGTTATTTAATGGTTTGGTTTTGTTTTTTGTTTCGGATGGGAATTATTTGAGGTACTAAAAGTTGTCTCCAGAGTAGTTCCCTTCCTGGAAAGGGAATGGGAAACACTATTACTGATGGAAATTTCTGTCCTTGTAAATAGAAAGGGGAGAAGGCACAGAGCTAATTGGGTTCAGCTCAAAACAATCCTCAAGCCAAAGTGTCATAATTTGAGGTGGAATATTCTGGCGCCTTAAGAAGGAAAATGAATACTAGTAACATTTTTAATTGATAATCTCCCTCACTCTCTCATTTTAAAGATTTTAGGAGAAAGATGAAATATAATTTTTTTCAATTGATCAATTACCAAGTATTAAATGCTTATGAATCTGGCAGATCTAAAAACAGCAGCTAAGAAATGCTTTCAATATCTGCCTTGAGAATTGGAAGACGGGGCCATATTTGCCCAGCTTTTTAAACAAACAAACAAAAAATGTTTAGGAAATAAAAATTGATGGGTTAGTCTACAGGAAAACTAAAGGTTTTAGAACATGTATGAGGGAATAAAATAAGTATTTAAAGGTAGCTTTAGCCAAGGCATGTCTAGCTCTATTTTTATGTTTATTCATTCTTAAAATTGCTCACATGCAAGTCCTTTATTGTTCATGATGATCAGATACTGTAGTTCCCAGTGTGTTCCTGAGCTTCTATTTTTTTCCATAGATTTTTCTCCATTTAGCCCATTATTCCATAAAGTCCATCCAAAGAAGCTATGTTTATCTTTCCTCATTTGTTCTGTGCCTTTTTTTTTTTTTTTTTTTTTCGTTTTGTAAATCTGGTCACCATAGAAAAGACAGCCAGTCACTTTAGAGAAAGTCTATTTTAAGTACTAGCTACTTAGGGAGAGGTTGAAGACTTTAATCCTTCCCCTCCTTTTCTCTAACAATGCTAGCTGGCGGGAAGTCAGCGAGAAAGTAGAAGAGGAGCTTTCAGAAAGAAAACATTCACACTAGAAAGTAGTGGCCCATTATGATGCTGAACAAAAGTAGTTCTCCTGGAATCTTTTTTTTTTTTTCCCCCTTATGAATGCTTCTTACGCCACTTTGACTATTCAAAAAAAGGAGGAAGGGGAAGAAGAAAAACATTTAAAAAAAAATCAAAGAAATATTATATAACAGAAGATACCCTAATTTCCTTTGATTCCTCATAATTAGTTATTCTTGACTACTTTTGTTCATATTCATGAATTGAAACTAAGGCACTTAGTGTTAAATTTAATGAGTGATTGCTACAGTTACTGTGTTCTGATACTAAGATGTTAAATGAAAGGGATAGAATGTTCTAAAGACAATGAGAATCCGCACCTTTTACCTCAGCTTCACCTTCGCAGAGAAGGAGAAGGCTGTTACCCCCTGAATAGCTGTTAAATGTTGTTTTCTTTAGTTAGTATTTGCCAAATTTCTACAGCACAGTTGGCATTAGTTGTTGTCTTGCTTTTTTTTTTTTTCCTTTTTTAAAAGATTTTATTTATTTATTTGACAGAGAGAGGGAACACAAGCAGAGGGAGTGGGAGAGGGAAAAGCAGGCTTTCTGCTGGTCAGGGAGCCTGATGTAGGCCTGTATCCCAGGACTCTGGGGTCATGACCTGAGCAAAAGGCAGAGGCTTAATGACTGAACCACAGGCGCCCTGTTGTCTTGCTCTTTCAGGCTATTATGAAGAGGCTGAAGACCAGAGACATTTTACCTTTCAGTATAAAGGACTGGGATGCACTTATAACATTATCAGAGGTGTTCAAGCATTCTTTGATATGCAGATGAGACTTCCTTTTTGAACAACAGTCATATCAGGATGTTTTGAGCAAATAAACTTATCTCCAAGCTAATATCATTTAGGCATTCTCATTGCATTTTAAAAGGATAAGAGAAATCATTCTATCAATTTGGTATTCCTATTAAACCTTGGTGTTTTAGGGTTTTGACTAGAGACTTTTTCCAGCCTTACTGGAGATACTTAAGTGTCCTGATAATCTCAAATTGAAAAGTCCCCCATTCTATGTTGTCTCAGGCAGTTAGCATGTATCTTCCTTCAATGATTTCCTCAGGGTTCCTCTTGAGGGAGTTTTGTCAGCGTTTGTGGAATAGTTCTGTGTAGATTAATCAAGTATTTGTGTGTGTGTACTTCATTTTATGTTCCATGATACTATTAAAAATACATTGAAACTTTACTATTTTCTCTTTTTCAAATGATACTTGGATGACAGTCATAGCTAGTCTTCCCACAACCAGTAGACTCTCATGGATGAGGCTGAGATTGCTAGTAGGAGGATATTGCTTTAAAATCTTCTGGCATGTAAACCAAGATTTCGTGAGATCCTCATAAAAGGTGTAGAGGTCACTATATACTATGATTACAAGCTTGTATTTAATGTTGTGTTTTAAAGTTCTACCACAGTCTAGAAGAGTGTTGTTCCCAGTAGCAAATTAGACTGCTTTGTAGCATCCCTCCCACCTGACTTTCAACTCGGCACCTCCATGGGTCTGTTATTTTGGGGTGAGTCATTGTATATCTTAATCATGTGAAATAACCTATAAACCACCAGTAATTGGTAAGCAACTCTGTTGTATGTGCATGTGTGTGTTAGCATATAATTTATATAGTTCCTTTGCTACTTCTTTTATTAAGACTATAGTAGAAAGATCATGAAAATGATGATACTCTCCTTGTCATCATTACTTATTTCCTTGTTAATAGATATGTCTTATTACTACTGAAAGTAGTAGTTACTTTCTTTGTTCTCCATCAATACAAATTTTCTTAAGATTCTGCATGCCAATTTTATGAAAAAGAGAGAGAGAGAGAATTAAAAGCTTAGGTTATTTTTGCCCACAAGTGAATCCTGATACAATGCACTGAGTATGCTTTAATTTTTTTTTGACCAGCTATATATAAATTCACAGGTATAGAAAAGTCAATGTAGTTATGTATTCAGCTATTTGGAATTCAGATCAGATGTGCTTAGGAATGTCAGAGAAGCCTAATTTTGATGAACTAAGCCCTAATGGGAGGTTAGGAGTCCGTGGGAGGGTGGTGATAATGTATCAATACTATTGAGTAGGCTGTGGGACCAGTGAACACATGTGAGTATGGAAGTGGCCTGACTATGTTTTAGGAAGATCACTCCATCTGCTAGATGGCTCTATAGTTACAGAAAGGATGGATTAAAGGAAAGGGAGAATTCATTTAGGGAGTTTGTGTCTTAGTGAGAGATGATGATGATGGCCTTACCTAGAGAATACGGAAAGTTGAGGTGAATTTCAGTGACAGGAATAATTGTTAGGACTTTGTGATTATTTGGGGAATATGGGAGAATAGAGTAAAGGATAAATAAGTTTCTCTCTAGGGCAACTGGGTAGATGGTAATACCTAGATTCGGAATAGAGGATGCGGGATATGTTCAGCCAGTATTCCTAAGCATCAGAAAATATTATTCATTTCTACCCATTCTTCCTGTACAGAATATGCATTCTCTCCCTTTCCTAGTTTAGAAACAGACTACTTCTGGTAGGACTCAAAAGTACTTAGCAGCTGTAAGGATCAGACAATCCCAACTAGAAATTCTTGAAAACCATCAAACAACAGAATTTAAGCTTCAACGAAGAATCTTTAAACAAAAATGCTAAGTGATGAAATGCCAGGTCTGTTACTAAATGTGTAACATTTTACCTAAACAGGGCTCCATGCTTTAGAAGACAGTGACACCATTCAGAATTTTGAATAACTACTTCATATTTTTTTTTCAAGTATTCATATGTATCTTCCCTTGAAAAACAGAACTACATAATCACTTTAATAATTACCCATGACAAGTTTAAACTTCAACACTGGTTTCTTCCTGTTGTTTAATTTCTACATAGAACCCTCAAACTCAATGATAAAAGATAGCATTTATAACCTTTTCCTGTGGCCACTCTCTCCGTGAAGTTTGCTTTAGAAATCGAATGGTAGAAGTACAGAAAGATGATATGGTTGTGAATGTTGTTTTCTCTTAAGTCATTTAAGTTGTTTAAAAATGTGGTTGGTAATTTTTACAGCACTGTCTCGGAATGTATATAAAGAACCCAGTCACTCTCATCACTTTCTTTCCAATATTCCAAAAAATGTCGATAACTGTATGATTAGCATTCCTTTCACCATTCAGTAAGCTATTCTGGCTAATGCTACCAGTGTTTATTTTTGGGAGGGGTGCGTGTGTGTGTGTGTGTGTGTGTGTGTGTGTGTGCGTGTGTGCGTGTGCGTGCACGTTAAACTAATGCAGTCACTTTATAGGTATTCTTTATTTCCCTCTCTTTTTTGAAAATTCTCATAAATGTCCTCGTCTCTGTTATCCTTCTAGCTCTTAAATTATTTATTTACTCTTGCAGGTAAACCTAACTAGTCACCCCTCTTCTTTTCACTTTTGCAATTTAATTTGGCATTTTCCCCTCGTGAAATATATTTTATCATCTTCTTACTAGTCTATGTCCTTCTTTTCTTTGAGATCCTTTAGCTCTCCTTTTGTGATGATGATAATCTTGTTCATCTTTACAAAAACCGTGGAAGGCAGTTAGTATGTGTCAGGAACTATGCTGCCTTGCACGATTTCAGGGATAGTGGTGGGGACAGAAGAGGTCTGTCACACAGTAGCTCCCAAGGACAGAATAAGCAGTACGTACAACACAGTGTGAGAAGAGCCATGGTGGAAGGAGAAGTTCTAAGTTGTTAGGCATCTGGCAACAGAGAGAGGAAGCCTCAACCAAGATTAGGTTCAAGAAGAATTCCTGCATGTGAATTAGACAAAGGGAAAGTGATGAAGGAAGAAGTTTTTAGACCTATGAGGTACCCAAGAGGGAGAGTGAGTAACTGAGTGCATGGCGCTTTATAAATGTTGAAGCTATTTCAGTATAACTGAGTGTATATTTATGTTACTCTCTGGGCAATGATAAGTACTTTTGGGGTTCCTGGTGTTTTTATGCTTTTCCTCTGCTCAAAAATAGGACTTCTCTATGCTGCTTTCATTGTAACTTCACACATGTATAATTCAACTGGTAGATAATGAGTATTTTAGACTGGTTATTGACTAATTTCAGGTGCCTGAAACCAGTATGTAAATACATTTCCAAGTTGTCATAATGAGGGAGGATTGTTATGTGTGTTCCTCCTGTTGGGGGAAGTCCAAATGTGATGATTATAGTGTTTTATTTGCTATCATTCAATTTCAGGTTACATTTGGTAAAGTATGTAGCACAGTATATATGTTATATTATGCAGTTGTACAAAGTAAAGACTATTCTGGAACAAACAACAAGTTAGATTTTTAAATCAGAGGTTTTAGTATTTATAATGAGAGAATGGGGCTTAGACAGTAAATGTTCCAGATCAATTTATAGATGAAGAAACTAAGACCCAGAAAGGTAATGAAAGAGAGAACTGTAAATTAACTGTGGTGATGATTTTTTAAAATATTTATTTATTTGAGAGAGAGAGCATGCCCACAGTGGGTAGGGGCAGATGGGGAGGGAGGGAGAAACACAAGCAGAATCTATACTGAGTGCAGAGCCCGACTCAGAGCTTGATCTCATGGCGCTGAGATCACGACCTGAGCTGAAACCAAGAGTTGGCCTCTTAACTGTGCCACCCAGGAGCCCCTGTGATAAGGACTTTTTTTTACTGTCACATTTGTTTTCATTTCTAATATTTCTGAGAATAACTATTCTAGTTGTTTACCTTTTCTGTTTACATATATAATCAACTTTTTCATTAATGAGCTAAGAAACATGGTATGCAGATTCTTTCCAAATTGAAAATCAAAGAACCATCAAAGGAGTAGGTGTTTAAACTTTGGATTTTTTTTTAACTAGTCTGAACAAAGTTTAAATTTAAGGAATTCTAGAGGGAGAAAAGAGAGATTATTTTTTATTCTGAATATCTTATGGGAGACAGAATTTAAATAAATTGATTTATTTTTGTGATCTATGTCCTCTCTCACTTTTACAAATGAACAAAAGATAAATCTCCAATTTGTTGCTTATCTTTGCTGGAGATTATTTTTTGCTTGAAGTACACTAGTTTAGACTAATACTTTTTCTGTTCCTCGTCAGAAGGCAATGCAAATATTTTTGTGAAAGTATCTTTTCACAAATGAGGACTTTGAGACACTCTGAAATCAGATCGGATCATTTGTCTAAGATCCCCCCGTTAATAAGTAGAGAAATGACATCAGGACCTAGTGACATCAGTGTTCTTCCTGGGCATACTTTGCACTTTCAGAGGGAGGAGGGACAAGAGGAGAGAAAGAAGGAAGAAGACGAATGGAAAAGGAAGAGGAGGGGGGTAGGAAAAATTCTGCCTGTGTTCTGTATATCATCTGCCATTCACAGTGTTTAGCACAGACATGATTGCTTTCTTTCAATCTTCACTAAAAATCTTCTAAAATAGACATCATCCCCATTTTACAGTTGAGGAAACTGAGACTCAGGGAAGGAATAGCCCTCACTTACAGTTCCACAGCTAGTACTGGTGGTACTCCAAGACTGTCTTTCCATGACGGCACAAAACTGATACCCGTGCTATTCCTTATGTCTCCGTATTTTTTTTTTTAATGAACATTGCAAAATTCACTTTAAATTTTTATTTCTATAAGAGAAGCATATCGGAAACACTAAAAAACAAACAAAACTCTGGCTCTGCACGATGGTGTGTTGGTAGTATCGACGTTCCAGGAAAATGTAAATATGTTTTAGACTAAAGTGAAAGTAGAGAATTAAAAGTTAATACCCAAACTGAAACAAAGCCACATTTTGTGAAACACACATTAATAGCAGTGCATTGGATCAAAGGATGTGATCTCATTTCACAGCAAAACAGGTCCTGCAAGCCCAGGTAATTCAGGAAGCAGAATGGTAATTATTCACAGAAGAAAGCAGGTAGTATACTGTTACAGTACCACAGTAGAAAGTCAGAAGGTCACCAAGCTTGCAAGGTAACTGACACAACTTGAAACTGCTTGGCCCCCTTTAAAAAGAAATTATAAAATGGGAGAGAATGAAGCAAGTTTACCTAACACATCTTTGCAAGGTAAGTGCCAACAGCCTCTGAAGTGTCTCCAATCAGAAAATCAAGCAGTTTCTATTACGGAGTTTGTGTGTGTGTACATGCGCGCTCACGTGAGCTTGTGTGTGCCTGCTGAGTTTCAAGGTGTGCTTGAGGGTGAGGAAAAGTGAGCTTCCAGAGAAGCTGGCTGTCTCTTGGGCTCAACAACTCAACCAACACAGAAACCCAGATTTGTGGAGAGTGGGGAAAGTCTTATCTTTATCCTCCAATGGAATGCTGGAGAAATGGTGTGACCAACTTGTAGTGCAGATCTTTTCCAACATTGACCAAATACTGCCTTTTTTCTCTGCTTGTGGAATTTTTATTTGTAATCAAGTTTACCGTATCTGGGGTTTACCAACTAAGTGTCCTTATATTAATATATAACCATTTTTATAAAGGTAGACAACAGGATCTCAGGGGAGAGCAAAGCAGTTGGGGAGAGGGGATTTATTTTACAGGTCTTACTTAATCAGTCAGATAGATACCTTTGTTCTTTGAAGGGATTGGCTTTGTTGACATTGGCTTGACTGGGCTTCTATGGTTAGGCTTGTTGATAAAAACAATATAAGGTTGCTCACACATTTCACTTTTTTTGAGTGAGAAAACTTCCTTTTTAAAACAAATACAAAACTAATATAATGCTTATTTGTTGCTATGATTTCTAGTAGTCTAATGTCTTGTGAATTGTCACCTTTACTAGAGACATTTTGTTCAAGATATTTTTTAATCGACTGCTAATGACATTTTCATTTAATTATGTTTTTGTGATGCTATCATCAAAAAAATCCCCAGACCACCCAAGTTTTCTATTTAGTGTATAATCAAACATGTAACTACATCTGTGAAATATAATACATAGAACAATAACAAGATGATCATAGATAGGCATGGTCATAAAGTGTCTGTTTTTTTTTTTCTTTCTCTTTCTCTCTCTCTCTCTCTCTTTTTAAGATTATATTTATTTATTTGACAGAGAGAGATAGAGAGAGGGAACACAAGCAGGAGGAGTGGGAAAGAGAGAAGCAGTCTCTCCGCTGAGCAGGGAGCCTGTTGCAGGGCTGGACCCCAGGACGCTGGGATCATGACCCCAGCCAAAGGCAGAGGCTTAACTGACTGAGCCACCCAGGCACCCCAAGCATCAGTTTTCTAAAGTTAAATTATCCTCCAGAATCCCTGTGTTTTCTATTTATTTTCTTTAATCCTTTCTTCACTAAACCTGCTTAAGAATCCCAGAATCTTGGGACGCCTGGGTGGTTCAGTTGGTTCAGCATCTGCCTTTGGCTCATGTCACAATCTATGGGTCCTGGGATCAAGTCCCACATCGGGCTCCTTGCTCCGCCGGGTTCCTGCTTCTGCCTCTGCCTACTGTCCTCCCTGCTTGTGCTTGCTCTCTTGATTGTACTCTCTCTCTCTCTCTCTCTCTCTGACAGATAAAATCTTAAAAAAAAAAAAAAAAGAAAGAAAGAAAGAAAAGAAGTTATCTTAAGAAAAAAAGAAAAAAGGAAAAGAATCCCAGAATCTTATTTTATTTCTGTATGTTTCCGAAAAGCATTTTGTTAAATACTGCATAAAGTGCTATTATCCGGGCATGTGGGTGGCTCAGTCAGTTAAGTCTCTGCTTTCTGCTCAGGTCATAATCTCAGGGTCCTGGGATGGAGTCCCAAGTCAGGCTCCTTACTCGGTGGTGAGCCTGTTTCTCCCTCTCCCTCTGCTCCTCCTCACCTGCTCATGCTCACACTCTCTATCACTTTCTCTCAAATAAATAAAATCTTAAAAAATATAAAATGCTATTATCAAGCACTTTTAAAGATCAATAAAAAGTTCTTTTGTGCATCCTATTGAAGAAAAACAGCTAAAAGACTTATTTAGCTTAATTCTATGAAATTATTCACTTATATGTGTTTTATATGTGTTTTATGGAGAAAATGATGTTATTATGTATGTGCTTATACTTTTTAATGTATTTTCAATGTCTTTTCTTGGAAAAGTATATGGGAAGTATTTAGGTTGTTAATATTGTTCGTATTAATGATGATTTTATGTAAAATACACATAAGTATTTGGAAACCACCTGAATAGCCTCTCGTAGACTATGCGGTGTGTCACCCATGTCTGTGTTCAGAGATTATAGTAAACTGAGGAGTAACCAGACTTCGTCTCTTTGTCAGGACAATGGGTAATATTTACCTCTTATATTAGAGTCCTAGAATGTGTACAGATTTTCTGTTTTGTTTTTCTGTTTTCTCTGGCAGTTTTATGTATGTTTTGTTTCTGGTAATATGTTCCACTGTAAAAGGGTGACTACATGTATATGTGCATATACACACATACACTGACTTTCAGAATTAATAATTGGTATATAGCAGAAAAAACCCCAAAGTTTTAAAAAGAGCTATAGTGAATACTTTGTATGTTATGGTTTGAGTTAGAAATTCACGTGCTAGCTCCATAAACCTCTGTAGCTGGGGGATGCTTGTGAGCTCAGTTCTGTCTCCAGGGGTTTTCCCTTGTGGGTCCTGTGAAAACTTTTCAATGAGGACTGTGTTCTGTCTGAGTTGCAGTATACCCTTGGCGGGTCTACTAATAGTTCAGATCCATCTTTGGAATATTGTGATGCTTCCATTCCAGTTGTATTTGCCTTAAAATTATTAAGTGAACTTAGTAATCAGGAGAGAGCTAATGATAAGTGAGGGTACTTCAGTTGTTGGCTTTAAATTATTTCCGGGTTTTTTTTTTTAGTTATAGAGGAAAGTATTTTGGGGATAATTTGTAGCTTCACGTGTGCAGAGGTAAGATATCTGGTGAATTTAATATCTTAGAAAACAAATCAAAATATCTTCTGGAATCTTCGGTTATGGAATGTTAAGCATTATTTTGTTTTCTGTGCAATGCCCTGTCCTAAATTTCAGATTGAGTTTAAAAATTATTGAAGTAAATGAAAAAGGCATTTTATAGTGTTTAATTTTGCCTTTAACTTAGAAATATTTATAAAAATATTCTGAAGTTCTCTGAAATAATACTAATTATTATTAACTCATCTTAAAATAAACATGCTCTCACAGAAATGACAATATTTAAATACTTTGTTTTATACATTAAACAAATAGATGACTTAAATTTTTTGGTTATGAAGGTAGTAAGTGATAGCAGATCATCATTAGAACTCTATCATGTACTTTGAATAGTTTCTTAATGCCACGTGTCTAGATTATGACCATGTCTAGTCACAACTTGGAGGGCTAGTTGTAAGCATTGTCAAAAGAGTGCTGTTTCCTCTAGGTTTTATACCCAGAAGCCGGTTGAGAGTACCCTAGTTAGTGCAGCCTATAAGCTATCCGCAACTGTGGTATTGGGAACCTGTTTTTTCCCAAATGAAAATGAAATTGTTCCAGGGTTATCTTCAGCTACATGGGAACAGATCTCAATTATCTTTTCAAACATAAAAAGCAATTTCTTCCTTTCAGTCCTAGTGAAAAGGAACTCTACAGAGAGTAATGTGAAGATTTATATGAGAAGGCTCTTAATAGTCTCAGTATTCATAAAATAGAATGACCTAAGACAGGATAAAATCCTAGATTTCTTTTTTTTCTTATTTTTGAATATATAAATAATACAGTAATAAGAATGGGGGCAAATGCTTTCTGAGCATTGTATTTACTAAGGAAGGGAAGCAGTGTTTCCTTGCACAATCCCTGAAAACTTACATGTGCCACCGAGTAGCACCTGGTCAGTTTGTGATAGCAGTGAAATGAAACAACAAAAGGGTGGCAGCTTCCTTCCAGGCAGACAGCTCCCTGGAAAATTCCTTAGGTTAAGATTTTTCCCGAGACCCCTTACCTATATTGCCTGTCAGGAAGGACATGCATTTTGTATTTTAAGATTCTTAGTAACAGGCAGGGCACACACTAGCAGGGATTATATGAAAGGGAAAGAAGCTATCACTATCCAGTTAGGTCCCTCACCCACCGAGCCCCTCCTACCTCAGCAACTCAGTCCACATGGGTTTTTCCATTTTATTTTCCTCTTCTTCCTTGATCAAATCATGTCCAAAGCCACCTGCCTCTTTGGAAAGAGTATGTTGTACAAATTCATCTCTGGAATGATTTCAGTAAAAGGTTCAGTTCAGTGCTGAGACAACCTCGAGACTGGTTTCTTCGAATGGGGGTCTCGCCTGGACTGCTCAACACACCCTCGTCACTCAGGTCATCTACTTACAGTGGCTCAGATGTAAAGCCCCCCTTCCTCCACCAGTTCTTCTTAGTCTTTTAGATCTAGGAAACCCCTTCTTTAGAGGCTATAAAAGACTAGAGCTCAGGGGGAAAAATGTCTCAAAGTACAGAAAAGTTGGCTAAACCCTATGGAACCCAAGGCCAGTTGTAAAGAATCAGTCAGCAGAGATGAGAGGACTTTTCAACAACCCACTGAAGGAGAATTTGGCTGTCAGAGTTAGGGAAGAAAAACCCTGTGGAATCTTAACATTTTCAAGGTATGAGGGAGCTTAAAGGGCCTCAAGTCTGATATTTTTACTTTGTAGAGTAGCGAATAGAGCCTATGAAGGTAAGAAAATTACCCTTGGTTTCTCAGAAGCAGTTGCCAGAACCCAGGTCTCCACCCAGCTGCCCAGAGCCTGTAATTCACAGAGGAATTTGGCACATTACATTCTGGAGGCATTCACTTTCCTATTTCAAAAGGGAAAATCAGGCTTATGAATGTTTTCAATATTGATACATTCTTAGTTTCTATAGTTATGGCCTGGAAAGAATTGTCCAGTATTCAGTTAGGTTATTACGGAACTGGTCTGTCCAGCCTTGGGATTTTTCTTAACTCTATAAAAGTTACATTGGCTTTTAAGACGTTTGCTTGACTTTCATCATAGCCAAGAGGAGTCAGCTTGAAAATCCAGACACACATGCATTGAGTGCATCATGTTTCTCATGATACAGCCTTTTTTTTTTTTTTAAGAAATTATACTTATTCTGCTGGGCTATGAAAAGAATAAAAAACTCTAGGAAGGGAGGTGCCTTAGTGTCTGTGCTTCTAAATTGCAGCCTGAGGGCAACAGTACTGTATACCCCAACCCGTCATACAGGTTTGGTGTACATGTTTACTCTCTGTGGTGGAAAAGTATCTCTGCATTCATCATCGTAAACCGTGCCTGTGAGTGCCTTGAAAACTTTCTAAAACCCCAAAGAGGACTGACCAGTTTATGACTCTTCCTTTCCAGCCTATAGAACTTTAGCAGCATGTTTAAGTAGGAGAAGTGCAAGACGTTCTTGTTCTCCATGTTCTAGGAGAAAGGCTTCCTCTAGCTCTAACAGATAGGTTGGAACACTTGAAGACCCGAGACATTTTGGAGTTGAAATTTATATAGTAAGGCAACAGAGTGTTTTGGAGTTGGAACTTGCAGAAACTCTGCTGAAAAGGCCTTATTTTCTAAGGATAAATTTCAGCACATTTGGAGCAAGTAAAATTGCAGAAAATGTCAAGGCATGAAATCCCAGGTGAGTCTGATCTGAATGGGTTAGGCAAAGGTGCCGGTGAAGATGGCTGGGGTATTTTCCCCAGGTATCAGGCAGAGAATCCCTGGAGTAGGCAAAGAGATTAGGAGATGAACTCTGAAATAATGTGTAAGAAATAGTTAATGAAAGCAGCAAAACCGAACCAAGGACCTCTTTTTCTTGTCTTTCTAAATGGAAATAAGATCTTATTAGAAATAAACCAGCAAGTAGTGTACTTGAATGGAACACGAGATAAATGTGGTTAAAAACAGTAGTCACTTAAAATCTGCTGCTGGGGGAGAGGCCAGTTCTCAAACACTTTGAAATTTAGAGTTTGTTCATAGACTTTTGAATGTTCTGAAAGCACGGTTTAATCCCCTTTGATTTAAATGGTATTTTATGGCACCAAAATTGTTTTTAAAAGAAACATTTTAAGTTTCAATTAAAGTCTCTATAAAATCTTGAAAAGAAGGTGATACATACCTACAGGATGACTTGATTGTTTGAACATTATTATTAATAATGTAATTAAATTTTTTCCATACATTTAAAAGGTTAGATCTGTCTTTGCATCTGTTTCCTTTCCTTAAAGAAATAAAACAAAGGGTACAAGTAATGATCTGATGATTGCACATGTATAAACACCTTATAATTACTACATTGTATGCCTATTCACTAGTTTTGGAAAGAGTTTAAACAAATTTAGCTAATTGAGTAGGACAGCAAGCCAACCTTTTTTTATATCACAGTTTTTGGGGGGAGGATTAACCAAGCATATACTTACTATTGCAAGGTATTATACTTGCTACATAAGTGAAGGAAAAACAGGTGCCTGATGAGATTGCAAAGAAAGTATGATTAGGATGAAAAACCTTGAAAGGGTATTGAGCTTTAGTTGGATCCCTTGAGCTTCTAATGTCTCTTCAGGAAAAGTATGTGTAAATAGTTTTATTTGCCAGGGCTATTTTGGTGCTTTGTGGGTAGATGCTTAACCATCTCCATAGTTGAACACTTTGAGAGGTGCATTCAAAAATGCCTTTATAATTAATTGACATGAAATTCACCTGTTCTCTTTAAAGCCCATGATCAGTGTAATGCAAGATGTGTATTGTATGCCAAAAAAAAAAAAAAAAAAAGAAAAGAAAAGTGACTTAGAGAATAGTACAAAATCCTATCTACTAAAGAAGCCCCAAAGAAAAGTATCTTGAAAAGTAAACTACTGAGCTTAATGCAATTCATATAAACATGTACAAGTTGTGCATGTACACCTGTTAAGCAACACAGTCAATTTTGCTCCGTGACTTCAGACCTTGGTAAATGATTTATTTTTGAGAACTGACTAAACTCTTGAAACAATTCTATCTCTGTGATTCTTTTGTCTTCTCAAAACTAAGTTCCTTTTTTTGTTTGTTTGTTTGTTTGGTTTTTTTAGATTTTATTTATTTGTGAGAGAAAGGGAGTGGGTCAGGGGGCTGAGGGGCAGAGGGAGAAGCAGACTCCTGATGTGGAGCTCAATCCCAGAACTCGAGTGGGGATCATGACCTGAGCCAAAGGCAGATGCTTAACCAAATGAGCCACTCAGGTGCCCCCAAAATAAATTCCTTTGAAAACGAGATGTGAGGGGCACCTGTGTGGCTCAGTGGGTTAATCCGCTGCCTTCGGCTCAGGTCATGATCCCAGGGTCCTGGGATCGAGTCCCACATTGGGCTCTCTGCTGAGCGGAGAGCCTGCTTTCCTCTCTCTCTCTCTCTCTCTCTGCCTGCCTCTCTGCCTACTTGTGATCTCTGTCTGTCAAATAAATAAAATAAAAACTTTAAAAAAAAAAAAACGAGATGTGAGAAGCAGAGAGAGCTGAAGTGTTACTATGCTTTATTTTCCTCTTTGTTTATGGACATTTAATGTAATCACAGACAAGTCCTATCTTCCCTTAAACTACTAATAAATCTTAAAAAAAAAATCTTTTTCACATCAACATTTTTTTTTTGGTGGTCAATTTCAGAGATGGAAAAATATGTGTTGCCACAAAAGGCGAAAGTTGCATCTACTCTTGCCAATTGTTATAAATGTAGATATTATCTAAGAATTTATAGGGAAACCTAGGAGTATATGGAGAGTTGCACAGAGGAGGTACAATGTAAACTGGCTCTGACACTTTTGGAAAGTAGAGTAAGTGGCTAGAAAGAAGAAAGTCTTTCCTGGCAAAATAAATAGCAGAGACAGGCATAGAAATTCTATCTACCCATTTATTTACATGATTTATTCTCATCTTATTGAAAACAAAAGGATTTTCCCAAAATTAATACTTTGAAATAAACTATAAATAAGTAAACATAATAAAACATTAGATTAAAATAAGTTACAATGTTGTATATAAAATATGCACCAGAACATTCTAAACAGCTACCAAACAGGTCACAGATTTGTTTTCAAGCTTCCTGACAGCCAAAAAAATGTAAGAAATTGGCTTTAAGACTTTGGTGGTTCAGATGATATAAAAATGTTTCCGTTATTCAAGGGTTCCATATAGATGGTGACAATAAGAATAATTGGTATAGATGGCAGGGGTCAGGCCTAGCTAGAAGAGAGGAGTTTTATTAGGCAATACTGAGAAATAAAGCTAAGAATTATAGAGACAAAGAAAATGGTATTATTTAACTCATCTTGGAATCTTGCAATGGATGATTCTCTCTTGAGCTCCTTAAGCTGTTCCACTACCCTACCAGACATTTGTCAGAAAAAAATTTATGCAGAAAATACCTCAAACATGTAATAAAAATCTGAAAATAAAAAGAAAGGAAAAGAAAACAAAAGAATAGTTAAGAAATAGACTTAATATCTAAATGTTTACATGATTGAAATATTAGCTTTATTAAAATTTCAGAATATAAAAATGCTCATTTTGAAAATTAGGTTGCTATATATGTTTTACAAGCATATGGTATTACTCAAGTTTCTCTCCTGCAGTTTTTACTGGATTTTATATAGATCTTTTATGTTCATTTTGGTTAACTATAGGGTTCTACACATTTACTATGGCAGATTTGGTTGGGGATCGAGAGCTAGTTGTGCAGGGACAGAGAATAAGAATAGAGAAGAGCACATTGGTAATGGTAATATGTATGTTGCATTATAATCCTTCTTTAGAAACTGCAAGTGCACTGAGGTTATGGTATTACCCTAAGTTTCTATTTTTGATATGAGTAAGTATGAATTTCAGTGAAAAAAGGAAAATAATGATAATAATGTTTTTATTTGTAAGCCTGAGTTCTCATCAGTGTTAGGTGCATATTTTATATTCTTTTCAGTTTACCATTTACCTTCTGTGGATTTCTTTTAGTCATTATATTTCTTCTTGATTTGAAAACTTAGAGTTTATATTTCTAGGAGTTAGTAATTAGCAAATTATATTTATCAAAATACTCTTATATGTCTTGATAACATAATCCACAAAAACATTGCCACTTAGTTAATAAAATGTTCTGAAAGGTAGTCTTGACATGAAATTTGTATTTACTTATGCTGATTTGATAGTAAATAGTTTGTCTTTATCATCACATACATATAAAAGGGGAATGAACTAGAATTTATTGGGAACTAAGACAAAGCAGATATTAACTAAGATTATTTGAATCTCACAGCAATTTTGACCTTTCTTTCACCAACAAACACACCTAGGTGTTTGAGATCTCAAACACCTGCCTATGATTTCTTTTTGTCATTCAGTTGTCAGATCAAATATCTCAGTGATACCTTCTCTGGTCTTTCAAACTAAAGCAGCTATTCTATCTTAATATCTGATTTTAATTCTTTTCATAGCTTATCATGAACCATTTCTTAAATATTTTTGTGTATTGCCTATTTCTTGGCAATAAAATTTTGTCTCTAGGATGAGAAACCATAGCTGACTTGTTTATTTCTGTATTTCTAGTGTCCCAAACCACACTAACACAAACTATATTTTCAGTAAGTTTTTTTTTTTTTTTAAGATTCTATCCATTTATTTGACAGAGAGAGAGACCCTAAGTAGGCAGAGAGGCAGGCAGATAGAGGGGGAGAAGCAGGCTCCCCACTGAGCAGAGAGCCCAATGTGGGGCATGACCCCAGGACTCAGATCATGACCTGAACTGAAGGCAGAAGCTTAACCTACTGAGCCACCCAGGCATGCCCAAGTAAGTTTAATATGATTAGAAAAACAAACAAACATAATATTCATACTATCATTCCTGTGTATCTATGCAATTTACATTTATTCTAATATGAAAATTAGTTGAGCATAAAGTAGCAATCACTTAACATGGTAAATATAAAAAAGATACTTTTCTAGAAGAAGAACAATTGACATTGAGCCTATTCTAGGAGACTGGGTACAGTGTGTTGTTGAATTTGTTCCTTCTTATTCCTCTAGTTCTGTAACTGGCTGAGGTTACCTAGATGAGCTCTCAAAGGGTTTTAAGTTGTGCTGATAGAGGAAAACATGTATTAAATATATACCAAATGTATACCAAGAGTGTTCCAAGTATTCAATATATTTAAGCTTCAAAACCATCCAATGAGGAAATATAGACTCAAATCAAATAATTATATGACTATATCTTTGTTATTATAAAAAATGCTGCCCTCCTGATCAATTTTAAATTTATCTTCATTATTTTCCCTGTTCACATAGAAATGGAACACTTAGTTCACATAATAATGGTGGGATTTGACAAAATTCAAATAAAATAAATTTGAGAGATACTTGAGGTTAAATTGGTGTTCACTTGTACTGAGTGCAGCAGAAGGAAGAGCTTGTGAAAACTGGGTTTCTGGCTTTGGTGACAAAGAAAATTGTCCTGTTAGCTGAGGTAGGGGATGCAGGTTGGGGGACAGTTTAGGAAGAGAAATAGGACATTATTCTAAAGAAAGTGATTTTATTTTTTTATTTTTAAAGATTTTATTTATTTATTTGACAGACAGAGATCACAAGTAGGCAGAGAGGAAGGCAGAGAGAGGGGGGGGGGGGGAAGCAGGCTCCCTGCTGAGCAGAGAGCCCGATACAGGGCTTGATCCCAGGACCCTGAGATCATGACCTGAGCCGAAGGCAGAGGCTTAACCCTCTGAGCCACCCAGGTGCCCCGAAAGTGATTTTAAACTGTAAGTGTTATATATTGATGAATATTCCAGGACTTAAATTGCAAAAAGAAGGCTAAGCCTTGGGAGAAAGTACTAGGATGGAATTAAAGAGCTGGAAATTACTAAAACTGAAGTCCTATGTGCCACTGTGGGTGGGTGAGATTATACAAAGATAGATGTTAAAGGAGGACAGGAAGACTGGTGATAGAAAGCACTAACATCTGAAATATGAGCAGAAATGAAAGAAATGGAGATGAGGTGATGGGGAAAAAAAGAAGATACAGATGACAGTGTTTGGAGGGCAATGCAGAGTGGGGATTTTCTCTAGAAAGAGTGAAAAAGATGAAACATCAAAATAATCAAATAGACAGGATCTAGTGACTCAAAACCAACATAAAGGTGGAGCATGAGGAAGAAATGATTTGAGAATTATCAAGAATGAGAGCAGGGGTGCCTTGGTGACTCAGTGGGTTAAAGCCTCTGCCTTCAGCTCAGGTCATGATCTCAGGGTCCTGGGATCGAGCCCCGCACTGGGGCTCTCTGATCAGTGGGGAGCCTGCTTCCCCCTCTCTCTCTGCCTGCTTGTAATCTCTGTCTATTAAATAGATAAATAAAATCTTAAAAAAAAAAAAAAAGAGAGAGAGGAAAGGTAAAGGCAAAGTTGTAAAGTTAGGCTGTAGGAGTTGTTCAGTGGTTATGCTATGGGAAACAGCCACAGCTGGAGAGTGGGAGACGGAAGAGTGAACGAAGGAGATAGTTCCATCACCACAGTACTAGGGGTAGATAGGATTTTCACTTTTCACAAATGAGGAAGCAGTGTCTGGGGAGAAGGTGAAGGCTGTGTCTGATGACAACAAGGACTTGAGCTCATTGAGTAACTTTATTTTTTAAGAGATTTTATTTATTTGAGAGAAAGAAAGCTAAAGACAGAGTAAGAGCAGAGGGGAAGGGGCAGAAAGAAAGGGAGAAGCAGACTGCCCTCTGAGCAGGGAGCCTGACCATGTGGGGCTCTGTCCCAGGACCCTGAGATCATGACCTGAGCCATCCATGTATCCTTGTTTATTTTTTTCATTATCATCAGAGTAACTTTAAAGAGCAGGAGGGCAACTTTCTATAAAGAAGACTAGGAAGAGTGGATAGGGTGACATATTCCGAGTTACAGAGTAGAATGGGTGATAGAGCTTATACCAAATGGACTGCATCTTTGCGGTGAAGGACGAGTGCATCCAGCCCGCAGTTAGGGAGGGGCTACATGTGGGGTGTTGATTCCATGAAAGAAAAATAAAAGGTTTGGTCTAAGGCAGTCTTAGACAAGTCACGAGTTAGTTCCAGTGCGTATGGGAAGGCAATAGGAAAAAAGAAAATGCTGGCTGATTATTAAGCCAGTTTTCATGGAGATGAGAGCGAGTGTGTGTTGCTGGCTTGCATAGAGAGTTAGAGATTGTTATCCTGGAAGATTTACACTTTAACATGTAGCACCACCCAGTAAACCTACTCTAGCTAGTCATCTTCAGAGTGCATGCCCCTGGATTATGGCAGAACTGGAAGAGGGAGTTCATTTTATTATAAAACCATCCAGCTTTTGAAAAATAATGGAACACCCCATTTCACTGCCAGTAAGCTTTCATAGTGCTATCTTCTCATTTATGTAACATTTGAAAAGTGCCCATATATGACATTGGCCATATTACATAAATATGACAGACCTATGAGACTTTGGGATGATAGAGACCCACTTCCATTTGGCTCCATTTGAAGAAATCAAAATAAGGTTGGATCAGTTTTTATCTGCTCAAAATTTTGAGACCTTTGGATAGTGATTCATAATAGAGATTGTATGGTTATGCTATTTTCATTGACAATATGAAAGGGGCAAGTAATAAAATTGGGCATTTAGCTAATAGCAATGAGAGACAAAGTTACAATTTAAATCTAATATATATTTGACTTCATTGTTTCTTAATCACTACATTTCCCAGATGTACCATTTGAAAAGTGCTAGCTTTAAAACAAAAACAAAAACAAAAATAAAAACACAGGGCCACCCAAAGAGTGTTTTAAATAATTTTCATTTATATCCATATACAAAAATCGGTGACTGTTAATTTTTCTTACTTGAAAGAATGTTTTATTCCTGGTTCATTCTATAGCTGATATATCTGCTTTTCTACAGATAATGTATTTTGCTCACATAATCTCATGCATACAAATAGTGTTTCCTGTTTGGTACACCCTGATTCCTCCTGTCCTACCTATGCACACATCCTTATGATATTTCCATCATACCTGCATTCCTGGGACTTTTATGGAAGGTGATAAAGCTCTGAAGAAGTAGTTTGAAGTAAATGGGTTCTACTAAATTCAAGAACGTTTTGACCATTAACCTTCAGTTTGAAGTTTTAGGTGACCACAAACTGGTATAAAGGAATATAGATTTACCTCTACAAAATACACTTTAAAAACGGTTTTAAACAATTGATGCTTTGCTGATGTAATGGATATTTCCTCTTCAGTGTTTTTAACTTAACAAATTACATGTAAAAGCCATAAAGTCCTTTATATTATCCATAAACATAATAAAAAATGTTACACCACATAACTTTGACTTAGTCAATAATTCTAGGCCTCGCCTTAGGGTTTAAAGAGAAAATTATTCCTGTTACACATTTTAATTATGCTATAAACTTTGGGAAATAGCTATTGATCTTCAGCATCTGACATCAGAAAGTTGTTTTTTTTCTTGTTCTGTAGCCAGTGAAAGTATGACATATAGAGAAGAATTTCAGAGGACTCGAAGATAGTACATGCACAATAAAGGATGTTTTTGCTCATATTTTTAGCTTAAATGTTAGGAGATGTGAAGATCATCTCCTCTAAACAACTTTCTGCTGAAATTAGGATCACACATTTGAGTTAAGAAATATCTTACCTTGTTTTAAGAAAAAGTTGTTCTGTCATGATACTCTTGATTATCTCTTATATTTTAATACAGAAATAGGAGGACTTAATAAAGAACTTTAAAAAAATATGTTTAAAGTTTTCCAAACTTACACAGAGTGATAAATGTTGCAGTTATCATTTTAGAAGTAATTACTTCATAATTTTTCATGCTGAATTGGTAAAATGAGTAAAGACCTCTATTAAAATTAAATTGGAATCTAACATCAACGATGGTGATGACGAAGAGGATAGGTACCATATGCTGAACTTTTACTAGGGGATGGGCATTGCTTTGGACACTTTAAATGGCCACATTTAAGCCTCACATCCACCTTGTGAGAACTGGTCTCAGCTTCTCCATTTTACAGAAGGCTCCAAGAAATTATGAAACTCATAGGAGTAAATAGGAGCTAAGTGGTAGAGTTGGGATTCAAACCTAGGTCTGTAGGACTGCTGTAATGATGGTCTCGAATAGATATGGACTTCTTGTCATTTTCACACAAGTTGGAAATTTTTTCAAATTCAGAGCACTTCATGTAAGTAGATTTGTGTTTAAATTTGAATGTATCGAATGTATGCAACTGTTTATTCAACAAATATTTATTGACATATAATGTACCAGACATATGACTAGGAACTACTGAAGCTACGTTCAATGCGTCATGCACACAGCACCTCATAGTCTACTGTGTTTGTGTGTGCGTGTGTATCACTATATTTATATGTATATAGATAAATATATATCTATCTTATATAGATAATGTATCTTACTTATGGAGCTTCAGAACTCTCTGATAACATTGTAGAATTACTCTGTCTCAAACTTTGGAATCTAATTAAAGGTATGGTCATTTAACTTGGATACTGTAATGCCTTGTGTGGTCAGTTTGGAGACCTCAGTTATCTATGTAACGCCAGTCATTAAAGATGCTATTTTGAGAGCATCAGCAGGGAATCTCTATAGATCTTTTTTGCCACCTCCTCACAGTGGGAACTAATATGTAGTAATCTTCAGCCATTTCTTCCCTACCCTTTTCTTCCTAACCCACAATGTAATTAAATCCCTTGATTAAAGAATCTGTTAAACATTCCATGTGCATAATGCCCTTAATAGTGGCTCTAGATGCAATGGTTTGCACAAATGAATTTAATTTAGTTTTATATTAGAAAACCCCTTAAACTCAAAACATAATTTTTGAAATATAGAAGTCTATTTCTTTATAAAGAAAAGTACAATTTTCTCTGAACTAGGCTTTAATTTGGAGGCTGCTATCTAGCTTCGCCTAAAACTTTTGCACATATGGGGATATCATCTTGTAGGGATAAATAAGTTATAAGCAGTTAATTGTTAGAAATGTCAGGTGTAAGCAAAATTTTCAAACTCAGTTTAGTTATTTTTTATTTTTTAAATTTTGAGAGAGGGAGAGTGTGAGCAAGGGGAGGAGCAGAGGGACAGAGAGAATGTCACCGTATTCCACGCTGAGCATGGAACCCGACATAGGGCTTGCTCTCACAACTCTGAGATCATGACCTAAGCTAGTATCAAGAGTCAGATGCTTGACTGACTGAACCACCCAGGTGCCCATCAAACCCAAATTTATTTCTTTGTTTTAATCTTCAGCTTTGAAGAGAAATCAATGATGATATAGATTGTCAAATGCATTTCTTGAAGGGTATACATTGAGAATTATGAGACATGAAGTGTCTTAGCCAATTTAGTGCCTCTGAAGAAAAGTTAGTCATGGGATTTAGGCATTTTAAAAGGAGATATAAGGCTACTATATGCAAATTACTAATACTCCGGATGTTATTTAAGTCACCTGATTTTACTCCCACAATAGTATCTAAAACCATTATTATGACCATCTGTATACAAGTCTTCATGCCTAAAAGAAAATAAAGGAACATTTAAGCATAGATGTGATATTTGATTCCTTCTTAAATGAACAGTTCCCCAGTCAAATAAGTGGACACTTTACTTCAGGTACAAGAAACCATTTGTACAAAGGCATTGTGGAATGACTGGTGTCTTTGAAAATTTTCAATTATTACTTCCTATTATGTATCCAGTAAACATCAGTTATGGGGGTGCTGACTTTGTTTTTCTGGAATGGCGTAAACCATGTTTACAATCCACTGATTAGAGTTGAGTTTTAAGGCTAGCTAACTTTTAAACAGAGTAGATGGTTGTATGCTGTTTTCACTTCATCTCAGAACATGTACGCCCCTATAATCTCAGCCTTTTGCCCATCCAGATGGCACGTGAGCCCATGAGCACATGTCAAAGATGTTAACCACAGTTTAGGTGAGCTGCTTTTGTAGCGAGCACCAGATTTTCTTCACAAATATGAGAACAGAATATCAATGCCTCTTGACTCCAGTCTCCCCCACTGATCCTTAATGTGCCACGTTAAAATACTTGCATAGTGGACAAGAAGGCAGCATGGGGATTTCCTGACCCTCTTTCCTGCCAAATTGACAGGTTGCATTGCAGCAGGTGCACAGCAAAGCGATTAAGAACGTAAAGGTTGACAAAACATGTGTGATATGACTGCAGGCGGTTTATGTGAATGACATGTCATGGCAAATATTGGCCTCAAGAGATTACAGCTAGGGTTCTGGGGTATAAGGACAATCTATATGCATATAAAAGCATCATTGAGTTGGTGAGTGCTCAAGAAAAAAATAACCTTGACTGGGAGTCTACATCAATGGAGTACATTGCAATTCAAGGTATATTTTTTGCTACTTAAATATTTTACAAATGTCCTATTTATATGAGGCAATGCGATAATCATCTGTCTTGGGAGATGTGATTTTTTGACTGCTGAACAACTCACTCAGCTGCCAGGAGGACCAAGAACCTGGTTTGTTAAAATTCATGATTGGAAAAAAAAATCCAATGTCATCCAATTCAGTTTAAGAACACGTGGAGCCTTGGTGTCAGCCTCTCCGCTTCTGGGATGGCTGACATTTTCCATGGAACAAAATAAACTTAATACAAGTGTTGTTGCCTTGCTCAGTGATTTTCAGAAATATTCAAGAAGCAGGAGTTAAAAAGTAGATTTGGATGACAAAATAAACATTCACTGTGTATGTGCACAAACATTTGCATAGAAATTTCCACAGACAGAGATATGGACTGCCCCAAATCTTTCCGTGGACCCCCAGCTGAGAGACCCAGATTACGGATTTGTGTGTTCATATGCATTTTTTAAGAGACAGGGAAATAGATTTCATGAAAGGATTTCATAGTCTAGATAGCATTAAGATGATTTCTAAAGTCTTCTCTCTATCAAAAAATTGTGTAATTTACTTCATATCCCAATACATTCATGTTAAGACTTATTAGCTTCTCCCCAGAGAAACAAATATCTATATCCTAAGAAAAAAAAAATTCTATGGGTCCCTTGATTGTGACTAAAATAACTCTAATTTTCTGTATAAAAATGTAATGCAAAGAAAATTTTCTGCACTTTTTGATCAGCACTTAAAGGCAATCTCAAAATAAAATAACATTACCAGCATGTATTAAGGTAGAGTGTTATTTGCCTATTTTTTTACTTCATATGGACCATTTAAACTAAATGCTGTCTCTAGATATAAATACTTATGAGAAATAAAAATACCTTTATAGTGCTTATATTAATACTTGAATGTTTTGACTTTTGGTTACTAGTTCACTTACAAATAAATTAAAAGGAAATCCTGTAATCTTTTGGAAAAAAAATAAAATTTTTGTTTTGAGGCTTATATAAAAATCTAGTATTTTAACCAGATTTATTTCTATCATATGTGTTGTAATATATGCCATATATTGATTTTGATATAATCATATGTTAATGGCACACACAATCTTAGATTTCAGCAGCATGATGCATTTTACACAGAAGTGTTAGAATCTCTTCTCTTCATTATGACGTGTGTAGGAATAGGGTTTGAGTTCTTATGCGGAAGAGTCCATCAGAGACAAACAATGAGAGAGGCAAGACCCATGAAAACAATTGTGGAATAACTGAAGCTTTTTTTTTTTTTTAATTTTTTTAAATTTATTTTCAGCATAACAGTATTCATTATTTTTGCACCACACCCAGTGCTCCATGCAATCCGTGTCCTCTATAATACCCACCACCTGGTACCCCGACCTCCCACCCACCCTGCCCCTTCAAAACCCTCAGATTGTTTTTCAGAGTCCATAGTCTCTCATGATTCACCTCCCCTTCCAATTTCCCCCAACTCCCTTCTCCTCTCTAACTCCCCATGTCCTCCATGCTATTTGTTATGCTCCACAAATAAGTGAAACCATATGATAATTGACTCTCTCTGCTTGACTTATTTCACTCAGCATAATCTCTTCCAGTCCCGTCCATGTTGCTACAAAAGTTGGGTATTCATCCTTTCTGATGGAGGCATAATATTCCATAGTGTATATGGACCATCGAAGCTTTTGTTTTTACTCTTCAGCTTATTTGCTACGCTTCCTTTCTAATATGGCTAATCATCCTTTAGCCTCTTTCCCCTCTGTCTCTTCCATCATATAACTTTCTTATGAAACTTTAGCATAAAATGATCCAATAAAAATCTTCACAGTAAAATGTTGTATTTTTACATGGTGTAAAATTTCAAGCGTAAGTTTTGTGGCAGTATCTGCTCTACACCCTTCAAAAATACAACAGATGACATCTGTTGAGATTTAAAGTTAAGTCTTATTTTACTGGCCTCCTTAACTTTTCCTCATTCACTGGGTCATACCTAGAATTCCCTAGCTTGAAAATTTTTATAGCAAAATGAATTCTATTGACTATGTTACTGATTTTTTTTTTAATCTTTCTCTGTTACAATGCATTTTAACAGTCATGTTTTGAAGGATGGCCTGAAAGGAGCTTTGGACTGGTGTTTTAGTTGCGTATTGTCTTAGCTCAGGCTGCTATAAAGAAATAGCATAGGCTTGGCGCTTTAAATCCCAGACAGTTTCTCACAGTGCTAGAGACCGGGAAGGCCAAGATGAAGGCGCCTACAGATTCCTCTCCTGGTGAGAACCCTCTTCCTGGCTTGCAGATGATTCTTAATGTCCTTCTACCACAGAGAAGTAGAGATCAATCCTGTCTCTCTTCCCTTTTCCTGTAAAGACACTCATCAAATCACGGGGCTCTACCTTCATGACCTAAAATAAACTGAATTACCTCTCAAAGGTCCCACTCCAAATGCCATCATTTTGGAGGTTTGGGTGTTGGCATATGAGTTTTGAGGGGACATTCAGTCCATAATTTGTGCTGTTCCAACAAACTACTCAGACTCTGACCTCTGCTTTCATATATTTGGCGTCTGCGCAGATACTCCTTTCCCTCCTTTGTCCATCAAATTTCGTATCTTGGTGATTCAGTACAACACTAAATCACCAAATTTTACGGAATCAGCAAATTTATGAAGTTTATCAGTGTATTCTTGAGCCAAGTTGAATTGCTCTCTGGTTATCTTGAATAGAGCCCTCCTTTTATAAATCAGCTTATTGAGTAAATAGAGATTTCCTCAGTCTGTTCTCAGTTTTCAACTCTGCCAGTATTAGACATCTGGAAAAAGCCCCCTCACCCCACACCCTCATGCACAAAACAAACAAAAAATACCAAACCCAACCACAAAATAAAAATATCATTTTGAATATAACTGTTTACTTCCAGGTTTGGTTTTATTACCTTTCAGCTTTGTTTCAGGGGATTCTTTTATTATAAATACATTTTCCTTAGCTTAAAGAGCCATAGCTTTTAGTGCCTATAGCTATCTTAAGTGTTTGAAGATATGTAATGTTGAATATAAATTAGAATTTTAAGTAGAATTGCAAGGGAGATATACGAGAACCAATAAGTAGTAGCTATAAGGCAAGAGGTTTAGCTGAAGATAAAGAAGGACTTTTATAAAGTTTAAAGATAACATGAGTTTTCTAAGAAAAACAGAAATTTACTATAATAAGACAGTAAATTCCTTATAAACAGAGCTCAGCATTTACTTGAATTACTACTATTTAGGAAGATATAGAAAAGACTCATGGAGTTACATATGATGATTTTAGGGTATTTTAAAACCAAGAGTGTTCTATTGCGATGTTAGTATTTATGTATACATTTGACGGAAAGTCATCTTGAAGAATACAAAGTGATATAATGGAACTTTCAAATTTGGTTACTTAGCATTTGATTTTGAAATGACTTTGCAATTAAATCTGAATCTATAATAGAGTGATAAATATGTAGGCACAATGTAATAAGATCTTCAGGAATAAAATTTATAAGATATTTTGATGAAAAACAGTATTTAAATGATTAAACATAATACTTGAACTGAGCATGTAGTGAATTATTGATTGCTAAATGAGAACCTGGATAAAAGATTTTGACGTATTAATGAAAATTTTTTTCCCAAGTAAATTTTGATATCATTATTATTTGCATCTTAATGGAAATAAGAGTTTATAAGTGTTTAGGCAGCAAAAACTTCCTAAGGTTGCATGAAAGAACATGTTCCTGTGAAAAATCTATATTGCAAAAACCTACATGTTCTGGATTAAGTGTTTAAAAGCACCTTAATTTATAGGTCTTGCTGCCTGGGATTACACATCTCATGTTACTCTACATCTGGTGTCTGTGATGATTGCTTACTTCATTTATAAGGACGTGTCTGTGATGATTGCTTACTTCATTTATAAGGACAAAATGACCCCAACCTCTTTCTCTCTGGCAATAAGCTCAACATGTTCTTTTCTTTCTGTCCCTCTACAGCAAGAAAAGGTTCATTCTGGTTTTTCTCACCTTCCCATTACCCCCACTGTTACTCATTAAAGAAGTCATATGTGATATCTGACTCTCCTTCTCATAATTAGTATGCCTTAGAAGGGACATAGGATAAAAAATGACCAGGAAGGTAATAGAGGAACCATGTGTTTATTTGTTCTTATTAAAAGAATGCATAAAGAAGAGAACTCAAGTGCAGTGCCACACGTGCCTGCAGGCCTTTTGCTGCCTTCAATGTTTATATAAAATTCAGTATTAGTATGGTGCCTCCATCTCAGTAAGCATATTTAGTTTAAGTTATTTTATGTGATTATGTATGAAAAAGATTTTTAGTTTTTCCAGCACAGGATAAACCAAAATAAGCCAAAATAGTATTGGTTGTTTTTTTGTTTGTTTGTTTATGGAAGCATAAATGGCCTTCTACCATACAATTACAATTAGAGCTTCCAAAATATTTTATATATGGCCTTCTAAATTTACTAGTATACACACTAAACACATGTCCCTTATACTTACTTTATTCATCTTTGCTAATGAGGCTTACAGAGTGAGTAAAATATGTCTGTTTAACTAAAGAACACCTTATATAGACTATATCTTTAATTGCGAAGATGAAAAAGAAACCCAATTTTGCTCCTTCTTAACCTTGTCAAAGTCAGACTTCCGGGTTAATCCACTTTACTGTAGATCAATCAAGGAATATAGTCTTCAGTCTAAGTGCTGAAAGAATTAGGACCTTATTTTCAATGACCTTGCCTTTAACATATGTATACTTAATTGGCTTCTGGCTATGGTCTCGTAACATGTTTTTTGGTTTGTTTTAGTTCCTGTATTTCTGTTTTTTTTTTGTCTTGAGGTAACACTGCATTAACACCTTTGAAATACAAATTATTTTCTTTTCCATATGGTTGTTAAATTTCTATGTATTAAGTTTTTATATATCTAGCAATATATTTGCAATATATTCTATATGATAGCTTACTTCAAAGGAATTTTAAAAATCTGTATTTTTTAATTCAAGTGAATTAACAGGTTCTTTTTTTTTTTTTTTTTTTTTTTTTTTTTGGTCCTCACTTCTCATCCTACCAGCTACAACTCCATTTTTCTTACTTCCTTCTAGCCAGGCTTCTTTAAATAATTGTCCCTGATTGCTTCTTCCTGTTTTTCCCTCCTCCTTTAAGTCCATTCTCGTCAGGCATTTGCTCACACCATTTACCAAAAGTACTTTTATCTAAGTCACTAATTACTTTTCATCTCTAAATCCATCAGCAAATTCTTAATCCCTATCCTACTTGATCCCTGAGCAGCCTTTGACAGTGTTGATTACTATTTCCTCCTTCCATTTTTAACCTTAGAGTGTCACCCTTGGCAATCTCCTTTGCAGTTGATCCACTTAGACCCACTCTTTCTAAGTTGGAGTACCCAGGAGTCAGTCCTTGGCCCTCTCTGTTTTCCCTTCCTCTGTAGTGGTATTATTATCAGCTCTATGTTAACAGCTTTCAGCTCTCCATTGCCACTTCTGGTCATTCTTCTGAACCCTAGACTCATATGGCCAATTATGTACTCAGCATCCCTACCTGGATATTTAATGCGCATCTCAAACTATGCTATACATCTGATAGTCTTCCCCAAACCTGCTGTGGTATACCACATTTCAGTAGGAATGAACTCCATTCTCCCAGCTGCCTAGCCTTTAAAAAAAAAAAAAAAAAAGCATAAAACAACCATAAAAACTCTTTTTTTTTTTTTTTTTTTTTTTAATAGCCTGCATTTAGTCCACTGGGAAATGATAATGTTTATGCCTTCAGAATACATCCAGAGTTTGACTACTTCTTACTTCGGCTAACACCACCATGGTCTCAACTACCATCATCTCTTGTTTGGAATATTTCACTAGTGTCATACCAGTTTTCTGCTTCTATCCTGGGCCCCCTTACAATTTACCATCTACATAATTACAGCAGCCATCCTGGAATATACCTGATATGCTACTACTTTAAGGCCCCTCTGTCTGGATTGTTTTTCTCACAGAAAACCTTTTGGCTTGTGTCCATCACCTCCTTTGCCTTTGCTTAGATGTTACTTTCTTCATCAGGTATATTAGTTTCTTAGGGCTGTTATAGCAAATTGGTATAAACTGAGGGGCTTAGCACAACAGAAATTTATTCTCTCAGTTCTGCAATTCAGAAATCTGAAATCAATGTGTTGATAGGCTGCCATAACAAAATACCATAGCATAGCTGGTTTATAAACAAACAAACAAAAAATATTTATCTCAGTTCTGGAGGCTGAGAAGTCTGAGATCAAGGCAAGGACAGATTCCTTATCTGGTGAGGGCCTGCTTTCTGGTTCATGATCACTATCATCTTCTTACTGTGGCCCCACAGGGCAGAACAGGTGAGAGAGTTCTCTGGAATGTCCTTTATAAGGGTACTAATCCCATTCACGAGATTCCACCCTCATGACTTAATGACCTTCCAAAGTCCCCACTTCCAAATACCATCACACTGGGGATTAGGCTTCAAAGTATGAATTTTGGTGGGGGGGCTTTAGGGGGAACACAAACATTCAATCTGTAGCAATAGGGTTGTTTCCTTCTAAAGACTCTAAGGTAGAATCCATTTACACCTCTCTTCCAGATTCTGGTGTCACTCCTTGGCTAGTAGCTGCATATCTCCAGTCTCTTATCACCATCTTCATATGGCCTTCATCTTTGTGTGAGTCTGCCCAACTCTCCCTCTGCCTTTCTCTTATAAGGTCATCTGTCATTGGATTAAGTGCCCACCCTAAATCCAGGATGATCCCATCTCAAGATCTATAACTTAATTATTTCTGCAAAGATCCTGTTTCCCAATAAGGTCACCATCATATGTTCCAGGTAGACATATGTTAGGGGGAAGGTGAAACACTAATCAACCTACCACCTCACATGGCCTGTCCTGACCATTTGTTTAAAAACTATAGTATCCATTTACCCTTTCTACTTTTTAAATTAAGTCAATAATCTCTAATGCAAAATCTTTGGGGCTAGATGTGTTTTGGAATTTAGGCTTTTTTTTTTTTTTTTTTTTTTTGCATTTTAGGAAGATTAGATGGTACATATTATATATAATATACTAGCCTTAGTAGAGTTTGGGCATCACATCATTATTAAATACATGAGCATTTCTGAGGAGAAATATATGGCTATTGCATGATGAGATAGAAAAAAAAATATATATATATACACACACATAGATATGTAACTTTACATCAGTTCAGGTCAAATTTTGATTTGACCTGATTATTTGATTTGACCTGATTTGACCTGATTATTTGATATGACCTTGATTATTCTGTGCCAAGAAGCTTAAAGAAAAACTTGGCATCTTTTTGTTTTTTACTTGTTCACTGTGTTGTCTATCCTTTATAATTTGTCTTCCATCTATCTGACACTGGATAAGGGCAGTGTCTTTGTCTGTTTTACTCCTGATGTATCCCAATCTGTTAGACTATCATCAGCATAGATGCTTAATATTTGAATGAACGCCTCCTAATATTGCTTGTTTTAGGAATGTTCCTCTGGAAATTAGGGCCAGAGATACAAGAGGGAACAAACAAACAAACAAACAAAAAAGACTCCAAAAGAAATAGAAGGGAAAATGCTTAACTTACCTTTTGGATTTGCTGTTGCATCTCCTTTTATATATGCCAGATTTGGTAAATGAACATTTATGAATTAAATAATAGAATTATATAAACAGTTGTACTCATTAAGAACACCTTCATAGGGCGCCTGAGTGGCTCAGTGGGTTAAGCCGCTGTCTTTGGCTCAGGTCATGATCCCAGGGTCCTGGGATCGAGTCCCGCATCGTGCTCTCTGCTCAGCAGGGAGCCTGCTTCCTCCTCTCTCTCTCTCTCTGCCTGCTTCTCTGCCTACTTGTGATCTCTCTCTGTCAAATAAATAAATAAAATCTTTACAAAAAAAAAAAGAACACCTTTATGGTGACAGATTTTATACATGAGAACAATATTTGGTTCTTTTTTACTTAAGGTTTAATAGCTTTTGGGAAATAATTCAGGAAACAAACTGTGGTCTTCTTGGATTTACAGTGATACCAGGACACATGATATTCCCTCTATATTTATGTTGGACATCTGAATTTCAAATTCTTTATTTGCTACTTACTTTCATAATCAACACTATTTCTTTCTCTGTGTCTTTGTGGGAGAATTCTTAATAAAACTGCGAAAGTATTCAAACATTGTAGAGGACTTTACTTTATATTTATATTTTTATTTTTTAGGAGGAGTAAGAGAGAAAGCATGCCAGCAAGATCCAGGGAGAGGCAGAGGGAGAGGAGAGATAGCATCCTAAGTGGGCTCCACACCCACCATGTAGCCTGACCCAGGGCCTTATCTCATGATCCTGAGAAGATGACCTGAGCCAAAATCAAGAGTTGGACATTTAACTGACTGAGCCACCTAGGTGCCCCTAGAACTTTAAAAATAGGTTTTAGTTAGTGCTTATAGGTAGGTTAAATTTTTCCTTTTTTCTTTTCTCTTTTCTTTTCTCTTCTCTTCTTTCCCCTTTCCCTTTCCTTTAATAGTATGTCCATGAAACAATTATTTAAGCATGCACCATCACACGTAATAATTAACTTGCTATGGGATATCTTTGTATATTGTAAATATTTGGTTAAGACCTAAGGTACCAATTGAAGAGACTGTTTTTATCAGTCTTTCCAGTAGAATAGCCATATTCTCCTGATGCCAGACTCCACCATAATGATTTGAACTACATATGCAAATGTAAAAGCCATATTAATTTTTTCCTGTGCATTGCATCTGGAAGACTTTTAAAAGATGAGTGCTTCTAAATGTTGATAATAAATCAAATTGATAAACAGTTGACTGTATTTCAAAGGTAAGCCTCAGTTGGACTCCAGCTGACCCTGAACTTCACCGGTTCATTTCCCCTTTTCTATTATCGTTTCATTTCTTTTGAGTCTTTAAAAAGTTCTCCACCTCCTCTTCCTTCCTTTTACAGGTAAGCAGACACATACACCTGCCAACCAAATAGACGATAGACAAATACACAAACTATTTTTAACTAGACCTCTACTGTAGTTACTAAACTACACCTCTCTGTCTTCAGTTAGTTCCAAAACCCTGATCCTGTAGCTTATATAAAGAGCTTCCAGTTATAAATCTGCTCTTTGCCTAGGCCCTATGCAGTCTGATTTCCACTGCTAATATTATTTTGGCAATGTCATGGAAAAGGTTGCTAATTGTAACACTGGAAGTTTGCTCCATACATCTTTCTGTCTAGCAGCTCAACAACACTGAGCACTATAAGTGTCTAATTAATTGAACTTGATTTAGATCTTGGTTAATCTTCTGATCAGTGTCATCAGCATTTAACTAAATACTAAAAGATTGCTTCCTGAGCATCTATGATTACTGTTATATAGACTGATTAATATCTTTATTAATAGGCTACCATATACATTCCTCAAATGTACCCTTGCCATTTATTTCTGGGGCTTAAGTTGAAAGAGCAGAAAGACTTCCACTTTCATCTTCACATATATTATGAGCACCTTTCATTGTTGTGGATGTGGGCATGGTGCCAGGGTAGGGGTGGGGGATACATATGATGTCTCACATGGAGCTTGCATTTTAATAGAATGTAACAGAAGGGAGATAGACAATTAACAAAACTACACAAGCATGAGATTGTATCAGGGGGTGATCAGTATTAAGGAAATATAATGGGGTCATGGGTCAGAGAGGGATCTTTAGATAGGATTGTCAGGGTGGCCCTCTTAGAGGATGTAATATCTGACCTGACCCCTACATGATGGAAAGAAACCAGCTATGTGAAGATCATGGGGAAAAGTCCCTAGAAGAGAAAATTGCAAGACTAAGACTCTGAAAGTTTTTGAGGAGGAAAAAGAATGTGCGGGAGTCTGGAATGTTGTGAACAAGGACAAAAAAGCCATGAGACGATGCAGTGAAAGAGTAAGCAGTCTCTGGGTAATAGAGGGTTAGGCAGCCTTAGAAGTTTGGGTAAGATCCTTAGTATAATGGGAAGTCATTAGAAGATTTAAAAAGTAAGGCAGTGACATGAGCTGATTCATGTTTTTGAAAAGATCACTCTGGCTTTGTGTGGCGAATAGAAGAAAAGGAGCAGTCGCCAACCCCCCCCCCGCCCCCCCCACAAAAGGCTTGTCTATTTGTAGTTTGAAATGTAACATGTTAGAAAGCACAATGACCTGCTTTTGTATGTACCACTCATTGAGATTTAGCCCTTAGCACTTGGGCTATCACTTGGTAAGCATTCAATAAATATAACTAATGGTCTATAAATGCAGCACAGAATTAGCTTTTTTTTTTCTTTCTTTAAAGGATATGTGCCCAGAACAAATGCATAACCATATCACTTTTAAATGAATTTAAATGTGACGTCTCTCAGATTATAGACTCACCTTTGTAAGGAAGCACATGAAAATAAATTTAAATGGTTATTATAATGGATTTTCATTCAATCCCTCAAATACTTGAGTGCTTAGTGTGTGCTACATACTCTGCCAAAGTAAATCAGATATGCACATTTCCTTCAAGAAGCTTGTATTAAAATTCAAAGACTTAAAAAAAAAACGTGTTTTTATGACTCTGATAAAATTTGCTTTTATCAGTATTAACAATCTAATTACATAGTCACACACAAATTTTTTTTTAAAGATTGAGAGAGAGAGGGGTAGGGAAGCAGTAGAGGGAGGAGAGAGAGAAAAAAAAAACCCAAGCAGACTCTGGGCTAAGCAGAGAGCCCCACACACAACTTGATCTATGACCCTGTGATCATGACTAGAGCCCAAACTAAGAGTCTGACACTCAACTGACTGCACACCACCCAGGTGCCCCACAAAAATTTGTTTTGAATTAAGTTTAAAGACATGCATTTCATGTTGCTGTAGTACTTCTTTGACAAGTTCAGTTTTTTCTTTTTTCTTTTTTTTTTTTTTTAAGATTTTATTTATTTATTTGACAGAGATCACAAGTAGGCAGAGAGGCAGGCAGAGAGAGAGAGAGAGAGAGAGAGAGAGGAGGAAGCAGGCTCCCTGCTGAGCAGAAAACCCAATTCAGGACTCAATCCCAGGTCCCGGAGATCATGACCTGAGCCGAAGGCAGAGGCTTAACCTACTGAGCCACCCAGGCGCCCAACATGTTCAGTTCTAAGTGGGAACCAAAGCAGTTCTGTCTTTTCCTCAATTTACTTGATCTCCTCTGTTTTGTTTTGTAAGAAAATGTGACAATATTAATTTTTATGTTCCTATATTTAACTTCTTTGCAGTCATTTTTCTACATAATTTTTATGTTTAAAATTATAAAATACTTAAAGGGATGATCTCAGAAGCAATTTTGCTATATGCTGCCGTATTGCCATTTTCTTTTTTTATTGTCATTTTTTATATTGAATGTATTATCCCCTATACAAGTTTATATATATATATATATATATATATATATATATATATATATATATATATATATATCTCCTTCTTGTATCACTTTCAACTTTTATTCATGTAGTCTTTTTTTTAAGACTTATTTATTTGTGAGCACAGGGCACAAGAGCTAAAGGAGAGGGAGATTGAGTTTTAAGCAGACTCCAGGCTGAGTGCAGAGCTGGACAACAACCCAGGGCTCTAAGATCATGACCTGAGTTGAAACCAAGACTTGGACACTCAACTGACTATGCCACCCAGGAGCCCCTCACTCATGTAGTCTTGATTGGTAAATTTGTTTTACTTTATTGAATAATTATTTTTCACATTTACACCTATTTTTCAAGCAGTTTGAGATTTGCATGGGTTTCATTTATAACTAAGAATAGTTATTTACATTTTGTTCTGTTATTTCAACATCAAGCAATTTATACTTTCATATTATGATGGTGATTTTGTTTCATTATTTTATCTCCCAAGCAGTTAGAGAATAATTTTTATTATACTGAATAGAATGTGTTTAACATAGCTTCATATATTACAAATACACCCTGTTGCCTTTTCACACAAATACTTTTGACTGAGTAATAGACATTTCCCCGCAAAACCCTTAAAGACAGTGCTTAAGTGGTTCATAGTATTTAGTAACACAGATGCAGAATCTGAGGTAAGCATGCTTTTGGTTTCAAGCATAGATAACTGGAGGGATTGTTCTTCTATCTTGAAATTTATAAATTTGCAGTATGGTACTACTCTCAGTTTCATTTTTGGGGGGAACTTCAGCATTTAAATCTATATACTTGTGTCCTTCTGAAGTTTGGAGAGAGGTGATTTTATAGATGTTTTTTCCCTTTTTTATGGCTCTCCTTGAATTTCTGTTAAAAGTAGGTTTCCTCTGAAAAAATAATGAATACTGCTTTTCTGAAAATAAATAAATTGAAAAAATTTTAAAATAAAATAAAAGATAAAAAAAAAAAAGTAGGTTTGCTCTTATACCCTTTCTGAGACTCTAATTAATCCTTTACATCATTGTTTACTGTTGTTTTTCCTGGGAGTTCTGGGAGAATTTCTTGAGTTCATCTTGAGTTGGTCTTCTAGTTCACATCTTTGATTTTCTGTAGTACCCAATCTGCTAATTACTTTATCCATTATGACTTTAGATTTGAAAAGCACCATTTTTATTCCAAACAATTAGTTCTGATATATATGGTTACATTTCTAATACTGTTTGCTTTAATTTCTATTATAGAGCATTCTATTAAATCTTATTTTAGCTGTGAATGAAAATGTATTTATTTCTCAATCTCTTGATATAAATGCTTCAAATGCATCCTGTAGCCCTGACCCAGCAGGCTATCCATTTGCAGTTTCTTACATTGCAGAATCTTCTCAGACATCTGACTTCTGTCAGTAAGTTTGGTCAAAGATTGGAGTGTTATCTGCTCACATTGTTTTCTATTATTTTCCAAAATATGGAAGATAGGTACAGAGTTAGTGCTCAGAAATGGAATTTCTTATTCTAAATGGTCTCTCTGTACGTTGCCAGACTTGCTGTAATGTTTATAGTATGATGAATATCCCATACCACAGACAAGATGCTTTAGTGCCTGGCATTTCTATCATATTGACAATGGCACTTCAGTGCATGTTGTCAAGCTTCTGCCAGGCTTTTGCTTGTTCTAGCCACTGGCATTTGAAATGGTCTTTGGTACTTCCTTGAATAGATGCTTGCTATTGGAACCAGTGAGCCACAGTGAAAAATAATTTATCTGTACAGAGTCTAGTGGGTTCGTGTTCTGTCTATTCTCATCTCCAGCCTTTTTGAATGAACAGATTTTTGTGGAGATCAACCAAAGCCTACTCCGCTTATTTCTCAGGCAAAATAATTTTACTCAGAAGATTTACCCTCATTGTCTTCTTTAGCCTAGTTCCTCCACTCTTGAAAAGCTTTGTTGTTTCTGGCTTAGGAATGGCACCGTTTCTTGGTTTGGGGCCCACATCATATGTAAGGTTTCTTTAATTTTTATATACCAGTATTCATTTTTAATGGGCATATGGAACAGAGGAGAGTAGACACCTGTGCACATATATAAACATCTGGAAGTCTCAATTTGAATTAATTTTAGCAATATAAACACTCATTTTCAAATTTAAAAATCTGGCAAGAGGCATAGCAATCCAATATGATATGTTTGCATTAAAATTACCATAGAATCCAATTAAGATACTGAAGTAATATGGTAAAGTCTAGGAAATATTGCCTCTTAATACTCAGAAATAGTTCCATAAAGCTTAGCAGTATTATGTTATTTTTTTTCTTCTGGACTGGCTGTATGTTAATACTTAAATGATAACAAGTGCAAAGCAAGTGGTGATGTTTATGAATGTATTGATTCTATGTAACCTCCTGTTCTTCAAAGTATAATTTCAGGCAGGAGTCAGTGATGCTGTAGGCACAGTAAGTGAAGACTACACATTTACAGAACTTGGTGGTGAAGGTGCATCCAAATGAATTGTTTAGGAACTTGGCTGATTTCATTTTGTCCATCAGGACTTTATACTATTGGCTGAATTTTAAAATTGTAGTAGGAGGGTTTTTTTCCCTTTTATGCATTATGGGTACAAAAGTATATTTTAGCTCCTATTTCACAGAGCCAAGTTTTTTTTTTTTTTAATTGTTACTTTATTGTTACATTAGCTCCCTGGATTTAAATTCAAAAGCATGATATTATAAAATAATACCAATCAGACTGATATTTGAAGGACCAGTTGAAGCTGGACCAAAAAAAAAAAAAAAAGTAGAATCAGAAAGTAGAAAGATGAAATAGGAGATTGTTCAATTGTCATAGTGAAGTAGAATGCTGTTATCAGTGAGTGCCCCCGTCTTTGTTCAAATAGCAGACTTTGACTCCATTCCTTGTTGATTAGATACCTTCCCTCTTTGCTACCTTGAGTGTTGCTTATCTGTCGCTTTTATTATACCAAAGTTGTCAGTTTACATTAAGAGAAAAGAATGGACTTGGTTCTTTTCAAATGAGATCCAAAGAGAGAAGCTGACATTTGAAAAATCTGAATTAGTGACCCCTATCATTTGTGGCATTTTTTATTGAGTTTACCAACCTTGCCCTGAGCATTTGTATTCTGTGCTTATGTTCCATTGTCTACCAGTAACCAGCATAAATATGTAATTATATGGTTTGTTTTATTGTAATAGATTTCAAAATACTCTATTATTATGGTGCTGTTTGAATTGTGTTTACTATATCAACATAAACATATAAATTGAGTCAAATTATTTGCTTGGTTAACTGCAAACCACAAGTTATTATGTGTTGTCAGTTTCAAAATGTTGCATGACAATAAAAGCATTTGATTCCCTTTGTTCAGACTTGAACCTCAAAAACTTTGTAATTATTTCCTGCAGTATCTTAGGCACAACTTTTGGAGAAGCAGTAGACATATACCGTAGCACCATTCAAGGGCCTCACATAACTATTTCAGCATGCTTTATAATTCCCACAGCGGCTAAATTATATTTTTTGTAGTTGTTAGTTTCTGTTAAATTCCAAAGTTATTTTTTCCCTTCACCTAAACCTCTGACTTGTGCAACATTCACAAAAACAACTTTACAATTAGAAAATTTCAGGTATTTTTATTTAAAAAAGTTAGCATTCCTCATGATGCTTCTCTACTTTGAGTTTTCATTAGGTAATACAATCGTACTTTAAACTGCTCTTAGTCTATTAGGCAACTAAATTGTTTATAAACCTTGCTATTTTGAAATCTTTTTAAAACTGCTTCTCCTCAGGGTTTTAAATAAAGACACACTAAAGGCTGTGGGATTTATCTAGCTTCCTTAGCCATCTGATTCTACCACCTGCCTTTCGTTTCCTGCTGACCACCATTGTCTGCCCTGTGTGTGCCTTTCTCTTCATTCCCCATCTTTGCTTCTCTGCCTCTAGTGAATGAAAAGGGCAAATTTAAATTCAGATCCAACATTCGGAGCCAGAAGACAGAGAATATTTCATTTTATAATTCATGCATTAAAAAAACATTGCATTAATAATTGACAAGACATGACTGAATTGCCTTGCATTTCCATGAAAGAAGAAAAGAAGGCACTCATGAATTCAATTTATTATTTTAATTGTTTTTTTTCCTGATTTTACAATTCTCTTCTTCTTGTATACCTGTAGTTAACGAAGAACAACATCCATGTGATTATGTGAGAAATCTCTGTCACATGGGTAAAAGGACATTCTTCATAATGCTAAAGCAACTGTGAAAGAAACCTCCTTTCAGTTTATTGCAAATGCAACAGCAAGTCTCTCTGGGGACTGGCAGCTCAGGTGTGGGTGTGTGATATATTCGCTTTAGTGTTTCTGAAAAGAAATGAATAGGGAGAAGTTCACTATAGCATTCTCCATATGAGCCCAAGCCACAATTTCATACTGCATATGAGCTAGAGATCATGAATGTCCTTGAGATATTATATCATTACTTTCTAGAACATGGTCTGTAACAAGACAATAATACTAACATTTTATTGTAGTATAATAAAACAGAAGAATATAGGAACAAGAGAATGTATTTTTTTTCTTTTATACTAGACATTCTTAGTTGAAAATATAATCCATTTACAATGTGGGGTAGGGTAAATTTATAATGAAGAATCTTATAAATCACTCATTCATTGAGTAGTAGTAGTTGATGAGCTCCTATTACATGGCTCTAGGGGATACCAAAATAAACACAGTTATCATCCTAGATAAGTTCAAAATCTATTGTCAAAGACATGTACATAAAATTAGCATGAAAATGGCTATATGAGGGACGCCTAGGGGGCTCAGTCGGTTAAGCTGCTTCCTTCAGCTCAGGTCATGATCTCAGGATCCTGGGATCGAGTCCTGCATCAGACTCCTTGCTCAGTGGGGAGCCTGCTTCTCTCTCTGCCTGTTTATATGCTGTCTCTCTCTTTCTCTCTCTGACAAATAAATAAATAAATAAATAAATAAATAAAAAGAAAATGGCTACATGAAACTAGTATTTTCATTGAGGAAGCTGAAGAAGTAACTATTAAGATAGGGCTTTGAAGATAAAAAGCATAGTTTTATGTAGAAAGAATATTTCAGAATGAAGACATGTTGTGAATAAAAACAGAGAAATGTGGAAGAGTACAGTGGTTAAGGGAATAATGAAATGCCCATTGTGGCTAAAAGTAATTTGCCTGGGAAGCAGTGGCTAAGAAAAGACCAAAGTGGTGAAGACCAAATTCTTTATATGCCACCACATCCTTGCTAGAAATTACATATCAGATGGTATTTGTTTATGTATCATTCAGCAGCTTATAGGTAACTATATATTAACTAAGTCCTGCTTTATCTTAATTTTGTGAACAACAATTACTAAGTAAATATAAGAGAACCAAAGATTATATCTTTAATATATTTACATATAGAAATCAACCACTTGGAGAATTCAGTTATTCAAAAGTATTTTCTAGGTCCTTTGACTTTTGTCTGGCTGCATGCTCTAAGACCAGAGCTCAGCCCTGTGAATCAGGCCACGGGCTTCCTCGTGGCCATCTTCCATAAGTACTCAGGCAGGGGAGTCGACAAGAACAGGCTGGGCAAGGAGCTGAAGGCAGTGATCCAGGAAAAGCTCACCATTGGCCCAAAGCTGCAGGATGTTGACATTGCAAAGCTGATGGAAGACCTGGATGGAGCAAGAACCAGGTGGTAAACTTCCAGGAATATGTCACCTTCCCTGGGGGCCTTGGCTTTGATCTACAATGATGCCCTCAGTGCTGAAAATAAATCAGGAAGGTGGAGACAGCCACTATTTGGATTGCTTAAGTCAAATACAGTGGTGGGTAATTGTTTAATAAATACCTTTTTTGGGGTCCAAAAAAAAAGTATTTTCTGATCATTACTTACCTGATACTATCTCCTGGAGATACTATTTTTCTGTTAAATAAAAAAATAAGAATTTTTTCTGTTATCATAAAAGAATGTCTCTCTCAAATATTAAACTGCAGGGCAATACCAGTAAATGGAAACTAAAAGTATTATAAATTAATTCCATGATACCACCAATTGAATTAATTTTATAATGTAATATTTCACTTATTGGAATAAAAATTTAGTAATGTTAATCATTCCTAATAAAATTAAGAGTAAAATATTTTTGACCTATTAAGATATACACTCAAGCTATAAAGATACTAGATACATACAAAGGGCAAGAACTAACCTAGGACTCCTGTTATTACTATTAATAAGAAAAATTGCTTTCTAATTTTTTTAAGGAAATGATATATGAAAGAGAAGTGAATAATATATATAGGAAGAGAGGAGATAAAAGTACGATTATTTGTATGTAACATAATTTTTCGTACTAACTCCCAAGGCATATGCATAGGTGGCTCAAAAAGAACAACAGAATGAAAATTCAAAACCATTGCTATGTTCCTGCCATCTTTATGTTAAAAAAAAAAAAAAATCTTAAGGTAGTTCAATTTGGAAATAAACTTAGCAAGATATGTATAGGTTCTTTAAATAAAATGTTAAACACTAATTTTATATATTTAATTTTGATAAAAATGTCAGTAGTTTTTTAGAAGCTTCAGGACCAAAAAAACCCCACCAAATTGTACTATTAAAGAAAATACAAAGGGTAAAGAAAATATTGATGAAACTATAAAACTAGTTCAACCTGGTGCATTTACAAGACACCAGCAAATAAAATGTTATGTAACTGTCAAAAGAACAGTCAAAGTAGCAGAATTTAATAAATTACCTGAAATTGGATGCTATTATCGATCAAAAGGACAAAGGTAGAATTACAATATTGGTTATTTTGGAATTATTTTGGAATTGGGATATTAACTCCTAGTTTTCTAAAATAATTTCAGATTCTTTAAGGTGTTAATTATTTTTTAATCTACAAGAAATAGGGGCACCTGGGTGGCTCAGAGGGTTAAGCCTGTGCCTTCAGCTCAGGTCACAATCTCGGTCCTGGGATTGAGCCCCACTTTGAGCTCTCTGCTCAGCAGGGACCCTGCTTCCCCCTCTCTCTGCCTGCCTCTCTGCCTACTTGTGACCTCTCTCTCTATCAAATAAATCTTTTTAAAAAATCTACAAGAAATAGAAACTAAAATAAATATATATTTGCCTACGAAACTAGTAAATAAATGCAGCACTGTTGTTGCTAGGATAAATGAAAGCATGCACATTTCAAGAAGGTAACCATCAGTTGGTTTTCTATAGTTAAAAGTCTGTTTCTTGGTATGTCTTTCCCTTTTTTTCCCTTTGCTTGTCTGTTTTGCTTTTTAAATTTTTAAAATTCTGCATGTAAGTAAAGTCATAAGGTATTTATTTTTCTCTGACTGCCTCATTTCACTTAAAATTACACTTTCTAGCTTCATCCCTGTTGCAAATGGCAAGATTTTGTTCTTTTTGATTGCTGAATAATACACAGACACACACACATACATACCACATCTTCTTTATCAACTCATCTATCAAGCAACACTTGGATTGCTGCCATAATTTGACTGTTTTGGGGTAAATACCCAGTAGTGCAATTACGGAATCTTAAGGTAGTTCTATTTTTAACTTTTTTTTTTTTTTTTTTTAAGATTTTCTTTTGAAGTTATCTCTACACCCAGTATGGGGCTTGGACTCAACAACCTCAGGATCAAGAGTTTTATGCTTACTGACTGAGCCAGTCAGGTGCCCCTATTTTTGCTTTTTGAAGTACCTCCACACTTTTTTCCATATTGGCTGCACCAATTTACACTCCTATGAAGAATGCATGAGAATTCCTATTTTTCCACATCCTCTCCAACACTTAATGTTTTTTGTGGTTTTGATTTTAACCATTCTAACAGGTGTGAGGTGATATCTCATTGTGGTTCTGATTTACATTTCCCTGATGATGAGTGATATTGAGCATCATTTCATGTGTCTGCTTTATCATCTGTACATCTTCTATTCACATATTCTCCTCATTTTTTAATTAAATTATTTCTTTTGGGGGGGGATGTTGAGTTACATAATTCTTTGTATATTTTAGATACTAACCCTTTATCAGAGATGTCATTTACAAATATATTCATTCCCCCATTCAGTAGGTTGCCCTTTCATTTTACTGTTTCTCTCACCAGCAGAACCTTTTAATTTTGATGAAATACCAGTAGTTTTTTTTTTGCTTTATTTTTGCTGTGGTCAATGTCAGAGAAATTACTACCAATGCTCTCTTCTGGGATTTTTATAGTGTCGTCTTGCACATTTAGACCCTTAGTCCCATTTGTGTTTATCTTTGTGTATGCTGTAAGCCAGTGGTCCAGTTCCATTCTTTTGCATGCAGCTGCCCAGTTCTCCCAACACCATTGGTTGAAGAGATTGTCTTTGCCATTGCACATTCTTGCCTCCTTTGTTTTTGTTTTGTTTTCTTTTATTTAAAGATTTTATTTGTCAGAGAAAGAGAGAGAGAGAGAGAGAGAGAGGAAGAATGAGTGAGGGAAAGCACAACCAGGGGGAGTGGCAGGCAGAGGGAGAAGCAGCCTCCTGGCTGAGCAAGGAGCCCAATGCAGGACTGGACCCCAGGCTCCTGGGATCATGACCTGAGCCAAAGGCAGATGGTTAATGAACTGAACAACCCAGGTGTCCCTTGCCTCCTTTGTTAAAGTTTAATTGACTGTATAATTGTGGCTTTTTCCTGGGCTTTCTATTCTATTCTGTTTATCTTATGCATCTATTTTTGTGCCAGTGCCATACTGTTTTTATTACTACAGCTTTATATTGTAACTTGAAACCTGAAATTCTGATACCGCCAACTTAGTTTTTCTTTTTCAAGATTGTTTTGGTTATTCTGAGTCTCCTGTGGATCCATACAAATTTTAGGATTTTTTGTTCTAGTTCTGTAAAAAATGTTGGTATTTTGATAAGAATTCCATTTAATCTGTAGATTGCTTTGGGTAATATGAACATTTTAACATTTATTTTTCCAATCCATTAACAGGGAATATCTTTCTAAATGTTTGTACCATCTTTAATATTTTTAATCAGTGTTTTATAGTTTTTAGAGTACAGGTCTGCCACTTCCTTTGTTGAGTTTATTCCTAGGTATTTTATTATCTTTGGTGTGATTATAAATATGATTGCTTTCTTACTTTCTCTTGTTTCATTATTAGCATATAAAAATGCAATTAATTTCTTATATTGATTTTGTATCCTGCAAACTTACTAAATTCATTTATCAAATCTAGTAGTTTTTTTGGTAGAGACTTCAGAGTTTGTGTGTGTGTGTGTGTGAGATACACAGATCATCTGCAAATAGTGAAAGATTTACTTTTTCCTTACCAATTTGGATGCTTTTTGTTTCTTTATCTTGTCTAAAAGCTGTGGTTAGGACACTCAGTACTATGTTAAATAAAAGTGGTGATAGTGGACATCAACTGTGTTAGGAGAAATACTAATTTTGTCACCATTGAGTATGATGTTAGCTGTGGCTCTTTCACATATACCCTTTATTATGTTGAGGTATGTTTCTTCTAATCCTAAATTGTTAGAGGGTTTTTATGATGAAAGGATGTTATATTTTGTCAAATGCTTTTTCTGCATCTATTGAAATGATCATATGCCTTTTGTCCCTTCTTTTATTGATGTGATGTATCACATTGATTGACTTGAGAATATTGAATCAACCTTGCATCTCACAAATAAATCCTACTTGATCATGGTGAATGATTTTTTAATGTGTTATTGTGTTCCATTTGCTAGTATTTTGTTGAGGATTCTTGCATCTATGTTCATCAGAGTTGTTGGCCTGTAGTTTCTTCTCCTTTTTTTTTTTTTTTTTTTTTTTTTTTTGTATTGTCTTTATCTGCTTTTGGTGTCAAAGTAATGTTGGCTTTGTAGAATGAAGCTTATAACACCTTTTGCTGTATTTCAATGATTCTGGGCCATTGTGTTTTCATTTTTATTTGTCGCCCTGTATTTTTTAATTTCCTCTTTGTTTTCTTGGTTGGTACATTAATTGTTTAGTAACATGATATTGAACTTCTTGTGATTAATTTCTAGTTTCATACCACTGTGGTCAGAAAAGATGCATAGTATGACTTTGATCTGTTTGAATTTGTTGAGACTTGTTTTGTGGCCTGGTATGTGAACTGTTCTAGGAAAGGTCCTATGTGCACTAGGAAAGAATGTTGTTTCAGGATGGAATGTTCTGACTCTATCTGTTAGATCCATCTGGTACAATATGCTGTTCAAAGACACTGTCTCTATGTTATTTTCTGTTTAATGATGCATCCTTGATGTAGGTTGGGTGTTGTCATCCCCTACTATTATTGTATTACTATTGATTGTTTCTTAAATGCTTGTTACTTACTGCTCTATATATTTGGATGCTCCCATGTTCAGTAAAAAATATTTATAGTTGTTATATCTTGTTGTTGGATTTTACCAATTATGATTTTGTAGTGTCCTTTTTTGTCCCTTGGTACAGCCTTTTTCTAAAAGTCTATTTTGTCCAATATACATATTGCTACTCCAGCTTCCTTTTTACTCCATTTGCTTGATACATGTTTCTTCATCTCGTCACTTTTAATCTGCATGGGTCTTTAGGGTTGAAATGAGTCTTTTTTAGACAGCACATAGATGGGTCTTGTGTTTTTTTTTTTTTTTTTTTATCCTTTCTGCCAGAATATGTCTTTTTATTGGAGCATTTTGTCCATTTATAGTCAAAGAAGTTATTAATTCTGTGTATTTATTGCCAATTTTTACTTGTTTTATGTTTTTGTAGTTCCTTTCTGTTCTTTTCTTTTCTTGTTTTCTTATGATTAGTTGGTTTTCTTTAGCAAAATACTTGGATTCCTTACTCTTTATTTTTTGCATATCTATTACTGTTTTTTGATTTGTGGTTGCCATTTAGTTCTTTTATGACATCTTATGTGTATAGCAGCATACATAAGGTTGGTGGTTGCTTAATTTTGAAACCATTCTTTACTCTTCTCCCTTTCACATTTCAGATATTTGATATCATATTTTATTTTCTTTTATTTTATGCTTCTCTTGACTTTTTTTTTCAGATGTATTTAATTTTCTTGCTTTTGTACTTCTTCCCCCCCCCCCCCCCACTCATAAAGTACCCCTTACATTTCTTGTAGGGCTGGTTTAGGAGTCGTGATTTTTTTTTTTTAAAGAATATTTCTTTATTTGTTAGAGAAAGCATGTGCACAGACAGGTAGAGTGGCAGGCAGAGGGAGAAGTAGGCTCCCCACTGAGCAAAGACCTGGATGTGGGACTTGATTCCAGGACCTTGGGATCGTGACCTGAGTCAAAGACAGATGCTTAACCAACTAGCCACTCAGGCATCCATGGTCATGAATTCTTCTAACTTTTGTTTAGTAAACTTTTGATCCCTCCTTCTATTCTGAATGATAGCCTTGCTGGATAGAGTATTCTTGGCTGCAGATTTTTTCCATGTAGCACTTAGAATATGTCATGCCACTTTATTCTGGCCTGCAATGTTTCTGCTGAAAAATTGGCAGATAGCCTAAAGGGATTTCCTTTGTATGTAACTCCCCCCTCAACCCCCGGCACCCTTCAAATCCGTACTTATTGCCATTTCAATTGCTATGTTTCTTGGTGTGGACCTCCTTTGGTTGAATTTGTTAGGGGATCTCTGTGCCTCCTAAATCTGGATCTCTCTTTTCCTTCCCAGGAAGTTTTCAGCCGTTATTTCTTCAAATGCACTTCTGCACCCCCTCTTTCTATCTCTTTTCCTACTGGTATCCCTATAATGCAGATGTTATTATGCTTGATGGTGTTGCTAAGTTTTCTAAGTCTTGTCTCATTATGCAGTATTTGTCTCTCACCTATTCAGCCTGTTTGCCTTACATTACTCAATCCTCTAGATCACACTGACACATTCCTTTACTTTCTGTAGCCTACTATTTATTCCATCTATTGTATTTTTAATTTCACTTATTGAATTCTTCATCTTTGATATGTTATTTTTTATCTCTTTGTTAAGGGTCTCACTGATGTCCTCTACTCTTTTCTCAAGTCCCTTGAGTATCTTTATGATGATCACTTTAAATTCTCTATCAGTCATATTACTTTTTTCTGTTTTGCTTATATCTCCTGCTATGATTTTGTCCTGTTCTTTCATTTGGGACATATACCTCTGTCTCCTTATTTTGTCTACCTCTCGGTATGTTTCTGTGTGTTAGGAAAGTCATCTACATATCTTGCTCTTGAAAGTATTGGCTTTATAAAGAAGAGATCCTTAATGCCCTCCAGTGCAATATCCACTGTTCACTAGAACCCTGTTCAGCAGCTTCAGATAGTCTCCTCTTTGTGTTGCTTGCACCCAGCTGTTGTGTCTGAATTGCTTTTCTTTTCAGTCTAGTCTTCTGCAATTCTTTGCCTGTTGAGCTCTGTGCTTGCTGTCTGTGTTAGTGGTACCCAGATGGGCCAGCTCTGGTGGGGAGGGGGCTTACCTAAGGGGTAGTTGGGGACAGGGCAGCAGTTTTAGCAAAATTTGCATTGAACTTCTGGGTTTAGGCCAGATTCCCCAAAGCTGGGACATGGTGGAGCTGGGGGTATGTTGTATTTGTGCTGAGCTCAGGACCCCGGCCAGCAGACTTGGAGAAAATGAGTCCTTAGGAGAATTTATTGGCATGGTGTTATGCTAGCAGGGTAGGTAGCAAGTGTCTCTGCAGCGTTGCCTCCCACAGGTGGCCCTGTGTTTATGCTGCAGGGCGGGGGAGGAAAATGGCATATGTCAACTCTTTTATTCCCAGAGAAGTCCCCCAATATGCTCCAAAATCCATGCAACAGATTTCTCTTTTGTTGCCTCAAGCATTGTGCAAACTGCCACTTCTATGTTCTCTCACCATGGGTTGCTGTCTCTTTAAGGGCAGGAACCAAGCTATCACTTGCCCTCCAGGCTCCTGTAGTGCTGAGCCATCTGACTTATAAAGCTCCAACTTCCAAGTCTATAGAGTTACACAAACTCATGGTATTCAGCCCTTCTGGTTTTCAAAGCCAAACACTATAGAGATTTGTCTTCCCCATGTGGGCTCCCTGGTATGAGGAACTATTTCTCTGCCTTCTCTGCACCTGCAGCTCCATACTAGGGGGAGCTCCCCACCACATTTTCTGCCCTTCCCAACCTCCAGTGTACCTTCTCTACATTTAGTTGTAGAGGTTGTTCGGCCAGTCTTCAGATTACTCTTTAATTTATTTACATAGATGTGAGTGATACCTAGTTGTAAACATGGGATAGTGTGAGCTCAGGGTCTTCATACTCTGCCATCTCTCCAACATCCTGCTCATTTATCATATTTTTTAAGAAAACAAAAAATTATAAAACCCAATACTGGCAGAAGTATGTGAGCATATTTTGCTGATAAAGTATAACCAGAACAATCTTTTTCCTAGAAGCTTGTAAACCATAAATTTAAGTCATATTGATGACCTAAAAATCTTGTACTTTTTGTCTCAATAATTTCACTTCTGGAGATCTTAATATAATTTTCCTAAGGTATTGTGAAACTTTATGAGTATATGCTCATTATTATTGTTAGAAAAAATAGAGGTAATGGATAATTAGGTCAGAATTCACTCACTTTTTACTTTTTGGAATACTATTTAATTATTAAATTGGCTAAGAAATAAATACACACCTATACACATGTACATACTATACACACAAATAATCACATATACATATATATGATTATGTAACTATAAACATCAGAATTCAAATAGAGTATGTACCCTATGCTTACATTTACATGAAATATTATGTGGAAGAAAAAGACTAGGAGGAGATAAATTAGAAGTATTACTTCTTAGGTACTCAATATGCAGTTGAAGGGTATTTCTGCTTTTTTTTTTTCTGAAATTTTATAGTCTGGTTATATTCTAATTTTTAGATAAATTTAATAAATTAAATGTATTTAGTATTTATTAGATAATTAATAATAATTACCTAAATTTTAGATAAATTTAATAAAGAAAAGGAATAAATGGAGGGAGAGAAGGAGGGAGGAAGAAAGAATTGTGTTTTATTCCAGTAAATATAATCTTTATTGGATTAAGTGAATTTAAGATGCTATACTAATGAATAGTTTGAAGAAGGCAAAGAGGGTAGTCTGTGATAACTTTGCTCTAAAAAGTAAGATCAAAATTGGTCCCTTTATTTTCTCATGAAAAAGGATAGTTCTGCTTCTATGTATTTTTTTCCCTCTTTGTATTTTTAATAAAGAAATATGTCTGTGTGTAGCAGCAGAGCTCTAACATTAAAAATATGCAGGCATCAGGAATATCAAAGAACTATATGGGAAAAAAAAATACAATGACTTGGCTATTATTCCAAATCATCTGTTTCATTTAGTTTGTGGCACTTTCTGGAATTTGTAAGTCTAGTTAGTAATCTACCCTAGCTTTCTACTTCTAAGTGTATCCTCCAAATGAGTTTAGCTTTTATCAGAGCTCCCCAGATCTATAGACTTTAAGTCCATATGACTTAGGACTAAAAACATGTTTATAATTTGGAGTAAAATAAGATTATGTACTCAAAATTTAATATGTGTTTTCACTTACGAGTATCCCTTAGTATCTTAACGCATCAGAATTACAGGTTTGCTTAACACATGGGCACAACCCACGACTGCTTCTGAAAATTGTTTTGTGAATTTTACAGGAGGGAAGTAGATTTTGTGATATCTAGAAGGGAAATATGTCACACATGATTATCTTTAAAGCAAATGATAATTCCTGCCTTGTTTCATTGTAGAGTAGGTTAGAGAAAATGTATCCATAAAATACCCAGAATGGATCCTGGCTTGTTTTAAGTGCTCCCAACCTAATAGTATCTACTAATATAATTATTACATAAAGGAAAAGGGAAGTTCAATTAAAGTATGTTGAAACAGAACATTTGAATTCAGACTTAAAAATAATAAAAAGGGAAGAATCTCATGATTAAGCATCTACATAAGAGAGTAACAGGCATATGGGAATCAAGTGAATATAATGTTAGGTTGGATTAATACTAAATATCTATATTAAATATAGATATTATGGAAATATCTATATTAAGGAAAATACTAGAGAGACTTGTCTGGACTTTCCAAGTAGTTTTTGTAAACTTAAATGATACTTACCTTCCAGTTAATAAGTTAGATTTAGAAATACTGTGGTCAACTCCAAACTTATTATTCTTATTCTGGTATGTTGACAGATGCCCCAGAGTGGGGCAACATTGGTGGCAATTGATCAAAAAGACATTTAGGTGAAAAATATTAAACAAATAAAACAAAAACGCAAAAGAAAACAAAAACTTGCATGGAAATAAGAAAGTTGGAGAGCAAGTGGGTGGGATAGAATGGAGAATGCTACCAAATGGATAAAGAAATAGTCTTACCTCTATCTAACTTTGATTGCAAAACTGAGACTAACAGAAATTATAGGTTGGCAGGTATGCATAATATAAAAACTATTTCTAGTTGTTCATGTTCCCCAAAAAGGAATACATTTACTAAAAAGGTAAATCCCTATTGTAGAATATGAAAGCAAATGCTTCATATCTTCTCTGCAGGGATGTTTTATACCAGCCTTCTGCTAAAACTGCACAGCTGGGCTAGGCCCTTCCACCCTTAATTCTAACTCTAAATTCTAGTACTCTAAAACAGTGGTTATTAGCCAAAAAAAAGTCAGGAAATACTCCATAATTTGTTTGGTAGGCATCAACAAAAATGATTGTTTCCTTAAACTTCTTTAAGAATTTAATAGTAATAACTCAATAATCTGTAGTGTTCTAAAGTTTTTAAAATACTTGTTTGCATATTATCTCATTTAATCTACCTTTTGAAATTCATTAATTTCAATTTTTATTTCCAGACTTTCTTTTTTACTTCTTCCAATTTATCTGTTTATAACTTTACCAAAATTTGAGATGAAAATACACAATGTTCACATTTTGGCATTGATTTTAGAATCTTGATGACATTTTGACTGATTTTTCTTTCCCTAGAATACAGTGAAGAAGCTCTTTTATTCAATTTTTCCACTGAGGGCATTTGTTGACTTATTGGGAAAGTCATTTTAAGTGAGAAATCTTTAAAAATGATGCATATATACCTAAATTTTATGTCTATGTATCAGTCTGTCTATATGAATCAGTGAATATTTATTTATTAATATTTGGGGCCCATTGATTGGATTTCCACATATCCTATCTTCCTTGCAATAGTCACATTCAAATCATTTGCAGTTTTGTTAATTTCATAGTGAGACGTAACTCAAGAAAATTTTGAAGCAATCAGAATGAAAAATGCTTCTGGATCCCCCTCCTTGTTTTCCCTAACCACTACTGAGTATCAGAATACTTCAATTGCAAATAGCCAAACAACTCTTTCTTTGGCTTACATAAACTTCCTTCTCTCTATCCATCTTTTCTTTCTTCTCTTCATTCGTTCCTTCTTTCCTTTGTCTTATTGAATAAGAAGTCTAGGGGTAAGTGATGGGTGAAATTAGAATAGTCAGATTCTCTCTTAACTTCTCCTGGACTTGCCCCTGTAATCAGTCACAAATGGGTGTCACAGGTCCCAACATTAGGATCATGTTCTGGAGACATCTTCCCTCTTTATGATGAAAGCAAATTTTTCTCACTTGCAACCAGTTTATGAACCTTTATGTCCCATTGGCCAGAATGGTGCCAGATGATTATATCAATTTGCTAGTATTTTAGCTGACTCCGACCCTATGAAGTCTCAGAATGAAGAATGGTGCTGGGTTAGCAAAGCAGCAGTATCTGTCGATCCTTTGGGTTTTTCTAAAGGTCTTGACCTAATTTTCATAGAGTCGACTACTTCTTTTTCTTTTTTTTTTTTTTAAAGATTTATTTGACAGACAGAGATCACAAGTAGGTGCGGTGGAGGGGGAGAAGCAGGCTCACCGCAGAGCAGAGAGCTGGATGCGGGGCTTGATCCCAGGACCCCGGGATCATGACCTGAGCCAAAGGCAGAGGCTTTAACCCACTGAGCCACCCAGGTGCCCCAAGTTGACTACTTCTTTTTGTACTCATCTTTTATTAGTATTTGTAGAAATTAAGTTGCATAATTACAATATTATATACAGTGGCAAATAAGTGTTTTGAGAATAAATATAAGTTGATTTTGACATACATCTCACTGATAAGATCAGAAGTGCATGGATATATTACAAAATTACTACTAGCTGGAAGAATGCAGTATTTCCTGAAAATTAATTTAACATATTTTAGAGGGAAATTTATAGGTAACCCAGGAATGGGATTAAGTGGCACCTGGCTAAAAAAGTTTAAAAAGTTAAAATGATTATTGCTAGAATAATTTTTCATCATCATCATCACATAATTTTATACACACACACACACACACACACACATATATATATGTAATGTTTAATATGTATAGAGAGATGCTTAATACCCCTTTGAGCCTATAGGGAGTATAATGTATAGTTTTTTTAAATGTATAACTTACAATCCTTAATTTAAATCTAGTCTTTCAGAGCAATGTAAAATAGATAATTCCATTTATCTATGAGCTTCTCAAGGCTCTTGCCTGGATCTTATTTGACTTGTATCTCTAATAAGCAGCATGTATCCAGTACATGAAAAGCTCTCATTTCAAGTTGCATTGAATAATAATGATGATGATGATGAACAAAATCTTAGAATATCATATTGGATGATATGGTACCAACTTAGTAAGAAACTCAAATAATTTATTCTTATCAATTTCATGTTTATAAGTTCTCTATATGTTTGAGTGATACAGTTACTTTGGTTTAACATTCTAGGGTTTGGTATTGTTTACTAGGTAAGTAAATGCTAAAGCCCACCTATTTCCTCTATAATCAAATGTTTCTGCACCTTACTAACAATCCTAGATTATTTGGCTAATTGCAGAGAAGGACTACTAATGTCAAAGACAGCAAGAATGTACTCTTAATCGAATATATAATAATAAAAGTAATAGTCTGTAAATATTTAAGTGGGAGAAAATGTTGCATACTTTTTTTGTTAGAGACCAGAAAACTTGTGCCATTTCCTTTTACAAATGAAAGAGCTTCCTACTTCTGTTAACAGCTGGAGCTGCTGTTACTTTTATTTTGTTGTTCCCATACTCTTTATAGCTTGAGGCAATAATTCACTCAATTTATGTGAAATAGTTGTATCACCAGTTTTGCTGCTCTATGTATGTTCATGGGGTTTGGTGAAGTTCTAATTATTAAGTTCTATTATTACCTTATGTGGAATAAAGGTGATTTTAGTTTTAAATTGTCTAAATTCAGGGTATGTCACATATATAACATTAAATCTTTTGTCCATGTTCCTTATGTGTGGACATTTTTAAAGCTGTCAAAATTAGTCATTTTGTAACAATTTTCTTGTTTTGTAAAGAAAGAATTTATAACTAGTTCAGAGGTAAAATTTTATATATCTAAGAGATATCAATAATAATTATAAATGTTAACAGATTTACTGTAATGTTTTTATTTTTAGTTCTTCCAGAAACCATGTTAAGTTTTGCAAACCATATAGCTTTATATAGCTGACAATACCAAAACTATTCAATAGTTACCCACATACTCTCTCATTTAATTTAGTACTAAAATACTCGTCACTCTGGGCAATAGTACAACTAATCAATTGTAAATTGCTTACCTTGGAATAGAATTTTCTTTAAGATCATCACTTTTGTGGACATCACCATGCTTAAAAACCTTATAGTTAAGAATTTTGAGAAATTTAAGAATACATTTTATAATTCATGTATTTTCTACTATATATTCCTGAAGTTAATTGGTAGCAATATAGTGATATGGTGACAGGTATTAAAGAGACTGTGAACACATAAATAAACCTTTTCATAGATATAAAAACAATGAACATAATATTTTAAAAATAAAACATGAACCTCAAATATATAACTCTGTAATCCCTCTTCATTTTTTTAGTTTTATCAGTTAAAAGAGCAAACCATTTATTTAAGTCTTTTACATTCTAATTTATTGTTTTGTCTGATATTGATTTGGAAATTTTCAACAGCTTGAGCAGAAAATCTGCATCTGGGAAAACATAAGAAATTGACTGAAATGTCTGATACCGAGCCAGAATGGATCTCTATTGTATTACATCCCAAGAATGTAGAAGAAGCAGCTGATAGTTGAGATGGAGCATATAAGGAATGTTTCTTAAAATGTGGTTCCTGGAGCTGACAAATCAGTGTTTTCTGGAGTGTTTATTATAAAGCAAAAAATCTGTGTCTACCCCCCAGAGATTTAATTTATTATAACTGAGGTGTACCTGGATATTTACTTTTGTGCATAATTTGATCTTAAGCATCCTAAAGGTTTGAAAAACAGATCAATTCTCCATTTCCCACCACTTATCATATTAAATACCTAGGAAGTAGCATTAGATTTGTGCCCATTGAAATACCCTCATTTATAGTTTAAAACTATGATATGGTCAGAAGGATACTTCTGAATGTTGTACAAATAGCTGACTTAGCGCATTATATATCACTCAAAGCTCTTTGCATACAAATGTATATAAGAAGTTATTTTAGAACTACTGACATGGAGGTGCCTGGGTGGCTAGGTTGGTTAAGCATTTACCTTTGGCTCAGGTCATAATCCCAGTATCCTGTGATCAAGCCCCATGTTGGGCTCTCTGCTCAGTGGGGAACATGTTTCTCCTCCTTCCTCTGCTTCTGCTCCCCCAGCGTGGGCCCCCCCACCCAGGCAAATAAATAAATAAAATCTTAAAAAAAAAAAAAAACCTATTGACATGACGAGATTTTCATTAAGGGTGAATAATTATCATTTCTCATTTAATAAGAACTGTGCAATCAATATCTCTGTATCTTTTTGCTTTGACCTTACAGAATTGCTTTAAGTAGCCTCTAAAATGATGTCCAGTGATCCCTGCCTCTTGGCATTCACACATTTTTTAAAACCCTTCCCTCAGAAGGACTGGACTTAATGACTTGCCTCTAACTATTAATAGATACAGCATGAGTACTGGCATGTCATTTCTGATATTAGGTTATAAAGTGACTGTGGCTTTTATTTTGGGTGCTCTCTCTCCCCCTCATTCTGAGGAAAGTCAAAAGCCATTTTGTAATGTGCCTTGTTGAGAAGCCCACATGGCAAGGAATTGAGGGAGGTTTCTAGCCAACAGCTAGTGAGGAACTGAGGTTCTTATCCAACTGCCCACAAAGAGCTGAATCTTCTGAACAAGCATGTGAGTGGGCTAGGGAGCAGAACCAACTACAGTTGTGCTTCAGATAGGATCACACCCCTGAACAATACCCTGACTGCATCCTCATGAAGAACCTTGAGCCAGAAGCCCCAGGGAAGTCGTGCTCAGATTTTTAGTCCATAGGAAATATGGAACAAAATATAGTTGATGTTTCAATTTCCTCAGTTTTTGAGTAATTTGTTTTGCAGTAATAGAAAACAATTTAGAAGCTAAGAGCTTTATTAATCCCCTCATTCCCATTTCTAGTATCATGATTTTTTTGCTTTCTATGTGATCTCTGATTTTTTTTATAAATACTTTATTTAATTATCAGAAGTGAATTTTATTTTAAACTGCTCAGTCCTTTTAAAAAAATAAGAGTTTTATTGATTTAAAAAAATTGCACTAATAGCTCATAATTCTTTGGGCCTAGCAGGTACAGCCCTCTTCCAATTTCTATCACTCAATCTGAATCATAATTGCAAAATAATTCATTTTTTAAAGATTGAGAGAGAGAGAGAGGAGCTGGGGGAGGGGCAGCCAGAGGGGGGAAGCAAGTGTCCTGCAAAGCATGGAGCCCCACATGGGGCTCAAACCTGGGACTCTGAGATCATGAGCTGAGCTGAAGGTTAACTGCTTAACTGACTAAGCCACCACAGTGCCCCTCATTTATTTTTTTTTTACTTGAAAGTTTATCATGATTTTTTTGAGAATTACCTTTTTTAGTACTTAGGCCAAAATTATAATATCCTTTATAGAACTCTAATACTAGAATCTGTTTTAAATATTCTGGACAGCAACACTCTTGTTTTATAGATGAATAATCTTTGGTCTGTAAGAAAAAAAAAAAAAAAGATGAAGTGATTTACCCAAGATGAAACTACTGCTTGATCTGAAATGTAATGGCTCTTTTCTAGTGTTCCTTTGATTCTTTGATCATAAATCTACTGGGTGATAGAAGCCAATGTTCAGAAGACTTTTGGGAGATGAGCAGTATCTAGCCTAGGACTTGAACTGTGTCTTATATATATAGCTTCCAAAATGGTATAGCCCATTTTTACCAATATTTTAAAACTGTTTTCAAATTTCCCATGGTTTTATATGCTGCCGAAATTTTACATACCCTTCCCTCCATTTCTCCCTTCCTCCTTCTTACTCTTTCTTTTGTGTGGATATTTCTCATTTCTAAACATTTAACCAAGTTTCTAGTGTTTTGCTTTTCTATGACGGCATCTACAAAGATGTTGTTCTACTAGTCTTCAGGAACAAAACGTTAGTAGTGTTAATAGCATAAATAAGATTGCATATTGGATCTATTATATAGAAAGTACTTTGGATTTATTTTTAGGTACACACAATGGAAGGAAGATTGAGATAGAAACACTATTCTAGAATAAAATTCCCTGCATAAAAAGCCACATTGTTAGTAGATGACTAGGTTTAAAATTTGGAGGAAACTATTTTACATCATAATGTTACTATGAATGAAATTTTAATGACATAATATGTAAGAGTATTTTTAAAAATATAAACTGCTTCCCTAGCCCTAAGTAATAATATATCTTATTTACATCAATTATCTCTGTTCAAAAGACAGAAGCTGGGTTTGTTTTGGCTTGGAATAAATTAATATCCTCCATCTTTCTGTTTATTTTGCAAGAATTGACTGCCTCTCTTGCTAGTTTTATGTAAGCTCATGGAAGGTTCTGGAATATCTCTCTGGTTGTATGTGGCAGTGGAGTTATTAGACCGATAAATGCCAGGGAGTCAGGATTTCTTCTTCATCACCATGCACCATCAAAGGCATTATTCTCATTTCTTGTTTAAACAAACTTGCCCTAAACTCCCATGCTTAAATTAAATCAAAGTAGTTTTAGAGCTCAAGGACAGAATAAGTCCTATAGGAAAGTGGGACAAAGGAAATCAGGTTCAAGAGATGGAAAGTTCAGACTGGCCAGTATCTTTAAAATGTCAGTGCTGTATAAAAAGGCTTTATAAGCCATCAATCACCCGTGGCTCTAGAAACAGGCAGGTGGCTATAGAAATTAGTCTTTTTATCACTAAGCCTTCGAAAATTGTTTTCAAAGTAAGCTGTATTTGAGACCACTTATGGTAGATCTAAGGAACTGAGAGAAAGATGGAGGAGGAATTTCTAGTAAGATCCTGGTAGTTGATGGAAAAGTAACCCCTGGTTTTTCTAAGTAGTAGGGCCACATTAAACAAAAATCCCTATATTTATTTTACTTTTATGTTGAAATTTGACTTATTTACTAAAACAGGCAGGATTTAAATCTGACTTTCTTATACTTTTTACACATTTGAAACAAGATTAAAAATTAATATGTTTCTTTTTTGATCATGATAACCAATTCATAATCCTAGCAGTAGTCATTCAGTTCAAAGTAAAAACACAAAACAAAACCGCTGGCTTTCAAGAGCAGAGGAATCTCAAAAAGAAATGGCTAAAGGACCTCAATGGTATAGGAAAGCTTTGCAGATAAGCGTAAAGTAGGTTTTAAAGGATTTATTTATTTATTTGAGAGACTGGGGGAGAGAGAGAGAGAGAGAGAGAAAGAAAGAGAGGAAGTAGGGGCAAAGGATGAGATTCCCTGCTGATCCAGGAGGCTGAAGACCTGGGGTTCCTTCTCACAGCCCTGAGATCATGACCTGAGTCTAAACCAAGTTATCGCCTGGCACCCCAGGTGACAACATTTTATTAAAGAGTGCTAATCCGAGAAGATGTTCACCAAGAAATAGAGGAGATAGAAAGTTTTTTTTTTTTGATAGCTAGTTTTAGGAATAACTTTATATATAAAACATGGTAATTGTCAAAAATTTTAGAAAATGAAAAAAAAAAGTATTAAGACCAAAGCAAAATCATCCATAAGTTGGTAATTCAGATTTTTAAAATACCTATTAATATTTTGGCATATTGTCTTTTGGTCTTTGTGTGTATAACATGTATTTTAAAATAATATTTGATCATTGCTTATATAATAGAGAATTATCATTTTTTTATAAAATTTTTTTTCAGGTTATTAAATGCAGGTCTTCTGAGTAGACTAGAAAAAAAGCATTTCTTAGCTTTGGGGTGGGGACTGAATGATAGGCAGTAAAGGTGAGAAAATAGCAAATAGCAATTGAGTTTTATTCAGTGAAGGATGGGGTAATTTATTTGGTTTAAAAACAGCAGGTGATAAAATTCCATATTTGAAGGGCAGAGATATGACCTAGCCCTATAGGCCAGGCAGGATGACACTCTGATGTGGTGACAAGAAGAATGGAGAGTGTGCACAGGGCCTCCGTTCACACCACATTGATACAATTTGACACTTCAGCAGTCTCAGGTTTGCTACTTACTAGTCATATGGCTTGATACTCCCTTTACCTTGTTTCTTTGTGTTTGAAATGAAACATCTGAAAGATGGGTCCAAAATCAGTAATGTACCATTTGAAGACAAATCTATCCCAGACCCCTTGTGTATCTCGGAGGAGGCAGAGTCCATGAACACTTTCACAAAACTGAAAAGCTGCTGTGCAAAGGACACACTCAGGAATGTGAGCTGCCAAGGCCACACTTGTATCTTTTCATCTTGGTGTTCCCTCTGGCCACATCAATAGACACACAGAATATGCTTTGGAAATGCTTGAGATAGTAAACAACAGATAAGTTTGGAATGGAATTGGCATCCTCCCAAAGTCTTGTTTTGTTTTGTTTGTTTTTAGATAAGAATGTGTTTTCTGAACTGGATTGTGATAGCTACTAGTTTTGGTCCTCTAGCAAATAGTTTTGTTCCTTTTTTTTTTTTTTTTTTTTTTTTTTTGTGAATCTGGCAATAGAACAAATTGATCTGCAGGTTTGGATATGTGACTCAGTTCCTGCTTACTGCCTTGTCCCCTTTGGTTGGACATAGCGACTGTCCAGAAGTGAGAATAGAGTGCAAGCAGAGGAAATTAATCAGGTATCTTTGTGAAGCTAAACGTTGTGGGGAGACAAAAAGACTTTTGCTTCTGGTAAAGATAGAATAGCAGGGGCTGGAAGTACCTTCCGGCTTTCCTGATTGAAACAAAAAAAACAAAAATATACATAACATATGAAGCTAGAGCTCAAGACACTGGACATCAGGTAGTGAAGGAAAGCCATCCCTGAATAAACAGGAAACAAAAGAAGGGCCTCATGAGACTGCCCAGCTCGCTGCCTGGAGAGAGATTCTGGTTTGCTCTGCTGGGAGGGGACTCAGGAGGGGCAGAGCCACCTCCCAGCCTTGAGGACTTGGGAGTTGAGGGCTTGGAGAAGTCTAGATTTAATAGTTTATATTCCTTTTTATTGTTAAGCTACTTCAACTTAGGTTTCAGCTATTTTAAAGAAAAGTGACTTACTATCCCTTCTTAAATTTTATTTTCCTATCCATTGCCCTTATTCCCAAGTTCCTTTTATTTATTTATTTATTTGTTTGTTTGTTTATTTATTTATTTAAGGGTTAAAGCCAGTTCTGTCCACTGAGTTCCTTTTTCAAAGTCAGTCATACCTCAAGCACTGCTGAAGTCACATGTTAAGATCTGACAAGTGCCCTTTTCTATGTAGCCTTAAGTATGTAAGCTGCAAGAACCACAGCCTTTAGAGTGATTTTTCAAATTAAATTGTTAAAATGTGTTTTTAACGTAGTACTTTCTGAAAAATCTATTCTTCTGCCGACAGGCTTACAGCTATCTTCTGTTAGGGCTGGAAATTGACTTTCTAGCCACTGACACTTGACAGGATGTTTATTTTCCCCTTATAACAATTGCCAATTGTCCACCAATTTCTCTTCTCAGAGAAATAACGAAGGTCAGCTGTGATGAACTACAATTTCTGGAGCCTCTCTCTGACAATTTCTTTATATACATATTTGATATTGGTAATTCATTTCCCCAAAAAGGAAAAAAAAAAAAATGAAGACAATCAGTGCAAAATGCTGTCAAGGGTGGGGCAGTGAGAAGATAAAGGTGTCTGCATGTTATTCTCAACCTGACTATGAAAGCTGTCACCCAGCAAGGATGTCAGCACAGTTGCTTTTTTTTTTTTTTTTTTAATTTCAAAAAAGCTCTGCAGCTTCAAGATAAAATGTAACCTTGCAGTTGCTAAGGTAACTGGAATCCCCCCACCCCCCAGGAATAGCTGAACAAATTAGGTGAGGAAAACTTCTGTAAATTGTTAATACATGGGTGCCCTAAGGCTGCAATAGCTAAATGGTTCATTGGAATCCTAGGTAACCAATATGTGGGGCAAGTCACCTAAAAGATATATCTGGTGTTGATCTGATTAGGTTCTTGAGCAATTTAATGCAAATGGGTAACATCGTAGTTACCCCTCCTTTTTTAGTTTTGACAACCTTTCTCCCCTTTGTTAATGTTATGCAATTAATGGCTGTCAGTGGCCCTAAGACTGAGGCCCTGATAGAAAATTTTTAGATACAAGAAAATACGACAAGGTTAATTTAATTGTTGGCAATGGTCTACTTTATGATCAGCACATATTTAGAATTCTATATTGATATTTCCCTGTTGTTACTGTTCCCTGGGGCTTTCTTGTTGTGTGGCATCATTAATCTCTCATCATTCTGCTGGCAGGATTATTTGTGAAAATATTTTGGAATTAGAGACTAATGGTTTTTACATGAGAATCCACTTGTTATGTTTGCTTTCAAAGTATCCCAATGTATTTTGACATTAAAATACATTGTTAGTATCTATGATATTTCATGGTTTCCATGATGTGAATTTTCCCATGTTTTAGTATCCCTGAAATTAGGATGCATGTTCCAATTGATGATACCTGACAATTGCCATTAGTCACTTCTTTACTTTTAAAGTATTTTGTAGTACATATAATAAGCAATGATGTTATAGACTGGTTGGGATACAATATTATGACTTACTGGTTTGAAAAATATTTGGTAAAAGTTGGTGCCATAAACTGTTTTCACTTTGTCTTACCAAGTAGTATATTAACAAAACATGATTTTCTAGGCTCATCTTTGAGATAACCAGCTATCACTGCAGTGTTGTTGATATAAATGTTTTAACCGGCAAGTGTTCTGTGGATTATTTGGATATTACATGACCATCTCTCACTAACTTCCTGTGTGTACAAAGCTTTAAAACAAACCAGTTAACAAAAATGAGTTCACTCTGAATACACTAAGGAGGAAAAGCTGTGTTTGTTAGTAATTTTTGTTTCATTGATTTCACCTCTGTCCTGTGGCTAGGCATCTGATTGACTAGTGATAGGCATTGACAGGATACCTGTCCTGGAATAGAAGCTCTGCATTCTGGTGTGCTTTGGAGACAGATTCCTCCAAATCAACTCATTCACTAGTTGTGTCACCTGGCAAGTTTTTCTTCCTCAAACTGGGATTCTAATCTAATAATTTAGATTAGATGGGTTTCTAATAATTTCACAGATTTGATTATTGTTCAAAGATTAAACCAAATATATTGTACCATAACTGGTACTCAGTAAATGGTATTTTCCTTTTTCTTTTTTCCTCTATACCTACCAATTGAGTTGATTTTTCTGTTGTACCAAATTAATGAAAAAAAATGAAATTATTATTATTAATATTTTACAATGTGATAGAAATTTTTAACTAGGAAATGTTAGTCTTCTCTTGGTTGGAAGGTTTGCAGAACTAAAACAGTTGACTTATGAAACCCAAAGTGAGGAAAGTAAAATTCTAGAATTAGTCTTCAAAATAATTTTATAATCTCGATAAGCAAGTGGTTAAATACTTCTTATGCAGAAAGTTAAGTTTTTCTGGTTTTATATTTTATTCCATTAAAATCACATTAGAGAATGCTAGTTGGTGCCATACAGAGTACAAAGGGTGTGGGTTTGGTAGGTAGATAGAGCTGCAAATAGATATTACAGATGTAGTATCATTTTGAGTGTAGCTAGCCTTGAGAGTTGTATAAGTTACTTCATTTTTTTGAGCCCCAGTTTCCTATAGCTGTTATTAGACTAATACTATTGTTGGGAGAATAGAAGGTAGATAATGTAGGTAAAGTGTTAAACATAATCCATGAGTTAGAATAGGTAGTAAATAAGTGTACCTTCAATATCACAAAAATTTTTTCAGAATGGAAAATTTTCTCACATAGGTGAAATTCGGTTATAGTAAACTCCACAGTACATATTTATGTTTTTAAAGATTTTATTTATTTATTTGAGAGAGAGAGCACATGTAAGAGAGCTCAGTGGGAGAGTGAGGGGGAGAAGCAGAATCACCACTGAGCAGAGAGCCTGATGCGGGGCTCGATCCCAGGACCCTGAGATCATGACTTGAGCCAAAGGTAGAAGCTTAATTGACTGAGTCACCTGGACACCCCCAGAAGACATTTTTAAATGCCATCTTATTAAATATAAATGCACTGGAGGACCAGTTTCCAGTCTGCAGGAGTTTGGGAATAAAATGAATGCCCAAATCTTTGTAGCTGACTGACAGGAACTTTTAATTTAGTGAGGGAATAAAGGTCTATAACCATGCACATGTACTCCAGCCCTATAATTCAGTTTTGGATATTTTTGTATATGAGTTTTGATGAAAAGTCTGGAGTTTATTAGAGTTTTACTTGTTTTTTGGAATGTTTGAGATGGCAAAAGATACAGGGAGTTAAGTTTAATTGCTACTCAATAGACTTAAATAAAAAATAAAGATAACTCTGTTATAGATTAACTCTATAAACTATCTAAACTAGTTGTAGACAAGTTCTAAGCATTCTAGAAAGTAAGATGATATCTGAAAAATGATACCCGATTGCCTACTTACTGAAATTGAAATGGTCAAAATATAAAGCTTAGAAAAATTTTAAAACAGTGAGTTGGCTAAATTATTTCATGTGAGTTAGTGTATTTGCTGGATGAACGGAGTATATTTCAAGGGATGACAGCACAGGAGATGTAATATTGTCTTCTGTGTTATCTTGGTGATAAAGCTCTTCTAGGTAATTTTTGCCCTTATCATTTAAAACCATAAGGGATTGGTGATTAAGAGCCAGGCTCTGGAATCAGATGGAGGTTGCTATCTCACCTTGGTTAATTGACACAGTTTGACATTGGAATATTAGGAAACTTTCTAAACCTTAGTCTTCTCAACTTTAGAATAGGAACAACTTCTTAGAGCTGTTGTGAGTGATAGAGTCTGATTTTGAACCCAAGCAGTCTGGTTCCAGGACACAAGCCATTGACTGTATTTTGTTTTAAAATATTCCACTCAGATCATTTTATTAGAGAAATAGAAAAGAAAACAAAAATAGGTCAATAATTTTAATTGATAAAATGTTAAAATGTATCATACAATAAATAATTCAACAATTTTAGAAAGAAAAAATGTAACTAACTAAATATAACTAACCTAAATTTTGACTCAATCAACCTTAAGAGTTTATGGTTATAGCTTATACTATGTTTTAGATATTATAGTTCATCAAATCAGTGGGGTTGAAAATGCAAAATAATATCTGCAGTCTAATATGTAATGTTTAGTATATATAACTATATTCAATTTCGTATGTGATACGCTTTAGTACTTTTTCTGCCTGATCACCAGTCCTGGTTTATGTATGGTGGTAAAGAGTGTCAGGCAGCAGTTCTCATTTGAAACTTTATTTATAACAGGCTGAGAGCTCTTTTAAAATTAAAAATTTGATTTAATTTTGTTTCAGAAATTACTTCTAATTTTTCAAATGTAAATTAATATCAATCCATAAGTGGATCAGAAAAAAATTGAATTTATAAAAATTCAAACTTGAAAAAATTCAAATTCAAATTTGAAAAAATTCAAAAAAAAACTGAAAGTGGCCTATTTTTTTAAAAAAGTTACTGATGTGTGCTTCAAATGATTCTCAATTCTTAAGTGGCTATGAATTTAATCGAAAACTGAACAACTTGTTGATGAAAAGAAATATAATATCAGTGATAGCTTATTTGCATTATGCTTACTGTGTTAAAGCACATTATACATTTAGAGGCAAAATGGTATATTAAAAATGCTTGGTCACAGCTTTCATTCAGTGACTTTGAACAAAGATCTGAAACTGAATATAAATATAGTCTAAGTATAGCTTTGCTTGTTTAAGATGTTCTTTAATTGTAGTAACATGTGGCCTCAAAAATATCCCATGGGTTTTATTTTAGTCACAGTGCAAAATACTATTAGTTTAGTTGACTACTTCCAGCACAACATGACCTTGCTTAGAGAAAGTGTATAACTGTCTTGTCCACTGCAAGTTGTTTTATTAAGTTCTTAGAAAGTCTTTTCTAAACCAAATGGGATTAACTATTTGGAACTTGTACTTTATGGTCTAATTAAAAGAAAGCTGCACTTCGGTCTTTCATTTGTTTTAGATCTATTCCTTTGTCTTTTTTGAACCATCAACTTCAGCGAATTTAGTTGCACCTTGGCTCCAAAGATATTTATATGTAACACTGTTGAAATAAAGATCCTATGGAAACTTCATCACAATTTTCTGAGCCCAACTGATAATTTATTTTGCATAAAACTGAAAATAAAATTGAGTGTCAAATGCCTTTAAGAATGTTTATGTAATTATATCTATACTGTAAAATCCATATTAAATACTTACAATAAAAATAAAATATGCTACTTAACAAGTAAATAGGAAGAGGCATATTTTGAAAGCATTCATTGTGACACTTAATCAGTGTTACCATGTAGCATATTTGATTTCACGTTAAAAAAAGGATGTATGATTATGAAAGCATATCAAGTATAATAATTGTCTCTTTAATCAAAACAGTATTTAGCATGTGCTTAATCAGAAGAGATTAGTCACTTATAATCCAATCTAATAATTTTATAAGTCAAGGATAAGGATAATACTTGGAGAAATAATGAGAATGAGAACACACTAGGTTTTGGGAGACTACTGCAAAACAACATTTTTGGAGTCAGACAGATGTGGGATTATAACTCTGTCCTTAATCTTGGTACAAACTTGAACAATTTATTTAACTTTTCTGTACGTTGTTTTCCTTTTATGTACAATGTAAAAACAAGAGAAAAAGAAAGAAAAAAAAGCCCTTGTGTCCGTTAGCTCTTGCTCTATAAGTATACATCACAATACTTCTATGACTTGAAATAGTAGGGACTTATTACCACTCACTAGGTTCAGCTCAGCCAGGTTCACCCGTGGGTCTGTGGTCAGTTGTGTGGATCAGGTAGGTCATTTTCCTAATCTAGGGTCTGGTGGTTGGCCGACTGAGGTTTGGTCTAAGGTGACTGCAGCTGGGACAGCCGGCCTCTCTCTCATGTGATGGCACTTCCTTCCAGCAGTGCAGCTTTGGCTTGTACTCAGAGCAGAGAGGAGGCCCAAGAGAGTGCAAGGAGGCTGGGAGGTGCCTGGGAGCTGGCATCCCGTCATTCTGCTGTGTTGGCCAAAACAAGTTACACAACTCGGTGAGATTCAAGGAGTGTGGAGCAGACTCCACTTCTTAATGGGAGTAACTATAGAGTTGCACTGCCAAATGTGTGGATCAAGGAAGGAGAAAAGAGTTATGACCATTTCTGTAATGTACCATAGTCCCTATCTAGCAATTTACTATTGTCCTTGGAAGAGTATTTGGCAGAAAATGTGTGTCCAGTAAACTAATTTAATTTTTAGAATAAAGCCAATTAAATTCTTAGAATGTTTTTCTTCTTTTTTTTTTCTTTATGAAGGCTGCAGTGATTAATCATTTAATATTTTGCAAGTCTAACTTCTAAAGCAGTAAATAGAAAAAATCAAATATGGCAAAATTTTCTAAGAATTCTTGGGACATTTTACTTTTAGAAATACATTTTCAGAATCTTAGAGGTTAAAACATACAATTGGTTGGAAAATACTTTCATTTGGAATGCTTGGGTATGGAAAGGAGCTTTCCATTGTGCCATTTGTTTATTACTACCTGTTACATCCTTCATTTTTGGTGAAAGTATATCATGGAATATAAGTAGTGTTATTAATAGGATAAGTTATCTTTGCTTGTTTAAAAGAAGAAAAAAATAAAGCTTTTTATTTTGAAATAATTTTAGACTTGTTGAAAAATGGCAAAAATAGGACCCAGTTCCCATTTATCTCCCAACCCTATTTCTTCTCATATTAACAATGTATATACAGTGCGTCTTTCAAAAGACTTGGAAATTAACACTGGTGCAACACTATTAACTAAACTACAAATCTTATTTGAATTGTAAAAATTTTTTTCCCTAATGCTTTCTTTTCTCTGATCCAGGATCTTATCTAGGATCCCACATTGAATTTAGTTGTTACTTCTCTCTAGCTTCTCCACTTTGTTGAAGTTCCTCAGTTTTTCCTTTTCCTTCATGAACTGGACACTCTTGGTGAGTGCTGAGGAGTTATTTTATATAAAGTCCCATGATTTGGGTTTAATTTTTCTCATGACTGGAATAAAGTGGTATTTTTTTTTACAGTAATACTACTGAAATGGTACTGTATTATCAGCTCACCAAATCAAGGTTTATGATGTCAATATGTCTTCTTAGTGGTGGTGATAATCTGATCTTGGTTAATCAGATTTCTGTAAACTTTCTCTCTTATAAAGTTACTATCTTTCCCTTTTTAGTAAATATCTTCAGGGAAATACTTTGAGAGGTACACATCCCAGGTGCTAGTTTCTGAGCATTCTGCCATAAAAGGAGCAAGGACTCCTTGGAAAAATGGTTGATTCCAGGTGGGGCATGCTACATATAAGAGGAACCTAAAATATCTTGTGGTAGGAGAGTCTAAAACCGGCTCAGAAAAGATGGGGCTTGTTGAAAAAGCATGGGTGACTAAGGCTAAAGCAATTTGAACAAGAAAATAAGTGCTAGTTTTAAATATTAACCCACAGAATTAAATATGCTTCATGAGTCCATACTGATATAAATATATAATTGAGTAAATATGCAGGGTAGATATCCTAGCTTGGGCTGCTCTAACACAGTGTCATACACCGGTTGGCTTAAGTTACAGCTATCAATTTCTCATGGTTCTGGCCGCTGTGAAGTCCAAGGTCAGGGTGCTGGTATGGTTGAGTTCTGATGAGAACCCTCTTAGCTAACAGATAGATGCCTTTTTTCTATATCCTTCCATGGTGTTCACCTTTCCTTCCTCCTCTTAATAAGGTCACTAATCCTGTCATGAGGGCACCAGTTTCATGAACTCATCGAAACCTAATTGCCTTCTAAATTTCTGACCTCCACATACCTTCATGTTGGAGGTTAGGAATTCAAAAAAATCAGCTTGGGGCAGAATCAAACATACAATCCATAGCAGTGGAGAAGGGACACAATCCTCCTTTCAGTAGAACTTTGATTAATAAAAGTAGAAGGAAAGGGAAAAGAAACAATTACCATTAGGCAAACAACATAGTAATGATTGTCGTCCATCAGTGGATCTTAGAATTAGCAAAAGTTTGAGGAGAAATAGGAATTGCATACTAGCTTTCATTTTTGAAACTGATAAAAATAATTTTCTAAAACATACCAGTGTTTCCTTCTCTGTATAGTTTTATTACCACATATCTAAATACCATAATTTTTCAATGCCCTATTCTTAAACAATGAGAGAAAATTACCCATTTTTAAAAAATTTGCTCCTGGCTAGGCACAGAGGTATAGAGCAACAACAACAACAACAACAAAATCAGGTTCCTTGGTGCTTTTCAACATTTTCCATAGTTTTGTTAGATTGGCATTGCAGGTATAAAAAACAGAACTTTAATTCCTGCTCTCTTTTGGAAGTTCACCGGTTCATAAAGGCCCATGTCCTGTCTTCTGGCAGAGTGATTATTAGATGAACACATGCTGTAATGACATTCGTAAATCTAACCAGCTATGCGTGAGATTGAGGAATGGGATTAGATTTGTAAAAAGCAGTATAAAATGGAGGAAAAAAACACATAATGGTAACTTAGTTGCTCCAGAACACTATTTTTTGTTCATATTTTTTTGTATAGAGGAGGTAGAAATATTTTAAGACTTTAGACAGCTATAGCCATCATTGCAATTTTCCATGAATTGTTTCCTTTATTTTTATAGAATTAAGGGGATATAAATGAAATTGAAGAGGAAAAAACCTGAAATTTAAGTTAAATTTTTGAATCACAAAATGTAAGAGCTTGAAGGAGGCTAGAAATGATTCAGTTCAGCATATTAATTTAACAGATGTAAAAATTATAAAACAGAGGTTAAGGAACTTAAAAGATTTGCTGTGGTCTTACTCTTTGAAGTCTGTAGAGATCTAATCATGATTAAAGAAGCTGGACTTGCTTAGAAAGGTGTACAACTTTATTTTTAGAATTAGTTATTATCAAACAGACATTGACAACAAACTAATGATAATTTGATAACAGTTTTAATATTTAGCTTATCAAATTATAAAGCATAGTTAAATTATAATACTCATAGCTTAGTATAAATTTGTAATGACAATAAAAGGCATTAGTAATAAGTAGCTGTGGGAAAAAAATATATATATATATTTTACTGGTTAATATAATTTAGAATAATGCTTAAATCCCCATATTACTATCTTTGATATTACTTTATTCATGAATGATTCCTCAATTAGTTCACATGTACAATGGAAAATAAAACTCAGAAGGTCCCTTGTTCATATAGAACTTAGAGTCAAGTGGAGAAAAAGCAGTAAGAAGTAGATAATTATTTAATTTTCATTTTTAAAAACTGTTATATGGCAGGCATGCATCTTTTAGGAGATGACACTGAAACTATATTGACTGAAAAAACAAAGGAGCCAGTCATAGGAAGGTGGAGGCTGAGCCTTCCAAGGAGGGCAGCGGCTTGTACTGAGTGAGGTGTGAAGGCTGGAAAATGGGCAGTGCATAGGAACACGGAGAGCAGAGGAGAAAGTTCATGGTAGGTCAAGTTAAAGAGTTTGGATTTTATTTCAAGCATAACAGAAAATCATTGAAGGATTTTAATGAGGGAAGTTTAATGTGTTTAAGGAATTATTCTCACTGCTATATCAGGGAAATGATGAATTACTTGGGTAGTAAAATTATCCTAGTATGTTTTTCACCTCTTCACTTTTTTTTAATAATTATTCTCCACCTCTTCCAAAAATTATAAAATTATGCTTATAGAATTGGCATTGAAGAATCGCATAGCTTTAATAACCTCTTAAAGTGTTATGTGTTAATAAATATGTATGTTTTGAATATATACACATACATGACAGTATGATTATATGAATATATATGATACATGTTCTAAAAATAAAAATAAAGTAATTCTATTTTGCTATGATTTGATGCAGAAAATACCTTTGTGTATATGGGTTTAAGGCTCCCTTTCAATAATTCTTTCAGTTAACCCCATTGGACTATTTATGAGTATGGAATTACTGTCCTTGAATCTTTTTATTTTTCCTTGCTTTTCAAAATATTTTTATGTATGCAAATGAGCAGGTCAATCTAAATTATAGTCCTGTCCCCATTTGCCTACTAGTTGTGTAACTTTGGTCAAATTAATAACACTTCTTTTTTTTTTTTGAGATTCTTTAGTTTTTTCTCTAAAGTGGTACCTACTCCAACAGATTTTTGTAAAAAATAAATTACACAATGAATATAAAGAATTAAACATTATATATATTCAATAATGTTATTTTAAAATTTGTTATAGATGGATACAGTGAAATCTTTTAATCTTCTGTGTTTTGTCTTTCCTCTGATCAAAGCCATCAGTGTTTCTCTCTTACTGCATTTTGCATAGATTCCTACACACTTATATTTCTTGCCCCCTGAAAGAAGTCTGCATCCAATAGACTTGCTGTATCTAGCAAGGACATAAAGGAAGGGAGACTGATGTCAATTTAGAACATAAAAAGAAATAAAATAAATAACATTACCTGTATTGCTTAATTTTAAAAGTAAACAATTCAGAAGTTCAAGGTCAAAGTCAATTGTGACATCTTATAAAACCATGGAGAGAATAGATACATTGGGTGTATTTTTGTAGATTTTATTCCCTAGAATATATATATATTTTTTAATTTGTATAGTATACACCTCTTATAGTCTTTTTTGATGCTACATACATCAACTATAACTAACAGAGTTATTTTGAGTAATTCTTTCCAGAAAAGATAGAAGTGGTTATTTTTATTTCTTTTATTTTTTTTATTACTTGGCTCTTCATCAAATCTCATTAATATGTCTTGGAGATAGTCTTGAAGCTTTCTATAGAACTTTAACCAAAATAGATAAATTGAAATATGGTATGAACATCTTTGAATAATTACACTGTATAATATAGTATACTTTATATATTAAGCAAAATAATTATTTGAGGTCTCCTTTAAGATGAATATTTTAAATGTTCTTTGCATATATCACAGTTATATATTCCTGTTAAACAGGTATTTGGAGGGCTTAACCAGTCATGATACATGACTGACTCTAAGACTCTGCCTGTGCACCACCTAAAATCACGTAATGACCAACCAATCATCAGTGCCTGGACCACAGTTTGAGAAATAATACAGTTGGTAAAATGATAATTCATGTAAAGTAACATACAATGCAATGTGGAATAGAGGTGAAAATCAAACTATGTGCTTTTGATTCCTGGATCTAACAACTCAGGAGCTTTGTGATCCAGGGAAGTCATATAGCATCTCATTTTCTCACTTTTCCATCCATATAATGGGAAGGATACTATATCATAAGATTATTATGAGGATTGAATGAATTGAATTGTGTAGAGTGATTAGTTTCTGCTACTGAGGGAAAAGTACAGTAGCATTTACTGTTATTGTGAGGGACATTTGTTTTTGTCAGATAAAAGAATTATTAGAATTCAAGGGAAAGAAACAGATCACCATGGGACATCCTCATTGCAGCACTAGAATGCTAACTTCCTCTTCAAGGGTAGATGAGATTATTAAAGTTCGCTGGGTCGTAACAAAGATGTGGTGGTGGGAAATTAGAAAGTATTGAAGGGACGCCTGGGTGGTTCGGTCGGTTAAGCTGCTGCCTTTGGCTCATGTCATGATCCCAGAATCCTGGGATCCAGTCCCGCATCAGGCTTCTTGCTTGGCAGGGAGCCTGCTTCTCTCTCTGCCTCTCCCTGCTGCTCTGCCTGCTTGTGCTCTCTCTCTCTCGGACAAATAAATAAAATCCTTTAAAAAAAAAAAAAGTGTTCAAGACACCATGAGATTGCTGATTTATATAGAGTGGAAGCTTCTTGCAAGTGCATAGTGAAAGAAGAGGTATGAACACCAGGTTGACTTGACCCTATGTTGTGAGGAATTGAGGCCTGAGCAAATCTCTAGCCTGTGAAATAAGGTGACTTCTGCATGACGATTTGTTATCTGTTTTTGCCTTGACTTTTGTAATTCGAAAGTTCACGCTTATTTTATCAGGTAGAAATGATTGAGGAAACTCAACTTCAGCAATTTTTATGTGTTTTTGATAGATGAGATCAGTCCAGTGGTAACAGAGTTGTGTGTTGAGATGAGTTTTTCTTCTGGTGGTATTTTAAACATGTTCACCAATGTCAAAGATTCACAAGTTATTGGAAACTTTAAAGACATAAAATTATTTTTGTAATTTCAACCCCTGATGGAGGCACGCAGTGCAGCTTACAGCGTCTCTCTCACCAGAACTGCAGAGTCTAACGTTTCATTGCTTTCTCCCCAGGAGGAGCTGCATTACCAGTTAGGATACATCTAACAGCATATCATTAAACAGGCACCATCAGATCATCAAAACAAAGAAACTGCTGAAGCTGAATTAGATGTTCTCACTCAAAAAACGAATGTGGTGACACTGTACAAAATCGAGACACTAAGCAACGGCACAGACAGCCCAGGCTGATTTCTTATATTTCCAAACATTAGATTACTAACTGTTTGTATATCCTGACTTATTTTTTCTGTATCTTTGCAAGTATCAGAACCACTGGCTGAGAAACATATGAGAAGAGGTGATTAGAATAGAAATTAAATCTACTGAAATTTAACGGTATCGAAATAAGCAATATGTCACTGGACATATTGCTTCAGTACTGATTGGAGAATTACTGCACTCTCCTTAGCTTTCCACATACTTATAAACCCTGCTGGATCATGGAATTCCTTTATGCTCCACAGGCATGGTGTGTATGCAATAGAATACTGTACTTTGTTCTCTGTTTCTGGTGAATTTCTTTTAAGGTTTTATTTATTTATTTGACAGAGATCACAAGTAGGCAGGGAGGCAGGCAGAGAGAGAGAGAGAGAGAGAGAGAGAGAGAGAGAGAGAGGAGGAAGCAGGCTCCCTGCTGAGCAGAGAGCCCCATGTGAGGCTCCATCCCAGGACCCCGGGATCATGACCTGAGCCAAAGGCAGAGGCTTAATTCACTGAGCCACCCAGGCACCCCTGTTTTTGGTGAATTTTGCATGAACTTTAACACTGCTTAAAATTCCCAAAATTTAATTTTGTGACTATGACTTATAGCAATATATCCAAGATCACCTTTACTGTGTTATGTAGAAAGCATCACTTCAAAACTTATAATAGAAAAGATAATGTGCCTGTTGGCTTTGCTGAACCTTGGTGCCTTTTTTGCTCTTCTAATTAAGGGTATTTTGTTAAATAATAAAGTGGTTTCTCTTTGAAGAGGGAATTATTTGGAACTTTAGTTTTCTAAAATCAGTTATTTTTTTCCCCATAGTTTAGACACACTTTCCTTTTCAAATCCTTGGTAATGGAGATGTATTTTCTCTACTTTGAGCTCCTCTTTCTTTCATGAGTTCCTGTTACAAATAGGTCTTTCAGTTTCTTCTGGGAATCTCTTTATGATCTTGTGAGCATTCAATTATTAAACTGCACCAGGTTTTTGAGAAGATGAATCGTGGCTCCTCATTGTAGATCTTGACAGTTAATTTTTATAGGTTTTAGACCAACAATGTTGTTCCTTTTCAAAGCTACATCATAAAATGTCATTTTTTTTTTTCAGGTAAAATAATCTATATAATGTTGCCTTAGCCTGTGTGTATGTATCCATTAGAATAGTTTGGTTAAATTTTTGATTATTTGCTGTGTATCTTCTCTGAAAAGGCAATCATTTTGCCATATGAGTTAGAATAATTGATGTTGTTCAAAGATACTTGCTGTAGGGTATCTAGACATATTTACTCTGGGTTATCTTTAATTTTTAAAGAGAAATGAACTCCCAAATTCTATGAATATACTTTCTTTTAGTGATAAATACACCAAATTGATATAGTGCCCATATTCTGATCTGTACTTTAGAATACAACATTTAATCTTGGGACCTAGATAGAATTGGGTGCTAGCATTTAAAACGTTTTTTAGCCTTGGCCGTATATTTAACCTCTTTACGTGTTTTATGGTATGCAAACTTGGGTAATTTTTTTCTTTTTTTAATTATTCTTAAATCTCAGTTCCACTATTGTTAACACACTGTTATGTTAGTTTCAGGTGTACGATATAGTGATTCAGCAATTCGGTTTGCATTACTCAGTGCGTATCATAAGCGTTCCTTAATCCCTATCACTTATTTCACCCATACCCCCACCCCCATCCCTTCTGGTAACCATTAGATTGTCTTACATAGTTAAAAGTCTGTTTCTTAGTTAGTCTCTCTCTCTCTCTCTTTTTTTTTTTTTTTTGCCTTTGTTTATTTGTTTTGTTTCTTAAATTCCACATATGAGTGAAATCATATGGCATTTGTTTTTCTGACTTATTTCCCTTCGTATTATACCCTCTAACTCCATCAGTGTTATTGCACATGGCAAAATTTCTTTCTTTTTTATGCTGAATAATGTTCCATTGTAGATATATACCACTTCTTTAGCCATTCATCTATCAATGGACACTTGAGCTACTTCTGTAATTTGGCTATTGAAAGTAATGTTGCAATAAACAAAGGGGTGAATGTATCCATTTGAATTAGTATTTTTGTATTTTAACCATTGTGAATCTCAGCCTCCTAGTCCTTGAAATTGTAATAAATGTGTGAAATTGTGATAAAACATGGGTTACTGATAAAACAGAGATTGATATATTATTTTAACCAAATATGTTGTAAACTTCTGAGCATTGTGTCTGACACATAAACTTGCAAAAATTTGTCCACTCCATTTATTCCACAGATATTTAGTTATACTATTACTTATATTCTTAACACTAGTACTACTGACAACAATGGTAATCTACCTCCTATTTTAAGCACCTAGAGTAGAATTTCTCAACCTTTTGTGTTCAAGTGAATCTCCTAGGAGTTTTTTTTTTTTTTTTAAGAAAATATATATATACATAAATTCAGAGACACAGAGGGAGAGAGAGAAAGAAGACAATTCATAACCAAGTGATTCAGATTCATTATGTACAAAATGGGTAACATAGTATCCATGTTTAAATATGAATCGAGACTACTTTATAATGGCAGCCCTCAAATCTTTGGGAAACTCTGAATCTAGAGTAATAAATGAATACTTAAGTATTTTCAGTTTCTTATCTTTTTTTTTTTTTTAAGATTTATTTATTTATTTATTTAACAGAGAGAGAGATCACAAGTAGGCAGAGAGAAAAGCAGAGAGAGAGGGAGGGGGAAGCAGGCTCCCCGCTGAGCAGAGAGCCCGATGCAGGGCTCCATCCCAGGATCCTGGGATCATGACCTGAGCCAAAGGCAGAGGCTTTAACCCACTGAGCCACCCAGGCACCCCATTCAGTTTCTTATCTAATAACATCATTACAAAGCTTTAGGTATACTTTAGTTGGCTTTAGGATATATTGAGTTTATTCATTCAAAAGTATTAAATCCCAACTATTTGACAAGCATTGTGTTAGGCACTACGGGACTCTAGGTTTCACCCACTACCTGAAAGGAGAGTGTTTCTAAAAAAAACTTTTGTATGCTGAAATGGCATAAGGCAAAGAATTAGTTACTATTAATGCATATGGAAACATTTTTTTAGTGTTCCTACACCTAAAAAATCACCTGTCATAGGCTTTCCTGCCACCTTAGGCTACAACATCTTAGGATCCTAATGGATAAACAAGAATCAAGATAAAGCACAGATGCTCCCAAACACAGGTGCAAGCTAATGGAGGCTTGATGCTGAGATGGGGAGTGTAGTTCCCGTGGAAGGAGCTTGGTGGGCCACTCTGGCTGCTGAGGGTACAAGCGGTAATGGCTCTGCAAAACAATGCTGAACACTATTTTTGTGTTTTGCCTTTTTTCATAAAATCAAAACTCCTTTTCATATTTCTCTCCCTTACCAAAAATAAGCACTAATGTAGGTCTTTTGTAAAAAGCAAAGTGGTGTTATTGGAACTTTTGAAAAGTGAGGGATACCAAGGTGCTTAAAAAGAAAAACATCATACTTGTTCCAAAGAACACACAAGCTAGTGAAAAAAACAACTAAAAAGCAATAAAAAAAATAAAATTTGAAGAATATTATGATAGAGAAACAGTATTATTTTATGATCTTCAGTCTTTTACCTGCCATCCCCCGCCCCCTTTTTTAAAGATTTGACAAAGAGAGGGTGCACCAGCAGGGGCAATGGGAGAGGGAGAAACAGCTCCCTATTGAGCAGGGAGCCCAATGTAGGGCTTGATCCCAGGACCCTGAGATCATGAACTGAGCTGAAGGTATACGCTTAACCAACTGAGCCACCCAGGTACCCCTGCCATCCCTTTTGCTAGAGCATTGATATGTGATGAAAAAGCATGACCACCTAAAGTCATGTAATCTGTGCACTATGCAAGAATGAACACACACACACACACATATTTATATAAAATGAGTACAGCGAATGCACTGTCCTCCCTAGCATAAGATTAAGGTTTTGCTTTTCTATTTCTAGGGTATTAGCCTATTGAACTTCAGACATTTCTAAAACTGAAAGGATCCACACATTCAGGGTTTTCTTCAAAGTTAATTTGATATGATTGTTCATAGAGAGCTTGAAAAGTCAGCTACAGATGTTCACTTTCATATATAGTATTGTTCTCACTAAATAACCGTTTGTCCAATGTTTGGCTCTAAAAATGTTATTAATAAGGGAATATCTTGTAGTTGCCTCAGTGTTCTTTAGAAAAGTTGGAAACCTATGGCAGATGCATCAAATTATCTCATATTCATATAGAATGAAAGTATGGTTCATAATAAAAATTCTGTTTCATGTATCTTTGACATAAACTGTTAGCAATTAAGAATAAAAACAAAGCCTCAGAGATATACTGATTACTTATATCATCTTCTATGAAATACTTTGATCTTTTACCTTTTTAGTACCCTGTTTTAAAGTATGCAGTTGGTTGGTAGTGGTGGAGGTGAAGGAGGCAATAGATCGGAATTAACCTTTGCAGTATGTACACCCAGATTCATACACAGGGGCACGCACATGTAGTTTGTGACTTGAAAACTTTTGAGTAATGGTAAATATAGAAATTCTAGTAGTATACCTTTGAGTAGCACAGATATGTTGTTATGTTCTTTTAAGCTTGCTCCTCTGATGTGTACCCTATATAATATATTTCTCCTGATGTACAAACTAGCTAGTGGGAACTCCTCTTCCTATACTCTAAGAGGATGATGAGGCAGGTTATCCACTTGAACCTCAAGTTTTATAATCACTTCTAATGTATGTTTTTCCTAAAATTATAAGATTAATAGATATCTAGAAAGTATGATTAAGTCTAGCAAACTTTAAAAATTAGGGTTAAGATATTTTGGATCCTTGCCACATTATTTCTGCTTTTTAAAAATTTTTTATTTCTTTTTTACATAATTATGGTAGGACCATGGTAATGGTTATTCATTTTGCAAAAATGATATATAGGAAAGTAACGCTGTGTAACCTGATGTTGTGATTAATGGATTGTATTCTGAAGGAAACAGTGCTCTAGTGCTTGGAAAGCTAATTAATACTTTGGTAACTCAGATTATCTTTAAACCTAAGGGTGAGTGTTCACTATTCATAATTTAGAATATTTGGTGAAATTGTTCTTTCTGTAACTATCTTTGTCTGTTTTAGAGTGCAAAATACCTACCCTTGGACACTGACTATTTTGTTATAAAATGCCCATGACTTGTTTCCTTTAGGTAAAGTCATATATTTAATGTAGCTGATTTTTATTTCTTTATGACTTTTTTAAAAGATTTTGTTTTTTTGAGAGAGAGAGAGGAAGAGAGAATGCATGAATAGGCAGAAGGGGCAGAGCGAGAGGGAAAAGTAGATTCCCTGCTGAGCTGGAAGCCTGACATGGGGTTCCATGCCAGGACCTGGAGATCATGACCTAAGCCGAAGATAGACTCTTTAACTGGCTGAGACATCCAGGTACCCCTGTAGCTAATTTTTAAACAGAAGTTAAAAAAAAAAAATAGATAAACGAATTTATCAGCCAATCGTAAGTCCTACTCACGTGCTATTATCACTAAAGATCCCTTGATAAAGTTAAACCCAAACTAAGGTTCTGAAGCAAGGGTCATCTCAAAATAAAAGCTACTGTTAGGATTGCTTTGGCAATACTTTAATTAGGTTCCACATGATTTGAGACCAAAAATCCAATAGTTTTTGTTCCTTACTCTCTTTGTTTTTAATTCACTTAACAGCGCTTTTCAGTCAATGGAATGACTCTCTCGAGGCGGGGGTCAGCAAACTACACCCCACAGGCCAGGTTCATCCTAATGTCTGGTTTTATAAGTTTTTATTGAGTCAGAGTCACACCTATTTGCTATTTTATGGTCATGGAGCTAGAGAAAGGAATAACTTGCAATTAGGTATAAGGAAACTTGTGGGGGTAACAGACGTGTTTAATCTTAATTGTGATGATAATTTCATGGGTGCATAAGTGTGTCAAAACTGATCAAACTGTTGATTTGAAACTTGCGCTGTCTAGTGTCCTTCATTGGACCTCCAAAAGTTGATTTTTTTAAAAAAGAGGTGTAGAAATAAAGATCGAGTTTAGAAAAATAAAACACACAGAATGTACACCCAAACATTTTATCATTAAGTTTTCAACAGACATAAAATTATTCAATCAAACTGCCATAAAAATTTTTAACAATTTCAACATCTATACCTATTTTGCTGGAAATTCCTTAACAACACTTTGTTATTAATGAGCATCCCACAAAGCACTCTTTGAGGAGCACCATTCTAGGAGATAAAAAAGAAAGTTGATGGCAGCCTTATACCTCATGGATATTAAAATTTGTATAAAAATGAAGCAGTTACATAACTATAAGATAGGCTATAGTATAGTTCCAAAGACAGTGATTTAGGCTCATCAATAGACAATAGAATGAAAAACAGCAAGGTTTTTGAAAGCCATCAGGCTGGGGTTCCAACTCAATTTCTTTCATTTTCCTTGTCTTAGAGTATAGGTGAGTTATGAAAGTGCTTAACTTCAGTTTTTCATAGGAGGAAATGATAAAAATAATATGTTCTTCATGAGGCTGTTTGTATCTCTCCTTGGCAACATGCATGTAGTAAGTATTCAATAAATATTTGTTAGCTGAATAAAGAGCCCTAATTCCCTGAATTCACCGAGGTTTTCCAAAGATATTCTTTAATAGAATTCTCATACCTTTGGAGTGCTTGTGTCCTTAGACATTCAAGACTGAATAAATGGGAATTGAGCATGACTTGGTTTTGTAAGTTAAAATTCCTGAAATTATGGCCAATTAGGATTTTTTGATTAATTAGAAGAATGGAGTTGGAGAATCTCCCGAGGATTTCCTCGTTCCTCTCCAAATTCTTTAGAACAGGATAGAAAATACAAGGTGCAATCCCATAGATACTCTCCAGAACAGTCTGACATGCATTTCTTGGATTCTTTTCCAGGTGCCCAGAGCCTTCCAAGAATTTGAGCTCCTTGGTATTTTCTTTTATATTTTAGTGTTTATCAGTTGAATGCCATTTTATAAAAAATAGTTAATTCCTATATGTTTGGCCTAATATAAACAGAATCTTTCAGAAAATGTCCATAATAGTACCTATGATAGCATATTTTGGAGTCATACTGCCTAGATTTGGATCCTGTTTTCCTGATTCCTGTCTGTAACTTTGGGCATATTAACCTTATAATACCTCAGTTTTCTTATCTGTTAAATAGAGGTAGTACTGACACCAGTCTTTTAGGGCTGTTCTAGGATTGAGACAATATTTTTAAAACACTTAAGACAGTGCATGGTATAGTATACAGTGAGTGCTGAATGTATTTGCTTTCATTAATTAGTTTCACTTATACAGATCTGGAGTATTTTTATGATTCTGCTTTTTCACTTTTGTTGAACAAAAGAAGAAAGAAAATAAAGAAAAAGGACATATATCAGGAAAGGAGGGAGGGAGATAAGAAGATGGAAGTAAGAAGGCAGAGATAGATGGGAAATTGGTCAATTGGGAGCACACTGAAGTTTCTTCTAGTCTAACATGCTTTGACATTCAATGAAAACTGTATATTCTTGCAATTTTATATCATCCATATTTGAATATGTATATATTTCTTAGACAAGTTGATTTGCTACTGAATCTTAGTGCAACTCACTAATAAAAATAAACATTTAAAAGTTGTGAAACTAGAACTGTCACATAATGCTTTCCCTTGACTCACAACCGTATAAATCCTTGATATATAACTGTGCTTAAATAGGGTAATTGCCTTGTGCACAGTTAGAGCATCATAACTTATCTGCAGTACATTTATCTCCAGAAGGGTCAAATGTATAATTTTTCTACCACATGATGCTCATTTTCCTCTATTATAGTTATTTTGGCCAGGTTGTAGGTTAAAAGCAACTCTGAACATTTCCTCTTTTCAAATCCAGCACAAATGCTTTCTTTGCACATGATTACATGTTAAGTTAGCACAACCCTTATAAGGGAAAATTTATAAGGCTTCCTGGAAAAGCAGCATTGGAAACTGCTATTTTATGATTTCACTTTGATCAAATTTATAGGCATAATCTGAATATGACCTTTTTCTAAGATTAACAATTCCTTCCTTAAATGCTGACCGTGGTAAGGAACAGTAGTGTTATAATTTGAATTTTTAAAAATTTCCTGGGTGATGCTGTTCTTTTCAAGGACAGATATAAGCAGAAGGTGGAATGGAATAGAATGAAAATGAATGAATTTGGGAAATGGAACTTAGGAATTTAGGAATGGAAGTACCATTAGGAATTTAGCTAATGGTACTTCTCTACAGCTTTATGGCTCTTATTAAAAAAGTCACAGTACTATATCACTAAACCCTCAACTAAATATAATTCTTTGAAAAACAAAATATGGATTATTTTAGGGTTTCCTAAAATATCTTTGGAGTATGAACATACATATCCATGTTCATGGATGCCCATGTAGAATTCTAATTTTTTTTAAATAATTGTTAAATTTATCAAAGTCATTTGGAATAACATTGAATAACATTTGTTTCCTTTGCTTTTCTACTTACCATTACTGCTTAAAAATTATCCCCAAACTGAGTGCCTTAAAAAACAAAAATAATATTATTATTTCTCATGATTTCTGTAGTTAGGAATTTGGACAGGGAACTATGGGAATGACTTTCTTCCATGATGTCAGAAGCTCCATTGGGAAGATTTTATGGCTAGGATGACTCAATAGTTGGAGGCTAGGATCATTTAGAGGCTTCTTTGCTGGTATGTTGGGCAGTCAATGCTGGCTGTATGTGGAGTCCGGACCTGGCCTATCAGTTTTAATTATGTACTTGTAGCCCCTACATTTAGGCTTTCTCACAGCATGACAGCAGGGTTGCAGAAGTAAGTGTCCCCAGAGAGCAAGCTGGAAGTTTTATTGCCTTTTATGACATAGCTTAGAAGTCATATAGTGCCACTTCTGCCATTTTACAAGGCTGCCCAGTTTCACTGACACAACCTCTCAACAGGAATGTTAAAATCACATTGTTAAGAAAAACATGTGCAGTGGAAGATGTTGTGGTAGCCATCATAGGAAAATGCAATATTCTATACCAGTGTAAAAGAGAACAAAGTCCATAATCAGCCATAACTAGCTCTTCTTAATGTATTTTGTGGCTCACTGAGTTTAATTCTATCAAAAATCTCAGAATTTGGACTAGGAGCCATATCTTAACTGAACCATGGTGTCAACATGTACCATCATTGCACTGTGCCTTTTACAATGCATGTGAGTATGACCTTACCATTCATTGTAGACAATGAAGTGTTCTGTCCCTTAGGACTGGGCCAAAGTAAACAAACAAAACCACCCCTAGCTACAGTAACTAAACATCCAACAGAAGAATATGCCTTTATTACTCTCTAGTCAGGGAGGTGTAAAGCAACAGTAATACACCAAATAATTGCTTACTGGGTAGCCACACCAGTCCTAGGGTTCCTGTGCTCCTCCTCCTTTTGTGCTGGTGTTGAGCAGCAATTCTCAAATTATTATCCACTCATCACTTGCATCAAACTTGAGAGCAGGGATTTCCAAACTACAACCAATAGGCTAAATCCGGCCTGGAGCTTGTATGGCTCAGTTTGTGAAGTGTGTTTTTTACATTTTTAAAGATGCAAATAGTAACAAAAAAAGATATAAAATAAAAAGAAACATATGTGACAGAGACCACAAAAGCATAAAATATCACTGTCTGGCCCTTTAAAGAGAATTTGGTGGCCCACTATTCTAGCATACTTCAAAAAAATGCAGATTCCTCAGTTTCACCAAATCTGAATTAGGGATGAGAGGTCAATTTTTAGAATCTACATCTTTGAAAACTTTCCAGATTTTTTTTTTTTAATGTCTGCTGGATTTTGAGAACCACTAATTTTGGTTGTCTGCATTTGACCAACTAAGTGTTTTTTATTATTAGATATTGCTTTGTAAAATACAGACATGATTCAGCTCATCACAGTGCATCATGTTGTAGCATAGCCAAGAAACATTAGTGAATTTAAAATTAGGTGAGTACTCTTTCCTGAAAGTAAAGATTTTTTAAATTTTTTTTTTAATTTGGACCTTTTTTTTTTAAAAAAAGATTTATTTCTTTATTAAAGAGAGAGGACTGGGAGGGGCAGGAGGAGAGGGAGAAAATTCCTTAAGCAGATTCCCGGCCACCGAGTGCAGAGCCTTCCATGGACCTTGATCTCACACTCATGACCTGAGATGAAATCAAGTCAGACACTTAACTGACTGAATGACCCAGACACTCCTGCACCTTGACATTTTTTACATTTTCTTGAGGTTTTTGTACTGTTCTTGAAGACTCTAAAAGCCCTTTATTAGTTGACATGAATTGTAGAAAGCATTCTTCTAAAATATTAAGGTACACAACATTGTTTTCTTCAACAATGAAATAATGTTAATATTGCCACTATGAAAGATTATAGTATTATAGTATGGCATATTTTACAGTCATTAGTGTTGTGGAAAAATCATTAGTGAAATTGAAGGGTGGGGTTAGTGAAAGTAAAATTTAAGCTATAAAACAACATGTAACATAATTCCATTTGCATCAAATAGCTAAATATATCTATATCTCTTTAACATCTATGTATCTGTCCATCTACCTCTTTGTCTACCTTCCTTTCTACCTATCTCTTTAGATAAAGGATAGAAGGATAGAGAAAATATTAAGAGGAAGTATAGAAGGATATACCAAAATGTTAAGAAAAAATTTGCTAATTGGTACTTTTTCATTTTTCTACTCTGTAATAAGAAAAAGTTATATAAAAAAGAAAGCAGTGCTTAAAATTTCAAATTATGTAATTTCCTGAATTGATTATAAGCCTCTACTTTAGGTAGAAAGTATTTAAAATGGATACAAATTATTTGCATAAGTCACTTTCAGTTGAGGTGCGAATGTCATTTTCAGGAAGCAAGACTAAAGCAATTAGATTAAAGTAGTAATGGTTACCTTTTCTAGTTGCAACAGCAAACAAGGGACAGCCTTCTAAATGATTTCATAAGAATTAACCTCCAAGGTCACATTATGAAAGGCTATAGTAACAGTAAGACCCAACAGAGCTGACTAAAATGAAACAAAAGCAAAAACAAAGGCTGATTGGAATTATTACCTCAAAGGGTGTGGAGGTAGATTATGTTTAAAAAAACGATATTTCATGCTGATACTAATAAAGTACCTGTGTTTTTCTCTAAATCTTTTTTTTTTTTTTTTTGACAGTTAATGACCAGGCTGAATATCTTTAGCTAAACTTTATATAAAGAATTTGGGTAATAAAACAAGTTGCACTTAAATAGCTTTTATTTTTCTTTGTACTTTTTGGCACAAAGATATCTTCAACTTCAAATGCTGTAATCAAACTTGTGTTACAACATTCTTGCCTCAAAGTAGCTTTATAAATACCTGTTGGTTAATTATCTTGCTATTATCACATTTCCTTCCTTACTGCCATACTTTCTTCTTTCTTAAAAACCACTAGTGATGTCCAATATCATTTAAGTCTGATTCACAGCCTTGTCTATTGATTCCCTGCTTCAAACCTTTTGTCCCAGGCATACCAAACTATTTTAAGTTTTTGAATCTAAGATAACTTTTATAATTTTTAATTCATAAAGTAAATTCAAAATTCATAATTTTATGCCTTTCACCATTTTTCTCTTGAATGCCCTTCCCTTACCTAATTCATTTACCAAAGTCATATTCATTCTTAGAGCTAAAGAGATTTCCTCTATAAAATTTAAAATTTTCTTTTTTCAGTCTCGAAGTGTTCTCTCCCCTCTTTTTTTTTTTTTTTTAAATATCATGAATCCTCCAGATTCTACTTGGTAGTAACACTATTATAATCTGTTCCTCTCTCCAACATGATACTTATCATATTACATTACACTAATTTTTGCTACAACATTTGAAGAAGGTTCTTCTTTAAATTTTAGTCTCCAGCACTCAGAACCAACTAAGCACACAATAAATATTTGTCTCAAGAATTAATCAATATTCTTCTTCATAACTTTTTTACCATTAAACATTCTGACTTGATTACGTAATTCTCAGACTACAGTTCAAGCCAGTTGCTTTACCCACACATTTTACACAGAAATTGCATGTGACAGCAATTTCCCTATCATCTCAGAGATAAATGAATAAAGAATAAAGCCAGAGGTGTTTGCCCCTGAATATTGAGCTTGGTGTGCTCATCCATTGTGACTGCTTTTACTCTGAATCATACATTAAGAGAAATGATGAGCCCTGCCCTCAATCTAGTGAGGAAGGCAGACGCACACAGGTAGTAGAGGGACTATTTGATTTGATTGAAACATGGTAATGGGAAGATATTTAGGAAGTTGCTTAAGTGGTTGTATATGTAACCCACAGAATTTAACCTTCTAATTTGGAGCCTATGGTGTTGCTTGTAAAAATGACAGTACCATATAGTCTGTGCTAAATTATCTAGGTCTGGGTGTAAGGATAACAGGTTTGGTCAGTGGGTAGGGGAACCATATGTTACTGAGTGCTTAGTACTAAGTTTACACTTAGAGGTCAACTCATAAATTTTAATCACTTTAGTGCCTTCCCTTTTCACTTTCAAAAGTGAAAATATCACTTTCACCGATAAATAATATATCATATTAGAGATGAGCCATCTCCTTAGTGGGAGATTAATAATATGAGATCATACTATTAAGAGGTAATATTAATTTAGGATGCTGAATATGTTTTCACATTTAATCCTAACTACAGCTGTGCGGGGAGTTATTAAGATCCCAGTTTTACAGAAGAGGAAACTGAAGCACAGAAAAGTTCAGGAATGTACAGAAATCCTATGGTAAATAAGAAGAAAGGTTTAAATGAGTTCTATTTTCAGAATTTATAACCTCAAATGTTGTACCACACTGCTTTCTGATTAAAGCCATTTTATTTAGGGGTGTCTGGGTGGCTCAGTTGGGAGAGCATCTGACTCTTGGTTCTGGCTCAGGTCGTGACCTCATGGGTCCTGAGATGGATCTGGGACTAGGATTCACGCTCAACAGAAGGTCTGTTTGAGATTCTCTCCCTCTGCTCCTCCCCCAGCTCATGCGTGCCTGTGTACGCACTCTCTCTCTCTCTCTCTCAAATAAATCTTAAAAAACAAAAACAAAACATTTATTTAGGTAGCAAAAGTATATGGAGAACTAGGATTTTAGGAACCAGATACATCATTCATTCATTCATTCATTCATTTATTCATTATTCATTTATTGACTATCTACTAGGTGCCAGGCAGTGTCCTACCCACTAGGAACACATTAGTAAACAAAATCTCCACAATTTGTGCAGTTTACACAAATTTCAGGAATTGATTTTTTATGTTATATTTTCATGGCATCACCTTGCAGATATTTTGATGAAAGTCAATGAAGCCTCCTATGGATACTGCAAAAACAACAACAAAAACAAGTTTGGCTCTGAATTGGATGGGAGGATGCAGCCATGAATGTATTACATATAGATGATGAATAGGGTCCATTCCCCTGGACTTTGGCACTGGACCGTCATTTAACTCAGGAAACATTTATCAAGTATACATTCTGTGCAAGACCCTGTGATGAACTTTCCTCTACAGCAGGCTACCAAGTTACTCTCAGAACAAGAAGAGAGATACATCTCTACCCCATATTTCTATTATTTGTAAGTGGGATTAATCACCTTTTAATTACCTTTTTAAAATATAAACACCAAATGCACCCAGAAATACAGAAACATGTACTCTGTCCCCAGCAGCTAGGTTTCAGAGAAATTAAGGTGCTTCAAGAGAAATTCTAGCAAGACTTATATGTTCTTACATAATTGTGTTTAGAGAAAAGCTTTCAGGTAGATTTTAATGTCACTGTTCCTTGGCATCTATTTAGACATGGCCTTGGCTTACTCTACCAAGGGTTTTGACCCTATTAGCTGTGATGCATTTAGCAGAAGGCTTATTTACAATGCTCTTCTTGGCACATGCACTGAAGGGGATCAAGCCCACTGTTGTAATCATGCAGAGTAAGTACTGACAAATGAATAAGGACACTGGAGAATTTTAAGCCTACATGTTATGTTTGGGGCATTTTAATTGCCAAAAAATTTAGTTGTTTTCCACTCTCACTACTTTTAAACCATTTGGGAAATGTTATGCAGATGTAACTTGAATACAACTGTTTGTAGCACCATTAAAGGTTAAATTTGCATAAAAATTAATTCATTACGTGAAAATTGTACTATATTGAGGGTGCATTACCTTGTGATTGACTAAACTCCATTTTATAGATTGACAATGAAACAGTTGCTTTTAGATAATACTGGTAAATAAATATCAGGAGAACCCTATTAAAAAGAATCAAAAAGCTGAGGAAGTCAAGCCATCTGGACAATAACCTTGTGGTTAAGTTAGGCTAAGATACAGTATATTGTATGTGTCTAAAGTGAAACATATTTGCTGATGTATTTGTTCTTTAAGTTCAATGAAATATAATTTAGTATGCTTAGTAAATAATTCTCTAAATTGAACTAGAGAAAATAAAAATGAAGATCAGAATACTATAGAGAATGTTGAAATGATATGAACATGAATATTAGCCTAGGAAAATGGGAATGGGAAAATTCAATGACCTGAGTGGTCTTCTGTTACTCTTCTGTCACTAGAATCTGCTGGCTTAAAAGACATTGAAGAGAAGTTCACAAAACAATATGTGATTAAATGCTCTCTACCTTAAAAGCTAGAGAATATGTCTTCTGGATAACTCATTAAATTTGCAGATTCAATTGTGGTTAGCGTAGTTTTTTGAAATTTCTATGTCCATTAACAAAAACATACTATTTATCTCTTTTAAAAGGCTGCTTTTAAAAATGCTTCCTGAATCTAAATGCATTTGAAAGGGTGAAATTTATTGCTTTTATAAAATGTAATTAGAAACATTTTTTTTCTTACTCCTAGAAAAGGTTGAAATGGTACAGTGAAAAATTATGGCCTCCATGGACCATCAGTTGCTATTGTCTTGTATTTATTATACAGAACCGTTTTTTGAAATAAAATTACAAATGTAATTTGCTACCAACTTTAAAAGTTGGCTAGTATACTATATCAGGAGATTCTACCAATTTCCACTGTTACTTAAAAAACAGTCTTTCTCATTCAGTGCCAAATAAAACAAGTTTGGAGAAGGTTGCCAGACTGATCTGCTCATTGAAGACCCTGAGGTTCTTTTGGGCTTCTCATTGTTTTAAAGCATTTTAAAGCATTTGTTTTGGATATTTAAACAGATGCCTGTTTGGATATTCTCTTCAAGTTTGCCTTTAAGTTTTGGAAAGCAGTAAAGGACTTGAGGATATAATAAGAATTTACTTAGAGATCAGCCAGCAAGTCCAATTCTTTGTCTTTAGTTCCTGCTGAGAATAAATGATGATACCCCTAAAACAGAGACACCGGCTGAACAAAGCTTGTCTGCCAGTCGCATGCACACCTTTGTGAGAGAGGGTGGTGTGTGGACAGGTGTGAAAGAAAAGTAGAGCTATCAGAGCCCTGGGATCACGGCTTCTGAGGCAGATTGCCCTTAAGGGTAATAGCCGATTTGTTTTGTCTTGTGTGTCTTCAGCTCTAGGGAGGACCTTCATTGAGCTGAGGTCCTTGACTGACACACTGACGGAGTGTGAGATGAAAGGAGCATCTCTAGACAAAAAGGATTGAGATGGGGATTACTGAGGTGAAGCAGGGTCATTTTTTGTAGCAATTCTTTAGAATAAAGCAAAATGATAAAAGATAATTTATATCTTTTCTTAAGGATTTTAGCTCCATTAGCAGTCACCACTTTTGCTCTTTCCTCCTTTCTGTAGCTTCAGTCATTCTGCTGTGGCTCTCTTTGTTCTGTTATTTTTCATATAAGGAGTGTTTAATGGTTTTGTTTTGTTGTATCTTTGGTAGCATCAGTTTAGGTCAAAGAACTCTTAACAACACCCTTTCCTCATTCTAGAGAATGGTGTTAGTCACTTCAACTCTGCCAAGTGAGAGAGGGATAAAGCAACTGGGAGACTCAGCCTCGTAGATGGAGGACGATGACAGCCAGGAGAGAACCACATGAGTCTGCTCTCATTCTTTCTTTCTCACCTGCATGCTCCAAGAGCAGGAGGCAGCACAGTGATTCTGCAGGAGGCGAGGAGGATGGACAAGGAAAGGAAAAGCTCCTCTTCCCTGGGGGCAAATAAGACAAGGCCAGGCCTGAGCCCGGGGAAGGCAAGAAGCTTGTTGTTTGTGAGATACACGTTTTGGTTTTGATTAGAGTGAACATTTTAATTCTTAAAATTAGGTAGTTAAATGATTCTAAAACAACCTAAGCCATGAATTATGCCCAAGATACATCTGGAAGCTGGGAAGGGAGACCCCACAGGAAGTTTTCAACTGTGGTAGGAAAAAGATAATGACTCAACTCTACCTGTTGAATCCATCCCAAGAAATATGCTGATGGCCAGTGTAATATTTGGTTCCTTAATTTATTTTCAGGGTTGCTTTGGAATCTTGAAATGAATCCCATAGTAACTTGAAGGGGTGGCAAATTAGTAGTTTCATTCTACTGGCTACTTCGAAGGGAAAAAGATGAATAAGGAAGTCCAGTGAATTGAATAAAGGAGGCTTTGAGGATCAGCGTGTCTAAATTAGATCAGTAGGGGAGAATGAGTAAGGTGGGAGGGCCAGGATTCTGTTTCTGTCTAATTAATTCATGCCCCAACTTGCAAAGTCTACATCAACCTTGACAAACTAATTTCTTCTCCATCGCGGCTAGAGTTTGCTAATGTAGTTTCCTTTCTCTGGGACATCTTTTACCTTGCTGACATATGCACAACACTTACTCACCTAGTGCATCACATCTTCCTTGTAACCTTTCACCAGAGCATAGTCCTGAACGAACTGCTTGTTTTTTGTTCCAACATTGAACAATATCCAGGCTTCTTTCAGAATTCCTTTATTGTTTTACTGTGACTGTTTGTTTATGAGTCTGTCTTGGCCTAATTACTGCATGAGCTCCTTGAAGACAAGGACTGTACCATATTTCTATTGCATTCCTAAAATGTAATACCATATTTAGAATATATTGGATGAACACAACTATTTATTGAGTAAATAAAGGATATATTCAAAGAATGACTTTGTCCCCAAATTGAGAGGACACCAGGTAGGTGATCCAAAGCATCAGGAACACCAAGCAAGGATAAGATTCAGATATTATTACTCAAGAGATTCCAACATTTGTTAATTACTTTTTTTTCACTTCCCTAGAGTTTAAGATTCTATTACTTCATTAGTTATTGAAATTTAAATTTAAATGGAGTAATTCAGTTACTAATTGCATGTGTGTTCAAATCTATCTTCAGTTTGCTTTTCCTCTGTGAACCTTTTATGTGAAACAGATCTTAGCATGAATTATGTAGTTGAAATAACAAAACTGCTAGGTTTGTATATTTCTTTTGTTCATTGTTTTCCTTTTTTCTTCCTGCATTACAAATAGGGTAATGTGTTTGTTTAAACTGGGATAAATTTTAATTCTTGATGAGTTCTTTCAATATTTAGACAACTTACTTTCAATCAGTGTGGAGTTGGTAAAGACTATCTTGTATAGTCATAGTGAATGTAATTATATCAGTTGTTGCTTGTAGATGATATGATTGCTTGTATTCAGTTTGTTATATGAAGCATTTTAAGCACTTAGCAGTGCAATCAATTGTTTATATAATAACTATCTTTCAAAAAGCAATTATTTTCAAAGTGTTGGTGTGTTCTCTTGAAATATAACACACAATCTCCTTATATTTGTGTTTTGACACCGAAAGAAAAAGTCTAATTTGGAAAATCATGATATGAATTTGGTGGACATCTTTCTTGAGAGTGAATGTGACAATAGTTCCTTAAAAATTGTTTCATGATATTGAAATGACATTGAAATATGGCAAGTTTTAATTTGTGAAAACCAGACCAATTGTTAACTGCTTTTGTATTAGCATATGTGTTTGTTCAGGACTTTTAGAGATGCAGCTGGTGTGATGTTATTGGTAAACTGTTTCAGAGCTATTCACAGGGCACATAGGAGCAGAGACTACCTGAAAATAGGTATTGCAAATGCCTTGAAATCAAGTAAAAATAGATCCTAATCTTGGAGCTTATTATTTTGTAGGTAAAGCATATCCTGTTCATGCATTGTGCTGCCTGCTACACAAAGGTCTTAGAAATGTACAAGTGCCAATTTTTCTAAGGAATTATACAGAGGGGCATTAGTGTAGCAATTCCCCAAACTGTAACAAGATTGCTGGGCATGATGCATGGTGAATCCCTCTCTCAGGTGATTCACTAAGGTCCCTGGCAAAATGTACAGACAAGGTATGTTCATTAAATGATGACCTGAAAAGATGAAAGAAAAGAGATTGAAAAAGTTTAACATGCTTTTGTGGAAGCCTACCTGTTGCATGGCAAATGGTAATTTGTTACTTCCAGACAAAGTGAAGTTATAGAAGCCTTGAGAACAAAGATTCTAAATTTCAGTGATCATATGCCCAAAGTAATGCCTTTCGCCAAATGATTTAATTTCTTAGAGGGCTTAAGCACTCATCCTTTAGTTAAATTATGTCATTTTAAAAGGCAAACCGGTCACTTAGTTTTGTTGGGAGTATCTTGTGCTATTTTATGAGTTGATATTTATTGCTTTTGATGAGATTTGTCTTTGCAGCAAATTCTTAAGGTTAATTGTCCCTCAGAGGGCAGGCTCATTCTAAGTGACTTTCCTGGCAAATCCACTATGGGTTTTATGTTGATATGATGAGAGGAATCTTGGGTGGGGGGTGGGGCTGCTGAAGTGATGTAGGCTCTGCAGTGGATGACAAGGAGTACCTGGAGTCTCCTCCACAAGTTCTGCTTGAAGATGGGATGAACCGCACATACTGTCAGGTAGGAAGTGGTAGTGTCAATATTCTGTATTAACCATATTGTTTACTTTGGGTAAGCTACTTAATTGTTCCAGTTTTTCAGGCCCTCACCTGTAAAATAGGTGGTTGAATGGAAGATTATATAAGGTCCCTTTTAGCTCTGTTCTTCTGTGATTGGGAATTAGATCCTACCATAGTTGTTGAACAACTCTGACTCCTCCTTCTTCTAGAACACTACCATTTCCAGTTTTTCTTACATTAAGTGCCTGTATGACTGAGTTCTAATGATGAAATGTGATCAAAAGTGTAATGGGGCACTGGCATGGCAAGGTTGGTTAAACGTCTGCTTTTGATTCAGTTCGTGATCCCATGGTCTTGGGATCGGGCCCTGAGGAGGGCTCCCTGCTCAGCGGGGAGTCTGCTTCTCTCTCTCCTTCTGCAGCCTCCGCTCACTCTTGCTCTCTCTCTCCATCAATAAATAAATTAATTTTTTAAGAAGTGTAATGTGTGTCACTTCTGGTCCAGGGTGGGGTTAAGAAGCTAATATACATTATTTTGGCCTCTCTTTGTATTCCTTTTGGTGACCACAAGGCCAAAAAAAAAAAAAAAAAAAAGACAAGTTTACAAGACAGGGGTAACTTATATCCGTTAAGCAACATTTGGGGGAAGAGTTACCCTTTGATCAAGAATATTTATTTGAGGGACGCCTGGGTGGCTCAGTTGGTTAAGCAGCTGCCTTCGGCTCAGGTCATGATCCCAGCGTCCTGGGATCGAGTCCCACATCGGGCTCCTTGCTCCGCAGGGAGCCTGCTTCTCCCTCTGACTCTGCCTTCCACTCTGTCTGCCTATGCTCGCTCTCGCTCACTCTCTCTCTGACAAATAAATAAATAAAATCTTTAAAAAAAAAAAAAAAAAAAAAAGAATATTTATTTGAACTTGATGTGAATAGAAGTGATTGTGATTTGAATGTTTATCTATGTTAAGTTATTACTCTAATAATTTGGGACTATCTAATTAAAAGAAAACATGCCAGTCAGGAGTCTTCTGTTTTATCTGTCCATTTAGAGAATCCTAAAGATCACCACAGAACCACTGGAACTAATAAATTCAGTAAAGCTGGAGAATGTAGCATTAACATACAGAAAACAGTTGTGTTTCTATATGCAACAACAAAACATCTGAAAAAGAAAGAAAAGCATCTACATATTAATAGCCTTTATGGGAAAACATTACAGCTGCTAAAGAGACAATAGTTTTAGACATAGATGGTATTAAGGGAACAAATGCATTTTTTTCCCCCAAAATCTATCTTCTATAACCTGTTTAACAAATTCCCTGAAAACTACCCATAATGCAGGGTCTATCTAGCTAACCTGAATGATAGACTTGCTTTTTAGAAGAATAAAATCAAATACTAGAATTTACTAGCACATTTTTCAATCTTATAAGTATACATTTTAATTAATTCAACTATGCACTGTTAGTATTGCCAAGTACAGAGCAATATTTAATGTCATTTTGTTAGAAATCTTATTATGCAGCAGAGCTTAACTGAAAGTGTGAGGAAGTATTTACAAGATGCTGAATCTTGTAAACAGGGGCTATCGAAAAAGGCTGAAGATTATATGCTATTTTATCAAAGGGAGAAGAGACCTAAAGATTATAAAAATTAATGTGCATAGAATATTGTAGATGATGCTTAGGATAAGCCTAACAGATGAAGATAAATAAGCACCCAAGAAAAGTAAAGAAGTTATCATGGAAATTATTTCCTATAATGAAAATTAAAAGATCTCTTAGATGGACACCCAACTTAAAATACATTTTTGTAGGCAAAATTAAGAAAAAATTTGTTGATCCTTTGTAATGTCACTTAAAAAGCAAATTTAAAAGAAGGAATTTCATACTGGCTAATTGAATTTAAATGAAAAAAAAAAAAAAAAAGAATTCCATGAGACCCTGGAAATGATAACAAGTTGATTAAAAGTATTGAGTAAGATGGTGTGAAAAAATGTTTTTCCTATATAACTGAAACATTGACGGGGAAGGAAAACAATGGTAGAATATTAGATATTTGAACTAGAGGGGATGGTATAGATTTTGTTTTAATTCTAGTACCCTATCCTTAAGATGAGGAAACTGAAGTAAAGATTAAATACCATGCTGATGGGATGCCTGGGTCACTCAGTGGCTTAAGCATCAGGTCATGATCTCAGAGTCCTGGGATGGAGTCCTCACAGGGCTCCTTGCTCAGCAGGGAGCCTGCTTTTCCGTCTGTCTGTCGCTTGTGCGGATAAATAAAATCTCAAAAAAAAAAAATGCTTATATCCTATAATTCATGACAATACCAGGATTATATTTCTGTGTATTAGTGACTATTTGAGGGCATGAGAGGATATCTGTCAGGCTTTCCCTCCATCTCACAGAGAATTATATCCTACCTTTACCTCTGATGGTGGTGGTGATAGTGATTATGATGATGGTGATGATATATGTGTAAGATTTTCGTTAACCTTTATTATGAGCCAGGCACGGATTTGGATGTGTTATGTATATTAACTCCTCTTGTTCTCACAATGTGCCTGAACCCACTGGTATTGCCTTTCAGTACTCAGATCCTATGTGTTCTCCTACATCTGTGGTCTGTGTGATGTATCATAGTGTGTCACTTCTGACATTCGGTCATGAAAGACACTGAGGCTTCTGTCTTGCGTGCAAACTCTAATTCTCTGCCTCTGTCTCTCTTGAATTGTTCACTCTGGGGAGGCCAGCTGCCATATCATAAGCAGCTCTGTGGAAGGCCATGTTGTGCTGAAGTGACACTGCTTGCCAACTGGTATGAGTAAATTTAGAAGAGGATTCTAGGGCCCTGGTTAAACCTTCATGTAACAGCAGCCTCAGCCAATAGCTTGAGACATCATGAGCCAGAGCCACCTACCTAAGCTGCTCAGAAATTCCTGCAATGTATTTAGGACACTCTTCCCAGCTGTCTTAATACCAAATTATTGTTTGCTGCATTCATTGTTTCTAGTTTGTGTGACATGTCATTTTTAAAGGCTACACTTAAGAGTTTGCCTCAATTATGGAAGAAATTTTGCCTGTAATTTCAAAATAAGAAAGTCTCACAAATAGACCAAAGATAACATGAGGCAGAAGAGAGTCGTGATGTAAGTTACCGACGCACAGAAATTAAAGAGAGGTGAAGGAGTGGGATGCATTAGCTCAGAAGGGTGCTGAGGATGGACCCGTACCTCCAACAGATAATTGCCTTTTGTCTGTTAAATGGGAGCTGAAACCTGTTTCCTTGGTTACAGGGGACTTGATGCTCAATAGTCAAACGTAAAATGATTTCGAGAGTGTTTGTTTCATAGTTGAGTGAGCTAAGAGAAAGTATCAGCTTTCCTTGGCCTAATGTAGTCTCTTTATATGACTCTGGTGATGTCAAGCTTAGCATATTATCTGGCTTAAATCACTAATACTCAGCAACTGAAGATATTGGAAAATGTGTGTTTCATGTGACCTAGATACAAAAAAGAAAAATCAAAACTGATTTTGAGGAATAGTTCATGAGGAACATTTATTAATATAAATACATCAGTCACATGATGCTAGTGATAGTTTTTTAAAAATAATTATGGATTTGTATCAGAGATATTGGCAGGAATAAATGAGAAATTTTTAGCTGGGCTGGAAATTTTATTTAAATAGAAAAAAGGAAAAGATTAGAAAACAAAACATTGAAAATTTAAGTCAGATTGGATGCATTTTTAATTCTGTTTTTAATTTGACCTTATAGTTACTAGTACCCTGTGAGATATACTGTAACTCTGGGAAGCCTTCCTAGGCTCCTTTGGCATAGTTAGTTGACCCATCACCTTTATCCCCAAATATATGGCCTTAGACATTGGTTTCATGTCTGTCTCTGATTATGTCTGTCATGGTATTGTTAGCTAGTGGAAACGAAGTATTGTTTATCTTTATATCACACTGTGTATGCATTGCTTGGCACACATTAGGAGCTCAACAAAATGTTAGACAATTGAAAGATAAAAACAGTATTTAGAAAATATAGCAATTCATATTTTTTAAGTAATTTTTAAGTAATCTCTACACCCATCGTGGGGCTCCAGTTTACAACCCTGAGATCGAGTCTCAAGCTCTACCAGCTGAGCCAGCCAGGTGCCCTGAAATTCACAATTTTTTTTTTTAAGATTTATTTATTTATTTTTAGAAAGAGAGAATGTGAAAGTGTCTGTGCTTCAAACAGGGGGAGGGAGAAAGAGAGAGAGAGAGAAACTTAAGCACGCTTCATGTCCAGTGTAAAGCCCGACATGGGGCTCAGTCTCACAACCCCAAGATCGTGACCCAAGCCAAAATCAAGAAATGAATACCTAACTGACTGAGCCATGCAGGCATCCCATAAATTTTTATTTCACATATAGATGGCTGCTGTTATAGACTGTTAAGTTTTGTAGAAATCTATAATGCCAAGAAAGCAAAGATTCAGTAGTATTTTTTTTTCAATTTTTTTAAGAAAGAAGATAATTAAAGCATTTTCTAGCAATACAAATAATTTTGAAGGTCAAATATACCATAAGTAACAAACATGGAACATCTCATAATAACTAGTTCCTTATACTATTTTATATGTTGTTTTAATCTTGCAAAAAAAACCCTACCTTTATGAGTATTTTTTTTAAGATTTTATTATTTGACAGAGATTACAAGTAGGCAGAGGGGCAGGCAGATAGAGAGGGGGAAGCAGGCTCCCTGCTGAGCAGAGAGCCCGATGCAGGGCCTGATCCCAGGACCCCAGGATCACGACCCGAGCCGAAAGCAGAGGCTTCAACCCACTGAGCCACCCAGGCACCCCCCTTTATGAGATTTTTAAATAAAATTTAAAGTTATTTAAAACTATTTAAGTTATTTTATATTTATAGTTATTTACATTTTTCAGAATATTTTAAATGATCCAACCCATTCTTTCTTCATATATAGTGGAATATTTATTCATTTATATAAATTTCTAGTGTACCTATTTTGTGCCTAGCACTATTCTAAGTACAGATTCTTCAAAATCTAGTGCCTGGTATGAAAAACTTCCTGTATTCATAGAGCTTACATTTTCATGGTGGAAGAGAGAAGATGAAAGTATGTAGAAAATCAAGCATACTTATTTGGACATTCTAAATTTAAGAAGCCTAATAGATTTGCGTGGAAATGTTGAGAAAGAAATATACATATCTAGAGACTAGCAGATCAGGGCTAGAGATAAATAATTGGTATGTAAAAATATAGTGATCTATAAAGCTCTGCTACTAGATAAAATCACCTAGAGAGAGTGTGACATTGAAAATAAGAGAAAACAAGAAAGATACATGGACACTTCAATATTTATAAGTCTGGCAGAGCAGGATAATCTATTAAAAAAGACCATGAGGTAGGATGATACTAAGAAGCCAAAGGAGATTGGGGGAGGAGGAAATATTACAATAAGAAGAGAGTAGCTTGTGCTGTGAGAGGTATCAAGGACCAGGACAGAGAATTAACCACTGGGTTTTATAAGATGATGGTCCTGAATGACCCATGTATTCCTATTGCTACTTACAGAAGGAGTAATACCACTCTTAGTAATACCCACTCACTTAGAACTTCAGCCCAGAAGCTGTTCTAAATGCTTTATAGGTATTAAGCAATTTAATTTAATATATAAGAACCATCTTGTTGGAGTGATGATTACAAATACCTAATTGGATTGGCGTGAAAAGGAAATGGAAGTTCTTGTATTAGTTATCTATTGCTACAATTAAAAAAAAAAAAAAATCCCAAACTTAGTGGCTTAAAAACAGCAGCCATTTGTTATCTCATTATCTCTATGGATCAGAAATTCAGACATGTTTCACTGGCTAGTTCTGCCTCAGGGTCTCATGAAGTAGTAGTTAAGACTTTGGATAGGGCTGCAGTAAGCCTGAAAGATTCTCTCCTACGAGAGCTCAGTCACAAGGCTGTTGGCAGGAGGTCTTAGTTCTTTCCTGGCTGTTGGCAGCAGTCTACCCTTCCTTGCACTCAAACCTGTCCACAGGGCCGGTCCCAATATGGCAGCAGGTTTTCCCACAGAAGAAGAGATCTGAAGAAGAGAGATCAAATGTGCTACTTTCTATGACTTATTCTCAGAAGTTATATAGTATTTCTTTGGCTGTTTCCTGTTCAGTAGAAGTGTGTCAAAAAGGGGATTCCTAAGGAAGTTTATGCTCCACCTTTCGAAACAAATGTCAAAGAATTTGTGGACCTATTTTAGACCACTATCTCTGTGATAAAAGAATCATTTCAGTTGTGTATAATTATTTTGAGAGTTTTCTTTTGAAAAGGGTATCCAGGAGAGGCTATATTAACTGAAATGAAATGTGGAACAAAAGGGTTTTTGTCGGTTTGTTTGTTTTTAAGGACAATATTAAGACCTTGTTTATATTTATAGGAATAAGAAATCAACATAAAGGCTTTCCAGAGGTCCTGACCAGGTTTGGTGTGAGAAAAGATTCATACAAGAAGGAAGGAGTGGGGATGCTTCTTTCACAGAAATCAGAGAGGAGGGGACAGTTTTATGGAGGGAAGACAGAGTCATTCTTACATATCCATTTTCTGATATAATTATTTGGGGACATAGTAGGTGAGTATAGCAGTACAGAATGAAAGGTAAGGGGGAGGGGTGCTGGGATTCAGGATGTGTGTTAGGTTGGAGAATAGGAAAATGAATTTACTAGGGAAGGTATAGTAGGACTGTCTGGCTTTTGTGAGTACCATCTGAGATTCATGATCATAAATACAAGTGAGTCCAGTCAGCACATTTGTAGAGATTATGACTATTTTAGGCTAGATCGTTATTACCACAGGCCTGAATTATTACAATAGTTACCCAACTAGTCTTCCTTCCCACAAATTTTTCCTGCCACAGACATGCCGATCTCCTCAAAATTCTTTTCTTTATAAATTAAGCTCTAGGCGAAAAACTTTCCTCTTGATCTTGAAGGCCAAATGCTTAGATTTTAATCCCTAGGCCTGTCATAATATGACCTTAAACTGTGCCTCCAACCACAGCAAATAATGAAATATTTTTCCATTGGGCAGTACATTTTGTGTTTTAATTATACATTTTGTATTTTAGAGTGGTTATCCCAGCAGTTGTATGGAAAATCTTTTGAAATAGGGCATAGCCAGATGGAGTCGGGGGTACCAGCAAGGAGGCAGTGGTAGTGAAATGTGATGATGATCTCAATTAATGCATTCGCAGTGGGGGAAAAGGTGAGCTAATGAGGATGAGAGCTGTTAGAAAGTATGCTATCTTGAATACAGGGACAAAGTAATAGGGAGGTATTTAGAATCACAAATAGAATTTTTACTTATGTATGTGGTGGTAACATTCAATGAGAAACTGGATTGAAAAGTGATGAGGAGGAGAAAGGTTAGTTCAGTTTAAGGCATACACACCTTGAAATTCTTTTTTTTTTTTTAATTTTATTTATTTATTTGACAGAGATGCAGCGAGAGAGGGAACACAGGCAGTGGGAATAGGAGAGGGAGAAACAGGCTTCCTGCAGAGCAGGGAGACAAAGCAGGACTCAATCCGAGGACCCTGGGATCATGACCTGAGCCAAAGGCAGCCACTTAACAACTGAGCCACCCAGGAGCCCCGCACTCTGAGATTCTTAAGTAACAAGTATGTGTAGATGCCCAGTAGGCACCGGGAATATATGTCTGAAGTTTCAGAATAAGTTTAAAAGTAAGGATTGTATAAAATCTTTTAAAAAGGTTGGGGAGGGGAACACCTGGCTGGCTTTTTTGGTAGAGAATGTTACTCTTGATCTCAGGGTTGTGAGTTAGAGTCCCACATTGGATGGAGAGATTACTTAAGAATAAAATCTTAAAGGGTGCTGGAGTAACTCAGTTGGTTTCGTGTCTGCTTTCAGCTAGGGTTATGATCCCAGGGTTCTGGGATGGAGTCCTATATCAGGTTCCCTGCTTAGCAGGGAGTCTGCTTCTCCCCCGACCCTCCTCACTACTAGTGTGTGTGAGCACATACTTTCTCTGTCTCTCTGTCTCTCTGTCTCTCTCAGAAATAAATAAAAGTCTTTACACAAATAAAATCTTAAAAAAAAAAATGGGTGTCATAGTTTGGGACTCATTAGCCCTGAAGTCATAGATTGGGGGTGTCTTCATACACTCAGAATGTGTGTGTGTGTGTGTGTGTGTGTTTGTGAGAGAGAGAGATGATATATGTTATAGGATTGGAGGGGTAATTGTGTATGTATGAATGAACTCCTGGAAAAAACACATTTAAAGATAGAGGAAGAGATTCCAATAAAGAAGAATGAGAAGTGATAGCCTCAAGGGGTAGGAGAAATAAAACAATTAATAGTATGATGGAGGTAGTGGAAGGAGTTTTTAAGTCCACCAATAGTTATATTTAAGAAGAACTAGAACACATTAGACATAGTGGTTCTTGTCACGAGTATTGGCTAGCATCATCAAGAGAACTTCTTAAAAAAAAAGAAATGAAACTAAAAAAGCAATATCTGGGTCATATGAGTGATCTAATAATCAGAATAACTAAGCAATGGACAATAGAGATGCCTTTTTGAAGCTCCCTGAAGATCCTATTAAAGATTGGCTGATGAGATCTGCTGAGATAGTGATTCATCTGTCTATATATTTCATATATTGTATGCAATAGGATGAACATAAATGGAGTAAGGTTAAGTTTCATGTGGCAATAAACCTTGGATAGTACTATAACCATGAAAGGATAGCAAATATAAGCTAGCTCTGTGTGGTACATTGGGGGGAAATTCATTATAGAAATTTCTTTTAACCCTACATGTACTCTCTTTTGCAGTTTTTCCTTTATGGCCCTCTCAAGAAGTACAGTCTGTTTCTTTACCTCCATAATTCAGGCTGGCCTCATGATTTGCTTTGACCCACAGAACGTGGTAGTAATGATATGTCAGAAGTTCTGAGCCAAGACTTCAAGAGACTTTGCAGCTTTTGTTCTCATTTCTCTTGCCTTTCCGAGACCACAATGTGAAAAAACCTAGGCTACTCTCCTGAGGGAGAGAGACTCTTGAAGAGAAATATTTTGCTGATAGCCAGTACCATCCTGCAAACATGTCATGGGACCACTTTGGGCAATCTGCAGTCCCAGCTGGAATACCTGATGACTGCAGGCACATCGGTGACCCCAGGCAAGACCAGCAGGGGGGACTCCCTTCTTAGTACAGACTAAATAGCTAACCCACAGAATTGTGAATGGACCCAATGGTGCTTATTTAAGCCACCAGATTTTGAAGGAGTTACTACATAGCAGCAGATAACTCATTCCTTATATAAGAAATAATTACCAATCTTTAGATGTCACTGACCAACCAACCAGTTGTAAATCTTTCCATGAAGAGATGTTTTTGATGTTTCCTGCCAAATTACCTTTAAATTTCCCCTGATGACCCAGTACTATATCTGAACCATTAGAGTGCTTCTACACTACTATTTGAAACTTAATTCTTTCATTTTGATGCACTTTTCTCATGATTTGTCCTCCCAATGTTATTTCCCACTTCCCTCTTTGTATATATAAATAGGATAGCCAGGGATGATTACTCTGGCTGCTGCTGTTACTGCCACTACTGCTACAGTAAATACAAAAATTGACTCACTGAAATTTCACTATTTGTTGGAAGCACACCTATGAGTTTGGCCTTCCTATCTGATTCTGTTCTAACACTCTGTGACCTTACACAATTTTTAATTTATTGATTTACTTTTCCATTTGAGTATAGTTGACACACAGCGTTGCATTAGTTTTCATTGTACAACACGGTGAGCCAAGGTATATGGTATGTCGTGCTCATAGGGGTAGCTACCATCTGTCACCCTGCAATGCTGTCACGGTATCATTGGCTCTATTCCTTATGCTTTACTTTTTATTGCTCTGATTTATTCATTCCACATCTGGAAATCTGTATCTCTTGTTCTCCTTTATCCCTTTTACCCATCCGCCCATTCCCCTTTCCTCTGCCAGTGTTACAGCCTGTCTCACAGATGAGGAAACCAAGGCTCAGAGTGGATAAAGTAACTTGCTCAAGACTACACAACTAGTGAATGGCTGGGAGTGGATTGACACAGGTTTGGGTGAATCCACAGCCTAGTTCCCTAATCATTTGAGAAGTCATTGAGTTTTACATCAAAAGCACTTTCATGACATGGTCTCCATCTTTCCTTTTGTAAATTTGTAGAAACACCAAATTTTGGGCCACTATATATTATAATATTAACACTGTTTGAGGGCCTACTATTAATATATATATATATATATATATAATCCCCTCGAATCTTGATATTCACCCTATGTGATATGTATCATTTCTACTTTTAGGGCACATAAAACGTGGATACACATAATTTCCCAAAGGTTATACAACCAGGAACTGGTAAAGGTAGAACCTAACATTGGTCTGTGGGTTTCCTAAGCCTCAAAGTCTTTCTATTATGCTACACAGACTTTTTCTTTGAATTTATATCCATTGATAAGCACCATTTTATTTCTGAGAGTCCTAGTTCTTCTTCATAGGATAAACTGCTAGCTAGCAACAATTCCATCTTCTAGGCTCTCCTCTTAAATGTCCTTTTCTCAGAGATGCCTTTCCTGATTTCCCATATTACTTTGGGTTTCCCCATTCCTTAAAGCCAAGACACTTGCTTGCTCCTTTAAGTAACACTCTTCATACTTCTAATTAGACTCTTTAAATTTCTGTCTCTCCCACTAACCTTGAAATCTCCATGAAGATGGGAATATTTTATCTTTGTGTACAGTTAAAATCCAGGCCTAGCCCTAAGCCCAGATGGGCTCAAATAAATTTTGTGAATTAATTTATGGATTTTTAGATGATTGGTAGGCCTGGGGAGAAAAAAAATTGTTTATTTAAATTGATTATAACTTAAGATCACATAATACAGTAAAAGTCTTGATAACAAGAATAGAATAAATACAACTATGAGATGGGACGGTGCTTTTAGGACTTAAAGGCCATGTTCATGTAAATTTTCTATGCTTCATTAAAAATCCTGGAGACCACAGAAAAATTACTTGCTGGCTTTTTTCTTATGTTGTCAAAGTATACATCCTAGGCCACTGTACTCCAAGAGTTTAGTATTGACTACGGGTTTGTTTATATGGACACCTATCAGTAGCAGATGATAGAAAATAAACTAGACCAAAACATAAGGCCTTGATACCATATTGCTGTCTTAATAAAAGCAGAATTAAGGGAAAGTATTTAAAAATAGTCACCTGTTCCAATCAAAAAAGGCAGCCAGATACTGAGCCGATTAAAATAAATTTAAGTTTTTCTATCATTTCTTATTATCACTTCAAACTTTTTTGTAAAATAGCAATATTTAAATCAGCTAATCACTGAGATTTATGCCTTTGTGTCTTAGTTATTAATTCTGATGACTACAAAGATGAATAATTTCTCTTTTGGAAGAGATAACCCCGAAACAGATGAGTTGGAACCAGGTAGAGAAAAGATATTACTGGTTTTATTATTCAGTTTCATACTAAAGCACTAACACTGCATAAAGCCAATCATAAGACCACATTTTAATATACTCAGAAATAATTATTTCAAATAAATACATAAATGTGAAAAATATAATCTATGTAAATCTATGTAAATGGATGTTTATAGTGAATTAGTATATAACATTACTGAGTGGATTGCTTAGGGTTTCATTAAATGAAAAAGACTAAAGACCTGGGTTAGCAAGAAAAAGCTCTTTTGCTCTATTTCAGTTGCTTTAGGTTGTTAATCTGGTCCAAGATGATCAACTTCTCATTAATCATAATAATTAGAGGTAGATTTACTGAGCATTAGTGTAATTTTCAATCATGCTAATAGTTGTGCAATCCTCTGTTCATTAATATAAATGAGGTAAATTAGAACCATGACATTATAAAGAAGAGGCAGAAGCTGTGGGAACTTTCATGGGTCCTCCCTAAACCCCATTAATTTAATTGTAGTATGTTGTTCCTCAATACTTATTTTCACTCTCTTTATTTTCCATTGCTAATGGTTCTTCAGATTGGTTAATGAGCATGCTAACCTCTTAATTTAAGTGACTGCTATGGCGTGGTCTAAATCATACATACTTATCTTGTCTCATTACCTTTAACCCTTTCTCACATGTTCAGTCGATAGGCATTTATAGAGTAGTCACTCAGGCAATTTGGAATTAGATATATCAGTATGGTACAAAAGAAATAGGAGACATCTCATCTTCCAGTAGATCATAGTCCAGAAGACATTATGGATTAGATTGATATTATTGTTAAAAATATGAAAGCATTTCCAAAGTAAAAATTTCTCTCTTCATTATGACCTAAAAATTCTCATGTACATTCCAAAGATGGCAAAATAAGCTCCCTTCTTCAATTCTTATATTTATGTAGAGAGCCCCAAGGAGGATTTTCCGAAAAACATTACCTAAAATAAGGTCCCCATTATTATGGTAATTATCATAACTTTTTTCCCCCTTAGTAGTACTTACTGAATTTTAGAGTCAATATTTCCTTTTGTGAGTATTTGTTAACTTTCTTTTCTTTCTTTTTTTTTCTTTTAAGGTTTTAATTTATTTATTTGACAGAGAGAGATCACAAGTAGGCAGAGAGGCAGGCAGAGAGAGAGGAAGGGAAGCAGGCCCCCTGCTGAGCAGAGAGCCCGATGCGGGACTCGATCCCAGGACCCTGAGATCATGACCTGAGCCGAAGGCAGTGGCTTAACCCACTGAGCCAGGCGCCCTTAACTTTCTTTTCTCTAGGTTGGGCAAATTGAGGCCAAGGACTGTATCTCTAAACTCAATCACATTCTCTGGCACATTGTGATGCCCAAATAATATTTGTTGGTAAATTAGTGAGTGGTCTACTGTATTTGTGGTGCTTATTCAGAGAACAAATCATAAAGACTTGCTCAATCTTAGTATCTAGAATATGACCATGTTAACCTTTTGCATAAGAGTCTTGAACCTTAGAAGGATATTCCATTTAGTTAGGAGATATAATCATCCTCACTAGGAAGTTTACTTTTTCAAGTCTGTTTATTGAAGAGAAAAACCTCATGAGTTTGGGAGGAAAAAAGTCTCTGGACCAGGGACTTCTTGACCCCAGCTTTACTAGGTATATGGATGTACAATGAGTGATCTTCTCATTCATTCACTGAGCAAAAATTTTTGCCATATTTGTGCTAGACACTGAGAATGACCCTAGAGATATCATACATGACAAGGTTTCTTTTTTAAAAGAGCTTAATCTGACTGGAGAAACAGTTGAGCTCTCCTGACTCTCACATGGCAGAACTGGAACTTGAACTTACTGCAAAGGCTTCAAGTCTATGCTTGCCCCACTAAAACACACAGCCATTTCAAAAGAGCTTAGACTTCAATAAAAGCGACAGCATTATGTTCTAGTGAAATTTAAGTACAAAGAGGCATATATTCAGCATTTTTGTTTGTTTAGTGTGGCAAGGAAACGGACTACGAATTTGGAAGTGGGGGTAGAGAGAGAATGAATGCATACCAGAAGACTAAATATGAAGCCATTGCTTAACCTGGCAAAAGGTGACTGCAGTAGCCCTGGAAATGAAGGGGAAAGGGAACAAATGAATTCCAGAAAGAAACTCAGTAGGTTTTAATGACAGACAAATGGGGTAAGGAGAGATGTAGGTGAGAGAAGGGATGGAGCTAAATGAGACCTCCTGTTTGTAGCTTAGGCACCTAGGAGGGACATGTTGCCATTCACTGAAGTAAGGAATATATGCTGAGAACCAGGTTGAGGAAGGAATAAGTTTCAGATTTTGATTTCTTTATAATAGTGTAGGGACAGACTGAAAGGGGCCCTGAGTATCCTGAGATATGATAGGCATTTTTCTGCCTGTATTGTTGCTGTTTGCTACCATGACCATTGCTGCTGCTAGTCTTCCCACTTTTCAATATTTCTTCTCAGCTAAGCATTGAGATAGGTTGTTCCATGTGTGTTTTCTCACAGTCCTTACAACAAACCTATGAGATAAATGTTCATCTTTATTTTATACTGAATAAACAAAGGCTCAGTAAGGTTAAGCGTTGCCAAATAGTGTTGCTAAATGTCATGAAATTAATGAATGTCGGAGCAAGGACTCAACCCAACTCCAGTGCCGGTGCTCTTTCCAGGGCCTTCCACCTACTCAATTTCAAGCCATTTGTGTTTGAAGAACTTGGGTCATCCAGGTTTACTAATTTTTCAAGTGGGGATAATGATATTTAAATCAGAAAGTGTGAAACTGAGGTATGCTACAAATGCTAGCATGTTATCTCTGAAAACCTCCTAATTTTTTTCATGCCATTCAATATTAATTTTAGAGAGTTAATTAATTTCTAGAAAATAATTTGATTAAACTATGGATTATAAGTGGTTTGTAATACCAGGCTACAATTTTCTTGAGAATGCTTAATTTGTCCTCTATTTAATGCTTCCAATAGAGAGATGATTGTTATCATAGACTTTTAAAAAGCTGAAAATGGATAGAACTTTACAGATTATTTAGTAGTTGTGTTTATATGAAGTAACAGATCTAGGCAGATGCAACCGACAGCCCTGAAAGTCGCATCCGGAGAGACTACATAATATATTAAAGTTGGTAACATCAGCATCTTTGTCCTAGTGATGAACTCCCCAGTTGGCTATAGTCCCTACCACTCCCTATTTTATTAATCCCATTCACTTTTCACTCATTTTTCTTCCTAGCTTCCTAGTGCTTATGTTTATGACACCTAATCTAGAGACTTGTTCAGTACTGTAAATTAATCCTACAGGAGAAAATATAATCTGTGGCCCAAGATTTATTGTTTTTGATCTATTAAACTTGCCACTAACTTTTTTCTTATCAGTTAGCTAGGACTAACTGATATGTTTTCTTAGAATCTGGAAGCCCAAGATCAGGGTGCCAGTAGGGTTGGTTTCTTCTAAGGCCTCTCTCCTAAGTTTGCAAATGGCTGTCTTCTCATTGTGTCCTCCTTTGACCTTTCCACTATGGACATGTATTGCTGGTGTCTCTTCCTCTTCTTACAAGGATACCAGTCATGTTGGATGAAGGCCGACCCCTGTGACCTCTTTTAAGCTTCCTTGCCTCTTTAAAGGCCCTATATCCAAACACAATTATGTTCTGCAGTTCTGGGTGTTAGGACTTTAACTTATGAATTTGGTGGAGGACACTATTCCATTAGTAACCCTTGAGTTTTTTTGAATGAGTAAAGGAATGTTATTTTGAACTGGTTGGGACTGTGCTTTGCTTGAGAAAGCCCATTGCAATGTTTTTCTTACCTCCATTATAGCACTGTTTTGTATTACACTAATTTACATACTTGTTTTATCTCCATTACAAGTTGTAAATATCTTGAGGGCAAAAATTATAGTTGTGTGCCTATTATCTTCAAGAGGGAATTACTTAATTAAAAGAAAAAATGACACGTTCACTCTCAATTTGACACTCTGGTCAATTTTACTTGGATTTCAGCAAGGAAGAAGAGTAAACAATTGTTTTAGAAGAAAGAATTATTATTTTAAAGTATTGAGATAAAATTAAACATGTGATTTAATCAGTCTTACTAAAGTTGAAGGCAGTATCTGATTTCAATGAGCTGCATATGTTTATATCAAGTTTTTTTATAGATGGCTATTTTATATAAGATTAATGTTATAGCTCTAATTGATATTTATTATAAAGTACATACATTTAAAAAATTTATGTAATTATGGTTGTAGGAAAATGTTATTAAGTAAACCTTTTACCTTTTGCCTGATTGAAGAAATTATTTCAGGTTTAATTTTGCATTTCCAAAGCCTTAGTAGGAATGGTATGACCTCTTATCAAGTAAGTTGGACCACCCAGTGGATTTATCTATAGTGAAACATATGGATGGGAAAAAAAGCATTAAAAATATTTAAGTATTAAGGTGCATTTAATTTGCCACTGACCTAACTTTGTCATAAAAGTTTTCATAAGTTTCGTCTGATTAAGTCACAAAGAAGTTAATGAAATATATGAAAACATAGCTTATGTTTTTTATTGTATATTTGCTGGAACATTGCTTTAAAAGTGTATAGCAATGATGGTTTAATATTATGTCAACCAATTCTATACCCATTCCTTATTGGTGTTTTGCAGGGTTATTTATAAAATAACTTCACTGATAGTTGAAAATATCAGCTTTTTACTATCTAGCTAACTTTACAGCACCTGAAGGATGAATGTTTTTTGACTCTTTGGCTCTCCGTTGTTTGTTTATACATTTCTTAATTTAGCTAGCTGCTTAATAAAACTTTATTGGGGGCCTTTCAAGTATAATATTCTTACTAGCTGTATTATCTGGGTAAATCCCTGAACCATTAATGTGCCTTGGTTTTGTCACCTGTTAAATAGGGATGTTAACGCTTCCTATGGCTTTTGAGGGTATTAAATGAGCTCATGTTGTGACAGTTCCTAGACGGACTGGACATAGAGTAGGGACTACCCCAAGTGTTATTTTCTTCTCCCTTCCAGTCTGCTCCCAGAACCTATTGTTTTACTTGTGATTGTCCAGAATTTAATTATAGCAGAATTTTGTAACTTTAAAGTTGGAGAATATTTTAGCAATAATGTTGTTCATCCTCCCCTTTTTTGAGAACTTGAAAATGGAACTAACCTAGTCAGAAAACACCACTGTTCAACTGGAAAACAGTTAATTTAATCTTACTCAGTTATTTTCCTTGATCATTATAACATTTGGTATGGACAGTGGAGAGAAGGAAAGAAAAGAAAAAGGTAAAAATTTAAGGCATGTTGGCACTATATTTCTTGTGACTTTTGTGGTGTCTGTGTGTCTATGTCTAGTTACTTGGGTTTTTCTTTTGTGGGGTTTTGCTTGTTTGTTTGTTTGTTTTATCTCTGATTAAAAGAGAAAGAGACTAATATCAATTCTCAAAATTGACATAATTTTTAAAATTTTGCTAATTTGGGGAATTAGGGAAACTTGCTTTATAATCAACTTGGTTTTAAAGCATTAATTACCATTTGGAAGAAAAGTATTTGCCAGTTTTTTGCCAGTATTTGCCTTCATGACTGGTACACTAGCATCAGGTTGCCATCTGCCTTTACTTAATATAGGAATTGTGCCATAGACAGAGCTAGGAAAACAGCACGTTTCATGTACTAGCCGGCTGGATTTTATAGTCACTGCCTTTCCTCCTAAGTGGCTTAAAAGCTCTCTGAAGTTGGTTTGATATGTTTCTGCTTCTGCCATCTTCTTCACTAGTTGGGGATAATAATGATTATTAACTATGACAGTAATAATGTTATTAGGATAACTAATAATTTCAACAGTGCTTATTGGAAGAAATACTAAAGAACATCTATATGGACTATACTAATTTCCAATCCCATTGAAAATAAGACATCATTGTTGTGCAGGGAAGAACTCTTAGATGGTCTCCAAGATTCCTGCCTCCTGGTGTACATGAGTAATCCTTTCCCTTGAGTATGGGCAGAATCCTCAAATAAGATGAGATAGTTACCACCTTGATTATATAACAAATGGTGGTAGAGTCCCTACAGTGATTTTTTTTTTTAAGATTTTATTTATTTTGACAGAGAGAGACAAAGTGAGAGAGGGAACACAAGCAGGGGGGAGTGGGAGAAGCAGACTTCCCACTGAGCAGGGAGCCCCATTCGGGGCTTGAACCCAGAACCCTGAGCTGAAGGCAGATGCTCACAACTGAGCCACCCAGGTGCCCCTCCCTGCTGTGATTATATTGTGTTATCTGGATGGGGGATTAGAATCAGGGAAAGGCTTTCCTGATGTCCTAGAAGAAAGTAAACAACCACTTGGGACTGCCTACGGCGACTATATGGTAAGGAAATGTGAGTAGCATCTAGTTGCTGAGATCAATCCCTGGTTGACAGCTACAAGAAATTAGGGACTTCAGTCCTATAACCACAAGGAGCTAAATTCTCCCAACAAGGTGACTAAACTTGGAACAGAACCTCTAGCTCTAAATGAGAAATTCAGTATGTCTAATACCTTAATTGCAGGTTTGTTAGACCCCGATGGGGAGGATCAACCTAAGGAAAACTCAGACTTTTGACCCAAGGAAACAGACAAGAAATGTGTGTGGGGTTTTTGTTGTTGTTGTTTGCTGTTGTTGTTTTTAAAGATTTTATTTCTTTGAGAGAGGAAAAGAGAGTACAAGTAGGGATGATGGGAGGGGTAAGGGAGAAGAAAGAGAATCTCAAGCAGACTCTGTGCTGAGCATAGAGCTGGACATGGGGCTTGATCCCATGACCCTGAAATCAGGGCCTGACCTGAAAGCAAGAGACAGTTGCTTAACCCAATTGAGCCATCTAGACACCCAGAAATGTGTGGTGTATTAAGTGAAATTTGTGGAAATATGTTATGCAACAATAGAAAACTAATGATTGTGTAGTATAAATATGATAGACATGGCTAATCCTATACTTTTATACTTAATTTGATCCATTTCCTTTTAAAATCAGTATTCATAAGCATGATAAGGACAGCTTTTCTTTTATGATGGATTTGAAAGGAATTTTGGAAAACAATGATAATTAGTTATAATTTCTTAAAACTATCTTACAGCTTTGGAACATAATTTCTAGAAGGATATTCTTGTAATTTAGACAGTATGAGAAACAATTGAGCCTATATTTGATCTTTTAGTCATATTCACAATTATTTGTTTTAATGCAAGTCCAGTTTGTCTAGTGTGTTTTATACGTATTATATTGTTTTTATGTTTCTAAGAATGTTCTGAGAAGTACCATTTCCTGTGTGTTTGCCTTGATTTGGTGAATGAGCTGTTGATTGTAAAAGCAATCACTTAAGCAGAAATGACTGTTCATCTTAACTTATAAGAATGTGATACTGATAAGACCAAGCCCCTATTTGTGTGCCAGTTAGAGTTGCTGTACTCTGTAGGATGCAACTATTTAGATATCTATACTCAAATTCCATTCTCTGCCTTAGGGAAATCACCAACAGTGTGCACTCATCAAATGGCTTATCTTGACATAGTTGTAAATGAAGTATAGCAAATCCTTTTTAGAAGCCCACAGAAATTCACTGTGGGACACCAAAATGTTTTAATTCCTTCCTCTGTCCCAATGAAGATGTAAAAAACAAGTAAATATTAAGAACCTAAGTTTTACATTTTTCCCTTCAGTTGAACTCTAGGGTGTGGTAGAGGTCTTTGGAGGGTCCATCAGCTGTTGCTATCCTTTGTCTGGGAATTTATTCCTGTTGCCAGGTGCAAAAATTCCCTAAATCTTAAGGCAGCCATCTAGAAAATGTCCACACTGACAAGTCTACTCTGGAGGTTAAGTAAACATACATGAGATTGTAGGCAATTTTATGGATAGCACATCGGACTAACAGACCAAATTGGATGTAAAAACAAAAACAAAACAAAACCCCCCAAAACCCAAAAATCAAAGCAGCAACAGCAACAACAACAATAACAAACTAAAGTTTTAATCAGCCCTAGGGGAAGCTTCTGATTGGATAAACACTGTTATTGTTCTTCTGGAATTTTTTATGCTTTTACCAAATTGTGATAAAAAAGATAAAAGTAGATGGGGCACCTAGGTGGCTCAGTGGGTTAAGCCTCTGCCTTTGGCTCAGGTCATGATCCCAGGGTCCTGGGCTCTAGCCCCATAATCAGGCTCTCTGCTTAGCAGGGAGTCTGCTTCTCCCTCTGTATCTGCCTGCTTCTCTGCCTACTTCTGCCTACTTGTGAATTCTCTCTCTGTCCAAAAAAAAAAAAAAAAAAAAGATAAAAGTAGAGACTTTGAATTTCATGTTGATGGGGACCATGCCAATTGTTTTCATTTTTGTATTCCCAGGGCTGAAGACAGTTTTACAATATACAGGTGTTCAGTAAATATTGAACAAAAAACCTGAATTATAATAATGGCTTTTCTTCAAATGAGGTGAATGATAAAACATGATGTAAAGGAGCTTGTCTAATGATTGCATTGTGACAATCCTTCCATATTTTGGCTTAATTTTACCTAAGAAGCATATTCACATCTGATCTCTAAAAGCACTCTGGGTAGTTTTGAAGAGGGATGAAAGATTATGGAAATGAAACAGATAGCCTTTCTCTAAAAGGCCACACTTTCATATTGTTCCCAGTCAAAGCTTTTATTCTTCCATGTGATCACAACTCCAACTGTATGTTTACTCTACTCCACTGAACCCTGTTTATGCCTTTGTTTGTATCATAAAGCATATAGAATAAGGTTGAGAAGTAAAAAGTACAGGCTTTGCTGGTAGCAGTTTTTGACTCTTGAAGAGAGATTTTTATATCTGCTAGGATATATTTATAGTTCCTGCCCAAGACAGCCATCATTTAAAAAACAATCTGTTACTTTTAAATTACTGAGTGCAAAAAATATATTGAAAAATAAATACATTGCTGAGTGACTTAATTTTTAGAGGAATGATTGATTTTTCCTCTGGCATTTTAGTGAGCCCTATCATTTGCAAACCTAAGTAAATAAACTACACAAACACTTAAATTAACTAGAACAAACAAACTGTAGGGGCTCCTGGGTGGCTCAGTGGGTTGAAGCCTCTGCCTTCTGCTCAGGTCATGATCCCAGAGTCCTGGGATGGAGCCCTGCATCAGGCTCTCTGCTCAGCAGGGAGCCTGCTTCCCTTCCTCTCTCTCTGCCTGCCTCTCTGCCTACTTGTGATTTCTGTCTGTCAAATAAATAAATTTAAAAAAAACCCAAAACCAAAAAACCAAACTGTTAATAACACATGTGCTAATACACAAAACTGTGTTAATACACACTTTCTCTAGTGGCTATTTGAAAAATCTTGACACCAAATGCTTTGAACTATGCTTATTTAGTTTACTAGACATATGGATAAATTATTTTTCCAGAAACATGTAACATAAATCTATATATAGATATAGCTGATCAACAAAGCCAGTTTTTTTATACAATTGTAATTTAAAAATATTAATCTACATTCATTGGCAATTATTGAGAGCATTAAAATCTGAGGAGGTGGGGTACCTGGCTGGCTCAGTCGATTAAGCATCTGACTCTTGATTTTGGCTCAGGTCAGGATCTTGGGGCTGTGAGATCAAGCTCCAAGTCCGGCTCCATGTTGAGTGTGAGCCTGTTTAAGATTAAGAACCTGTATGTCCCTATAGCTGCTACCTAATAAAATATGCAATGAAGATATGAAACCTAATTTATATAGGGTTTTCCTCATAGCTATTTCACCGTTAGCTTTCATAACCTGTATTTCTTGTTTTTCTTCTCTCTCTCTCGCTCTCTCTCACACACACACACACAAACACACACACACACACATGCACACATACATACACACCTATTCTTTAATCTACACTTGCCTTGCCTGTTTTCCACGACGATGTTTTGCCCTGTGGCTATAATAGAGAAACAGCTGTGGTTGAAGATGTCACTGTCTCTGTTAACATCACCTGCGTCCATAACAACTCTGATTCATGTTTTAAATAAATGTGTCATGACTACGATTGCATTATTATCAGGTGTGAATGGATAAGAGTCTCAGGGAAAGTGTTAAAGATTTTAAAGGCTTCTGAGTTTCAACATGAAACTTTGATCCTCTTCCCTTTTCCTTCCAAAGCTGGAACTATTAAGTACAAAATGACTTTGGTCTTCTTCCTTCTCCTCCTTTTTTCCATTCTCTTCTCTCGTGCCTTTCTGTCTTCCCCGTTTTGTTCCTTCTCTGTGATAGAATGGCTTTCAGGAAATATTAGTAAGATTGAGGTGAACAAAATTTCTTCCACCTTCATTACTTATCTCTCTTCTCTTGCTTTTGTGTATAACAAATTGTGGTGTGGATTGGCTGGTGATTTGGTGAACCAGAAATGAAAGAGAAGAAAATGAGAAACATGGGGGGAACGTCTGTAGGGAGAAGTGGGGCAGTGCTCCCTGAAGTACGGCGGCCAAGTTCTAAAGTGGGCATGCTTATCTATGACAGTACAAAGTGTGGATCGTTGACGGTGGGTCATCAGGAATTTCTAAAAATTCTAAGACCTGAATATGTTTATAGATTGATCATTGTTTCTTAGGCATATGTGTAGGGGAAAACACTTTCCTCCTACATTTCTCCTTCACTTCCTCATTACTACCACACTCACAGGACTTCTGACACCCAGTATGTGGGGGGTTTTCCCCATAACAAGCAATTCCCAGTGACACCACCTGGGTGTCCTACAGTTTAATTTGGTTTTGGCATCATCCACCTGGAGCCTGTCCCCTCACTCCTACTTCAGGTGCTAATCCCAAGCCTCCTGTGTTTCTAACCAAGTGCTACAAATCAGAGGTTCCTACAACCCTTCCTCAGGTTTGATTAATTTGCTAGAGCAGCTTACAGAACTCAGGAAAACAGTTTACATTCTGTTTACCCGTTTATTATAAGGGATATAGTAAAGGATACGACTGAATGTCCAGATGGGAGAGATGCACAGGGCAGTGGGCCCGGCCCTTCCGTGTACTCTCTAGGCTGCTCTCCTTATATCTCCACGTTTTCACCAACCCCAAAGCTATCCAAATGTCATACCATTGGGATTTTTGTGGTAGCTTCTTCAAGAAGGCAGGATCAATTAATTCCATTTTCAGGTTTTCTCTGCTGTCTGGAGAATGAGGTGGTGGAGGAGCTCAAAATTTCAGTCAAGGCTGTCTTTCTAAACATTTTTTTTTTTTTTTTTGTCAGAGAGAGTGAGCACAGGCAGACAGAGTAGCAGGCAGAGGCAGAGGGAGAAGCAGGCTTCCTGCTGAGCAAGGAGCCCGATGTGAGACTTGATCCCAGGACGCCAAGATCATGACCTGAGCCGAAGGCAGCTGCTTAACCAACTGAGCCACCCAGGCATCCCATGGCTTAGTCTTTCTAGTGATCAACCCCTACCCAGGAGCTATTCAGAGTCCCAGCAAGAGTTTCCTCAGAGAATAAAAACTGACTGCTATTACCCAGGACTTTCCAGGGGGGTTAGGAACTGTGTCAGGAACCAGTATCGAAGACCAAATATTAGAACAAAAGATATTCTTAGTGCTATTATCACTTAAGAAATTACAAGGAATGTTAGGAGCTCTGTGCCCAAGAACGAGAAGTAGAAACCAATACATATTTGTTTTTCCTATCATCTTACAGCATATTTTGGTTGTATTTTTATATTATCAAATTTTAGATCTCTTCACATTTTAGAGACATCTATAGTATGAAATATTTTTAAATATGTGAGTATTTAAAGTCTGAATAATAAGTGAATCTGTTCTTTATGCTCTAATAAGGACAATGAGTTAATAACATGAATATGTAAAAAGAGAATGCAATCTTACTTAAATTTAAATAACATTTAAATTTAAATAAATTTAGACCCCTTAAAAAAATCGTAGTATATAGTATTGGAAAAATTCATGAAAAATCCAAAGGTGGAATAAGAGTTCATTACACATATTTGTGACAATAGGATTTTTCAAAAAAGTAACTTTTTTTCTAATTATAAAAGTAACATATGTTTATTAAAGGAAATTTGAAAATGGTGAACATATAAGGAATAAATAATCCTATCGCTTAGTTTTAACCACTGTTAACATCTGTGTATTTTTGTTTATGTGAATATATATATAAATATATATTTATAAGAGTTCATTACACATATTTGTGACAATAGGATTTTTCAAAAAAGTAACTTTTTTTCTAATTATAAAAGTAACATATGTTCATTAAAGGAAATTTGAAAATGGTGAACATATAAGGAATAAATAATCCTATCGCTTAGTTTTAACCACTGTTAACATCTGTGTATTTTTGTTTATGTGAATATATATATAAATATATATTTATAATATATTTTTAATCTTTCTTAGTAAGGCTGTCCAAGTTTTTCTTTAAGTTATTTATATTTACTTATGTTTATATTCATGTATATTACTTATCACACTATTTATACAGTGCATTTATGTGCATCCCTGCATTCCTTTTATTGTGATTTATGTTAGGAGAGGAATTGGGAGCAAGTACAAGTAAGAAAAATATATGGCAAAAAAGTGCTCATTAAGGTTTGGGTCCCAGGTGAACCCTTCCCAGATCTGTGACCATTAGATTACGTCATTCACCTTCTTTTTTTTTTTCTTAACTTAAATTTCTTCATTTGTAAAGTAGTATAGTATAGAGATTAAGGGAAAGGGTAAATTTTAAAGATACATCTCAATGCTTGGCATATTTTACATAATTATTTAAAGCTACTTACTGTTTTATTATTGATAGCAATGGAATGATGGATATTGTAGTCAAATCATCCTCTTGGGGCACCTGGCTGGTTTAGTCAGTAGAGCTTGCAACTCTTGATCTCAGGATGTGAGTTTAAGCCCCACATTGGGTATAGAACCTGCTTTAAAGTAAAAAGAAAAAAAAATCATCCTCTTCTAAGAAGAAACAGGATGCAAAACACTTTGTTTTAAAGACGATTTTAAATAACATTATTTAACAGAAACTTCTCTGATAAATATGCCAACTTGCCTTAAAAAGAGAAAATAGCTTACAGACTTATTAAAAGATGATTGCCTTTTTTTTTTCCCCTCAAAAGATTCAAGTTATGGGCTTTAGCATATATTTTTCTTAGTGGAGGAGAGTTAAGTTATGAATCCACAGCTCATAAAAGCTTGGATATCTCACTTAAGTGATCACTAAGGCCTTTTCATTCCGCTATATAAGTATCTGTGGGAGTCTCCCCCAACCAGGTCTCTTCATGGAAAAGAAAGGAGCACAGTAAGCATAGTTAGAAGACTGCAGACCTCAAATACAAGTGGTATGACCTAGGGATACCTATTCACCTTCTTAGCTAAAGACTCAGCCTCCTCTGTTGAATTGATGATATCCTAAAAGTTCATTGAAAAAAGTCTATGAAATAATGTAAAAATAATATATCACTTAGGAAGCACTCAACCACTAACTTGCCAGGCATCCAAAACATCAGTTCTGGTCTGAATTACTGTTCAGTTGACATAGTTTCTCATGTATATATATGAAGTCATCTTTAAAGCAATATTTTATTGATAGTATGGTAGGTTTATGGTAGAAAATCTCAGGTCTAAGATCAAGGAACTAGAATTTGGTCTCATCAGAGTAGAAGGGCCATGGGGTATTTAAAGAAACTGGAGTACTTGACAAATTTTCTACAAAATACATCTTCAGAGCAACCTCTAGTGGAGTGAATTTTAGTTTAATTTAAGGCTGTGAGACCCTCTTCTTAGGTGAAGTCATTTATTTAACTCCGATATGTAAAATAAAGGTGTGAGACCCACTTCAGGTTTCTTCCCTCCCCACTCTCATCCTATACCAGGACTAAACCCCTAAATTCTACAGAATTTAGGTGAAAAATACTGGTCCAGGATAATCCAGTTTTATTTGGAAGTTACCACCTACAACCAGGGAAGATAGTCAAAATATTTAACCACTAATAGGCCATGAACACTGACTACTCGCAATATATGCCAGCTATGCACATCATGTAAGGCTCTATTGGTGCCTAGGGGCAGGAATTCAGACTTGCCTATAATCAAGGGTTTTATCCTTGGAATATTAAAATGATTTGATTATATATGGCCAAAATATTAGATTTCTGTGAAATATCAAAAGACCTGGCAAAGCATATTTAACACTCATACAGTTTTAGTAGGTGCCAAGCACTGTTTTACATGCATTAGTTCCCATAATTTTTACAACCATCCTGTATCCACACAATTATTATGCATTTTACAGATGAGGAAACTGAGGCATAGAGAAAACTGAAATACAGAGGTGAATAAACTCACACAAGGATGTACTAATAGGGAGAGGAGTCAGAATATAAACCAGGAAGTTTGCTTTAGCAAACTATCCTATGCTAGTTTTATCATTAAACTTGCCGGGCTATTTAGAAAATATAGTTAAAAAATTTTAAGTTGAAAATTTCTCTCATGTCTCTTTTGCTTACATATTATTTAAAATCATTTGGTCAATTTGGGGGCACCTGGCTGGCTCAGTAGTAGAAAATGCTACTCTTGATCTCAGGGTCATGGGTTTAAGTCCCATATTGGGTATGGAGTCTAAAAAAAAAAAAAAAAAAAAAATATATATATATATATATATATATTTAGTCAATATTAATGTCAGTTTTTAATTATTGTTGATTGAAGTGCTTGAAGATAGGCCTGCATACTAGCAGATGAAAATCCCAGCATTAAGCAAAATGATTTGTTCTTTTCTGTAATATAATTTTTTTAAAAGGTATGTTTGTTGGTATACATGAGAGTGGACAGGGAAAAATCTATTAATTTTGATTAACCATGCTCCCTTAACTTTATTATAAAATACATATTTTCCCCAATAATAGCAAAAATTATTGTCAGACATAATAAACTTTGGAAGGTGAATTTATTTCCCTAATATGACTAAGATCAAAGCTTTAAAAATATCATTAGTTTTTACATATAATTATACATTTAATTATAAGTTATTCTAAAATACTAGGAAATCCCATTATACTAATAACTCAGAAAAGGAACTAATTACCTTTTAGAATCAAAAAGTCTTGAGAAGACCCAAGAAATGATACAGTAGGTTTCCCTGGAAGCACATATCTTTGGTGTATTTTTTTATAGGCAAATGTTAAGTTTATCTTTTTTTTTAAATATTTTATTTATTCATTTGACAGACAGAGATCACAAGTAGGCAGAGAGAGAGGGGGAAGCAGGCTCCCCACCGAGCAGAGAGCCCAATGCGGGGCTCTATCCCAAGACCCTGAGATCATGACCTGAGCAGAAAGCAGAGGCCTTAACCCACTGAGCCACCCAGGCGCCCCTGTTTAATTTATCTTAAAGGAAATATTAACAAGAGAATGTCTGATGATAAATAATTTCACTTTCTATCTCTGTGAGTCAGGAAATAATTCACATGAATGATTGGAATTTTTTTCTTTTTGGGTGGAAGGAGACAAAGGGGAGAATTATGATCACTCAGAAGATGTGTTGCCCATTTAATTCATAAAAGAAAAAGTGTTATCGGGGCGCCTGGGTGGCTCAGTGGGTTAAGCCTCTGCCTTTCGGCTTAGGTCATGATCTCAGGGTCATGGGATCGAGTCCCATATCAGGCTCTCTGCTCGGCGGGGAGCCTGCTTCCTTCTCTCTCTCTCTCTCTCTGCCAGCCTCTCTACCTACCTGTGATCTCTCTCTGTCAAACAAATAAATAAAATCTTTAAAAAAAGAAAAAAAAAGAAAAAGTGTTATCTTAAGACAGTTTCTAAGACATTCTTTGGAATGTCTTAATAAACTGGTTTTGGCTCTCTTAATCTTCTTTTGTAGCTCTTATTTTCTTCAAAGCATTTTTCTCCTGTCCTTTGAAGTCCTCTAAATTTTTATTTGTCCAAATCTGTGTATTCTTCACCTCATCACAGCATTGTAATAAAAGACCAGACTTACTATGATTGAAATTTTATTTTTTTTTCTTCTGTAAGCATGTTGTCCACTCTATAATATAAATATATAAAATACATAATGATATTGTAATCTATTTTAGCCAATTTAAATATATTTCTTAAAAAACAAAAATAATGAGGGGCACCTGGGTGGCTCAGTCAGTTAAGCCTCTGCCTTCAACTCAGGCCATGATCCCAAGGTCCTGGGATAGAATCCCATGTCAGGCTCCCTGCTCAGTGGGGAGTCTGGTTCTCCCTCTCCCTCTGCCCCTCTCTCTCTTTCTTTCTCTCTCTCAAATAAATAAATACAATCTTTAAAAAATAATGCAAATTTAGTGGATAGGAATGTAATAGAACGTTACAATAAAATATTATAACATAGATTTTATATTATAAATATATATTCTTCCATGAAAAACTGCTTAAGTCATTATTGAATTGATGTGTTTGTTGGCATTTGGGATTCTGTATATTTTAATGAAGCAGTGTTCTGCCTCTAACATTCATAGGAATCCATCATTGTACATTTCTGATGAAAATCTTTTCGTGGCTCCACATTATCTTCAGGTTAATGTCTAAGCTCTCCATAGCCCAAGAACCTTAAAATTTGACTAGTTGTGACCAATTTGACTTTATGTATTACCACTATTCCACCTCCTGAAGCCAGGCTTATTGTCTTTTATCTCTGAGTTTATAGACTAGACTGGCCTTTCACTTCTTACTCAGTATAGTTGCTGCCTTCCTTTGGAACCCACCCCTGATCTCCCAGGCTATTCTAGTTTGTCCTTCTCATAGCACATAGCACTGTGTATTTTAATTCCTATTTAGTTATCTGTCCCTTCAGTGGGTCTATAAAGTTCTCAAGAGCAAAGACTTCTGTTTCATTTACGATTGGATTTCCAGAAATTCATATATAATATATGCCATATCAGAGGCATTTGTTGATTGGATGCATGAATTAAAAATGATGATTATAATTGTAACCCTCAAAACATTGAGAGATCATTAAATAGTTTCCAAATCAAAAAAAAAAAAAAAGAAAATTGTTATGAGTAGTTTTAATAAGGATGCATTTCTTTATAAATATGCGATCTAATATTTAGAATAAAGATAACTTTTATTAATTGGAATATTTGCTTGAATGAGAGAAAAATTTTCTAGTTACAGTATTTAAAGTTAACAAAAATTTATTATGTTTATGGGGACACATTTTTATGCATATTAGGCTTGTTCCTTATGGTATAAATAATTCCTCCTCACTTGATTATGGTTTTAATATATCTTATATGTTTTATATTTTCAAATAATTATTTGCACAGTTTTAATCACATCCATTATATCTTCAAAACTGCATTTATAAAAAGCTGCTGCTCTCAAGACAGTGTAAAATATCCTGATATTAAATTGTATTTAAAATTGAAGATATATTTGTAATTTATATTCATTAGTTCATAAAAGATAAAAATGAAGCCCTAGGGTAAATACTAGATTCTGTAAACAAGCCTTAAATTATGACAACAAAACTTACTTTTTCTCTTTAAAAATTCAAAATGGGAAAATAGTAACAATGTTAACTTGGTTTTCCCCACACTAGTAGAGATGATTGTAGCAAGGAACAGTCTTGTTCCTTTTATCCTCCTAGGTTCAAGGCCTGGAACCCTCAAATCAAACTGACAAAGACAAATTAACAAGAGAAAAAAAAACAGTTTAATTATGTATTTTGGGGATTTATATAATGAATTGAGACTCTAGGAGGGATTCAGGCTTATATACTATCTTAGGCTAAGCAAAGGAAAAGGGGTTTCTGAGGGAGGGGAGGCAGGAAAGATATAGGAAAGAAGGGTTGTCTTGTAATACAGAAAAGCCTCTCAGATGATGACTGTCTCTGGGAATAGTTCTCTTGCCGGTTAGGACCTATCTTTACAAATGGAAATTTTCTTTGTAAGTTAAATTATTTTATATGTGGAGTGTAGACAGGGGCTCCTGGTTGTTTAAGAATACATTAATTATTAAAGATATTTTACCACTGTGAGATAGGGGAACAGCAACTATTAAGCAATGAAAATACTTTTTATAATTTAATTTAATTTAATTTTAATTAACATATAATGTATTATTTGCCCCAGGGGTATAGATCTGTGAATCATCAGGTTTACACATTCCCAGCACTCACTATAGCCCATACCCTCCCCAATGTCCATAACCCAACCACCTTATCCCTCCCCCCAACCCCCAGCAACCCCCAGTTTGTTTTGTGAGATTAAGAGTCTCTTATGGTTTGGGGCACCTGGATGGCTCAGTGGGTTAAGCCTCTGCCCTCAGCTCAAGTCATGATCCAGGGTCCTGGGACCGAGCCCCACATTGGACTCTCAACATAGCATGGAGCCTGCTTCCCCCTCTCTCTCTGCCTGCCTCTCTGCCTACTTGTGATTTCTTTCTCTCTGTCAAAATAAATAAATAAAATCTTAAAAAAAAAATCTCTTATAGTTTGTCTCCCTCCTGATAAAAATATTTTTCAGTGAACTAATTACATATTTAATTTCTACTCAAATATCCCCACACCCCTATCCCTGGTTTAACACAAATCTTTATATCCTCATCTATCAAGATCAATCTTGTTAGGTCATCTAATAAGATCATCTAACAAGATCAAACCTTGATCAGCCCCCTCTATCTAATACTGTTTACATCTGACTTTACATAAGCAAATTGAATGTGTAAAATCAAAACGTGCAATAAATGAAAGATTTCATGAACTTGATGTATGTGCTGTTGGCAAAGTGATCAAATTATATGCAGAGCCATTGGTGAATGGTGACTGGGCACAGTGCCTCTACTTTGTTTGATTATACCTGGAATTTAATTTATAAATGTGAGGGAGTGACAACACAGAAGAGGTCAATGCCACTGAAAGAAGTTTTATTACTTACAGTTTCTAAGAGAAGGAGGCATGCCACACCATGCCGGGCCATATGGGGAATTGACAGGTTTGGTCATGAGGGAGATATAGTGAGTGGACAGCATGACCCAGATTGTTTACTGTAGTTTCAAAAGAAGGGCAGGGCAGGGTAAAGAGTATTGGTCTGGTGGGTTTGATAATTTGGGGAGCTCTGGGCCATAGAAATAATCTCTAGATCTCTTGTACCTAGTCCTGGGGTGATTAGGACATTGGGAATAATGGCTTGGTGTGTAAACTAGATAGAAGGGTTAGCTGGGGATTTGAGGTGTAGATTGGTTGGTTTGCCTATCAAAGTCAGGCTGGCAGGCAAATTGTTTACAGTATCCAGGATTAGCTCTCTGGGGCTTGAGGGCAGTCTCTTCCAAGATTAGCAAACTTCCAAGATGGTAACACATCATAAAATACAGAAAATAAAAACATTAATGCATACTACCATAGTCTTCACAGTTTCTCTTCCCACTTTCCTCCCAGCATTTAGTCTCCTCATGCATGCTTATAACCTATACTTTTTTCAAGTTTGGTTTTCTCTGTAGTAATTATAAAATATGCCCAGAAAAGGGTTTTCAGATAATAGCAGGGTGGGTGTTGCAAAGTTTGAAAAGACTGCTATGTATTTTTGTTAAGGAATTAAGAGAGGCAAAAAAAAAAAAGTTTTGAATATTATTGAGGAGGATTTTTATGTTAATTATATAAAAACCAAGCATTAAATAAAGAATCATGTGTCCTGCTATTAAAATTTTTTCCCAAAGAATTAACTTGGTAGTGACTTGATTCATTGTTTGTTCATTGTAAGTATTTAGGGTGCAATTATAACCTAAATTTTTTTTTAAATATAAAATAAGCTCTGGTAATATTTCAACATGAAGTCCTATTCAAACTCTTCCTGGATGTTTAGTATAAAGTTTGGTGATTCACTTAAAGTAGTGACTTTTCATTAGACTTGTGTAATCACATCCTTTGATATAGAATATGGGTAAAAGTAAAACTTTTCTGAATGAAGCCAGGCTATCAAGGGAAGAGTGAAGAAATCAAGGAGGAGTAGTTCTGTGCACCCTCCCTTTATCACAATTTTCTGGAAAGTTTTCAGCTTCTGCAAAATGTCTTTAAAAAACTATAGGTTGGGATCAGTGTTTAAAAAGTTTCCTATTCAGTTTTATGGTTATATAAATTTTTAATAACACTGGATTAAGCAAAGTTAATAGTTTTTTCCCCCCCAATATCTTCTTGGAACTATTAAAATGATAATATGCATTATGGATCTCCAAGGTGACATACAGAATTGCCCACAAGACGTTTTTCTTTCCTTCCTTCCTTCCTTCCTTCCTTCCTTCCTTCATATTTCCTTCCAGGTACCTCTTAGGTCTAGTATACTGCTGAATATACTGTGGGAAACTTTGTTCTGGAGAATATAATGAAAGGAAAGTCATGTAAAGTCTTTGTTCTCCACATAGTTCATTTATCAAATTGAAACAAAAACTCTGTTCAGTTTTCTCAAGTTGTTTTGAAGATCAGGTTATATTGTTTTGGGAAATGGGTTTTGAAACTACATTGTCATAAGTCATAAGTTACATTATTGATATTATAGCACTCATCCCTTTTATTGGAGTTTTTTACTTCCATGTAAAACTTCTCCCAACATGTTATCATCTTAAGTGTAAGATTTTTATCTTCTTCATTAGGTATTCTCAATATCAAATGTAATACCTTATACAGAAGTAAGCTCTGTCATACTTAGGTTAATAAATTGTAAATGGACCAATGATATCTGGACAGTGAAGTATCATTATAGAGTAGTTAAACAGAACTAGGTTCAAGATCTGTTCCTCCTCACTTAATTAGTTATGTAATCCTGAGCAAGTCACTTATAAGTAGGATGTTCCATAATGATTATGATATGCAAAATGTTAAAAAAAAAAAAAGCTTGAGATTAAAAAACAAAAGTACTAACATTCTGCTCCTTTGGAAACCCAATATGAATAAATCATCAAAATATAAAATGGAGGTTGGCTTTCAAAATGTGTATCATTTATTAATTGTCATATGTTACTATATATTGGATTTAACTCTGACAATTTATATTGGAAAATTATAACACTTCTTTTGTTCAGAGGTCAAATGACAGCAGAGGATTGCCTGAGTGTGTATACATATAGGCAATTTTCCAATTGAACCCAATGTGGTTGCTAATCTACCAAACTTGGACTGACTCAAGTATAGCTTGCTTGAATTTTTTTTTTTTTTTTTTTGTCCCAATAAAGCAGTAATTTTCAGAGTGTGGTTCTAGGAACAGAAGCGACAATATCACCTGGGAACTTGTTGAAAATGAAAATCGTCAGTTCTCACTGTCAGATCTAAGGAATCAGAAACTCTATTGATGGGGCCTGGCACTCTGCTTTAAAAAGCTTTCAGCAGATTCTGAGGAACGTCAAAGTATGAAAGCTACTGAAATAGAGAAAAAGAAACAAACATTAATACTTAGTTTTATAATGAGTGATTATAAATGAGCTATGAGTTCTTGAATACCTGTCTGTAAGGAATTTGAGAAATATGAACATGAAAATGTTGAACGCAGAGGTTAAGCATTTAGAATTGAAGATTATTCAAGAACACAGTGAAGTCTGGTGTGTCCAGGTGTGGTGCATTATTTCTCTGTAGAGTTTACAAGATGTAATATAATAGAAAAAATCCTTCTGAATGTACGTTTAGGTCCCTATATTTGGTGAATATTTGGGAAATATTTGTAGAAGTGGTTTACTTTAATTCAGCCAAGATCATTGACATTTTGGAGTGAAATGTTTTGAGAAACTCAGTTTGTCTAATATTAGTGGATCATTAGGTCATACTTCCATATGGAATTGTCATAATACTGGAGCACATTAAACTTGGAACTTAAGGGATAAATAAATAAATAAATAATAAATAAATAAATAAATGGACATTGCTTAGTATTCCGACTCAAACTGAAAATGCTAATTAATCTAATGAAGAGTAAAGGCTGTGTTCATTACTAATCAGATATAAACCAAACAGAATAATAGATTTTGTCAAATTATAGAGCTATTTAGTAGAAATGATGTGATGTGATGTAGTGATTTTAGGAGCCATTCACATATGTTGGTGAAAATGAATCATTCTTTAATTGTGTCTAGCCATTTTTGAATGCAAATATAAAAATAGAATTGTTCCCTTTTCTATCATTGTGGCTGTTTCAAGAAAAACCTTTTGATGTAAATGTGAACTTTGACCAGTGTCCCTGGAATCTTGTACACGACATGTGACCTTAAAATTTTAACTATATGGTTAAACATGGCTGCATGAACATAAGTTCTGTCTCTCTTTTTTTTTTAAGATTTTATTTATTTATTTGAAATAGAGAGAGAGAGAGATCACAAGTAGGCAGAGAGGCAGGCAGAGAGAGGGAGAAGCGGACTCCCCGCTGAGCAGAGAGCCTGATGCGGGCCTCGATCCCAGGACCCCGAGATCATGACCTGAGCCGAAGGCAGAGACTTAACCCACTGAGCCACCCAGGTGGCAGCCACCCAGTTCTGTCTCTTTTTAAAATGGATTTATTTGAATTGCTGATAATTGATTAGCAACTATGACATCTATAATTTTGTTGTCTAGATGACATTAATTTAAGTCCTTTTTAAATAATAAAAATTCATGTTTGAATACTTAGCAGGTTATATATCAACATTATTAGTAATAAAATTATAACTTTATGCATATATATGGATTACTATTAAAAAATAGTACAGACATCACCTGTTCAACATGTAGATGTACTTGGTTATCTGATTAAAAATCTGGATTAAAAACTTTCCATAGACTCTTGGGCATTGACAGTTCTTAGAGTATTATGACATATTCATTAGTGATCCTTCATTCCAATAATTTAAGTGCAGAAGTTTAAGACTTAAAGAATATTTGCCAACTATGATAAAATAAAAACAATAATGATAAGAATATATACATTCTTAATTTAAGAAATCTGCCTTTTATTATTAATATAAAATATTTGTTTTTTTTTCCTAACATAAAAACTAATACTCATCAGATAACACTATTAGGATTTTTTAGACTATAAAATTATACTTGGTAAACTGTAAGGTAGCCTGAATCTTGGAATGTGAAGAACAAAAACCATTAGTAAATCAGTCATGGTTCAAGTTATATCATCACTGAGGTTTGTAAAGCATAAACCCTCAGAGGAGATAAATGATTAAGACAAGATCAAGGATAAGAATTTTGGTCATGAGTCATAGATGTTTGAGTTAGAAAGAACAATAAGAAACTCTGATATAGGTTGCTGTTAGGTAAAGTATTTTTGTCATTCTATATTTGAAGTGGCTAAGATCCAGATAAGCTTTAATCCTTCCAAGTACCTATATTTCACATAATTAGAACCAGTGAGGAATAAAGAGGAAAGAAAATAGCTCCTAAAGTCAGGCCCTGTATTAATTTACAGATAGTGTCCCATAATCTTCATGGCAGTCACGTGATAAGAATGTTATAATCCCCATTTTTTTAAATGGAAAAAGATAACTAAAAACATAAAATAATTAGTGTTTTAATGTCCTAGGGCTGTTGCAACAAAATGCCATGAACTAGTTGGCTTAAACAACACAAAGTTATTGTCTCCTATTGTGGAGGCTAGTTGTCTAGGATCAGGTTATCAATAGGACCACGTTCTCACTGAAGGAACTGGGGAAGGAGCTATTCCAGGACTCTCTCTGTTAGCTTCTGGTAGTTCCTGGGCTTGTGGCAGCATAATTCCAGTCTCCTCATGGCATTCTGTGTGTGTGTGTGTGTGTGTGTGTGCGCGCGTGCATACATATGTCTGTGTTCAAATTTCTCTTTTTTATAAGGACGATAAGCCAATGTGGTTCATCTTAACTAACTGCATGCATCAGCAAGGATTCTATTTCCAATTAAAGCCATATTCTGAGGTACTGGGAGTTAGGATTTCAACAAATGAAACCTTTTTTCGATGTGGGGGGAGCACATCCAGCAAATTGGTAGTGCAGTTAACATTTAATTGCAAATTTTTCTGGTTTTATATTTTTGCATTATTTGATGGCAGAAATAGATTTATACTTTGCTCCATAAAGGATATTTTAATGTGTTTTTCTATTTTTAATAAATTGGAAAAGAGATTAAGGTAAGGTTGTGATAAATAATTTATTGGGAACAAAATTATGTAAAGTTTATAATGCCCCATGATGGATTTGGGCTTTTGTGTTGTTAGTAGGTAGGAAAAATTTCAGCAGGACAAGGTGATAGTAGTACGATTTTAAAAATATCAATCTCCTAGTAATATGGAAGACAGATAGTAGGAAAGAAAAACTAATCACCAGAAAACAAGTTTAAAGTCTCTAACTAAAATCTAAGCTTGAAAATATAAAGCCCTGAAAAGATGGTGCAGTGAGAATGTAAACCTGGGATAGATAAAACCACTTGGGGAAGATATATTTCATAAGACTTGGTTGTTAATTACATGTGGGAATAGAGAAATCAGGAATGATAGAGTTTTATGACTGGACATTGAAGAAGATGGTAACCTCCATATTTAGTAAGAACATTTTACTTTGTGTTTTAATTTTTTAATTTTAATTGTATTTCTGGATCCCCCCCCATTGTCTTATATAATAAATTTCCTTGCTGATTCACTAAGGTAACCTTAAATAACAATGGTTATAAATTCTTTATGGAAACCATAAAAGCAGATTTCCTGCTGAAAAACTATAGTATTATATATAAATGAATCAGTTTCTGTGAGGATAGAACAGAGCGTCACGTAAATGATGGATTGTGGAGTTTGTATAGGAGAATTGAGTTTCTGTGAATGCAGCACTGTGTCCCTTTGATAAACACCACCATCAGACACCCATACCCACTTTGGTCCTAAATTGAAACAATTGATCTAATATTTCTTAAGTTATTGACAACTTAGAATATTTTTGTTGTCTTATCTGACCATATTGGCACAGCTGTGGGCTACTTGGTGCTGTCACATTGTCATGTCTGAAATACATTTTATCAGTTATGTTATTCAATGTGCTGTTTGCATGGTATCCACTATTAATCCTGATCCAATGAGAAGGAATAAGAAAATGAAGCTTTATGTCTCAAAGGAAATAATTAACACTTTCCAAATGATTTAGAATATTTTAGTTCCAAAAATATTAGATATAGTTGGAGGTTTTTATAAAAGTTTTATAAAACAAAACGAGGGATAGATTTGGAGATAGTTTTAAATAGGATTAGTTTTTTAAGATTGTATATATATGGAAACCTGAGAGGAACTTTTCAAAGCTGATAAAACAGGGAAAAGTTGGGTTGTATATAAATAGGATAAATTTTATAAGCTAAAGATTGATATAGGGATCGTGTTCTACAGAGGCAAACAGATTGTCACTGCTATCTTAGATCAGTTGCTTTAAGTGCACATTTGAATCATTTGGGAGCTTTTTTAAAACAATGCAAATGGTTGGCCCTATTCCCAGTAGATTCTGATTTGATTGGCCTGGGGTACATGGGACGCAGACAGACATCTGCATTGTTTAAATCTCTGCATGTGATTCTGTTTGCAGTCAGAAGTGAAAGGGCACTGCCCTAGAGCTTTTGTCAACTAAGAAATTACATTGTTAAACATTATTCAATAGTAACATTATAACAATATAACATTATAACAGTAACTTCATAGAATCCTATTTGCTATCAGCAATTAACATATTACAATGAACAAAATACAAGCATTTATATACATACTATACACAAATACCCATTTATATCATAATTTACAAGAACTTATTGGGGAGAAGAAAACCTTGGTACTTAAGACATTAGGTCTATGTACAGCTCTTTATCTGATATGTCATTTGCTAATATCTTTTTCCATTCCGCAAGCTGCCTTTTAGTTTTGTTGACTCTTTCCTTTGCTGTGCAGAAGCGTTTTATCGTATGGTTTCATTCATATGTGGAATATAAGAAATAGCACAGAGGATCATAGAGGAAGGGAGGGAAAACTGAATGGGAAGAAATCAGAGAGGGAGACAAACCATGAAAGACTTTTAACTCTGGCAAACTGAGGGTTGCAGAAGGAGAAAAAAGTGGTGGGGGAATGGGGTAACTGGGTCATGGACATTAAGGAGGGCATGTGATGTGATGAGCTATGATATGTACTGATTAATCACTGAGCACTGCCTCAGATATTAATGATATACTATATGTTGGCTAATTGAATTTAAGTAAAAAAAAATTAGCTTTGTGGAGCAGAGGAAGATAAACCCAATTAATATTCTCAGTTTACCATACAGTATAATGATTATTCATTTGTTTAATACATTTTTGTTGAGTAACAACTAGGTAGCAGATACTACTAAATGCTTGGGGTAGAGCAGACAAAAATCCTAGCCTTCATGGAGCTTATAATCCAATTGTGATTTAAAAATTCCTTTGAAATTTAATACCATTGCTTTATTTTCTTTGTATTTCTTCTGAAATTACCTACAAATTTCTATTTTCTGTAATGATATAAGTCCTTTTAAAAATAAGCATTTACATTTTGAAATTGGGTATAACAAATATATAAAATTATTAATATATGCAATACACTGATATGTCATAATTATGAAAATATTACATGAATGACAAATACTTGGCAAATTCTTACCATCCATAGGTGGGCCCTAAAATAGTTTAGTTCCTCAAAAATGTAGGAGAAAATAGAGTTGGAAGCTTTACTTATATTTGGGGGAGTATATTGTTTAGAGTCATTTTAATTTTCTTCATTCAGCACATGTTTTATTTAAACTTTATGTAAGAACATTAGCTGTCATTCAGTACAATCAGATATGCCTTATATCCTATTCTGAAATTCCTCACCCTATATGCAAAACAACCAAAAGCTGGAAGACAGATGAAGGAGAAAGAAACCAGAAGAGAATAAGCAATTCAAATATGCTTCTGTATGGAGATAGAAGTGATAAAGGCTGTCCTTGAAAATATGTTGATTTGGAAACAGAGGAGCACCAGCCTTATTGTTCATTTGAGAAAATAGGCACATAATGATCTTTACAATGAGTTAGTATTATGTTTGGAAACATTAGCATTCAAATTAAGTCCATGTGTAAGATTACTGTGTGTTTTTACACATGATTAAATCAAACCTACAGGAAAGGCAGTGTCTGTATGGAGGCAGGGCTTCTTGTCTTGTTTTCCTGTAAGTCTGTACCTGGCAGTAGAGCTGAGTTACTGAAAAGCAAGTAATATTAAAATTGACCTGAATAAGTGAAAATTATAAAATAAATTAACTTACCATCTTCTAAGAGATACCATGTCTTAAATGGCATACTTTTCTAGAACGATCTGTTAGAACAAGTAATTTTGATATCTAGTGACCTGTTAAAATTTAGTTCAAGGTTTAACAAAATACACCAGTGACTATAAGGATATGACAATGAATATGATGAGATTAAGAACAATTAAGATTTATGGTTTTATCATTTCTATATTTAATGCACTGAGAACCACCTTCAAACTTGTTAAGTTTGACCTACAACTCTTCATAGATAGACTTATAGATTGAATTTTCTGTTATTGTAGAATAAGAACTGGAAAAAGTGAGGATCAGTTATGATAAGATCATTGCTTATTTGAAGCAATGTAATTTCTTGGGTTTGCTAAGAATGAGCCACTCAAGAAAGTTTTTTTGTCTGTTTCCATGTCCAAAAAATATTTCGAACTCTCAAAGTAATGCTTCTTTTTTTGTGGGGGTACAGATAATATCTATTATTGGGTGAAATGTTCTCTTTATGGATTTTTATTTACCTCATGTCCAATCATAGTAGCTCATTGCATTTTTACACTTATTTTAACAAAAATTGTAGTTTATTTTGGAGACTTGATAATTTCTGCTTCATTTATTTTAGATTATTCCTCAAATTTATAAACATGCTCTTTAATTTTCTAATAGCCCTAAAGTAATAATTACCTTTCTAAAATTTTTCTTAGTAAAAAATTATATCCAAAGTATGGAAATTTGTGATAATTTGCTATTTAGAAACTGAATATAATGTACTTGTTGAAGAGCATGCTGGTCCGTTTTGGAATGATGGTAAAAGAAATCTATCAAATCTAGCTGTGCATGTCTCTAAGTATCCCATTACAGAGAAACATTTTTATAAATACAGGTTTGTGCGAATCAGAATGTTCTTTTAGATAGACGTGTAGAAAAGCTGTGAAAGAACCATTCTGCCTTATTTTATTTGACGAAAAAGTGTTAGATGTCTGGGACTCTATATGAGATCTCATATTGCCTTCTTGTCCCCTCTCCCACAAAGAGAATGGGGCATATATAGAACATGGAGGAGTTTTAAGAACAAAAAACCTCCAGACATCTGTATTTTATTCCTGCAGGAGAATCTAACTGAGGTGGGAGAAGAGGAAGTTAGGCATATTTATTTTGAAACAAACAAACCTTCCCTAACCTTTCTTGCAGAGAATCCTTAAGATGTGGAATGCAAAGTGCTGTAAAAAGTAAGTAAATTAGGAGAGGTTGTAAGAGTTAAGAAGATTCAAAAGGAAAAATGAGGATTGATGATTGGAGATGTTAGAAGATATTAACAGTAATACACCCATTCACCATATTTTAAGCTACTGTGAGGCAGGAATGTGTTAGATGCTGAGGGATATAGAAGCAAGCAGAAACAGAAGTATCTATCTCATGGAGCTTCTCTTCAGGTGAGTGTTACAGACTCAAACAAATATAAAATTGCAAATATAACAAATATTACAAAGGGCAGATACACGTGACAGGAGAGACTAAGATAAAGAAGTTTCCCAGGTCCTGGAGATCAGGGGAGAGTTCTCAGAGGAGGTGACTCAAGTTGCCTTCATGGAGAAACCTCCCCTTCTGGTAAGGATATTTGTCTCTGTATAGATAAGTATTAGAATTTAGCCTGCATAGAAAAATGCATGGGGCCCATAAGTGGCTCAGTCAGTTAAGTGCCTGACTCCTGATTTTGGTTCAGGGCATGAACTCAGGGTCCTGGGATCAAGCCCCTTGGCCACTCCATGCTCAGCGGGGAAGCAGCTTGTAGAGTCTCTCTCCTCTCCCCTTCTCTTTCTCTTTCTCAGATAAATAAGTCTTGAAAAAGAAAGAAACAAACAAACAAAAAGAAAAATGCATAAGCTATTGCTATTAAAAAACAAAAGGATGGTTTTTTTTTTTTTTTTTTTTTTTAATGTGAGTATTAGTTTGCTAGGGGTGCTGAAACAAAGTACCACAAACTGAATGGCTTAAAACAATGAAATTCAATCTATTACAGTTCTGGTTCTGGAGAATAGAAATCTGAAATCAACATGTTAGCAGGGCCCTCTTCCGGAAACTCAGGGGGAAACTCTTCCATGCTTTTCTCTTAGCATTTGATGTTGCTGGTAATCCTGGGCATTCTGTGGTTTGTAGACACATCCCTCCAATATCTGCCTGCATCATTCTATCTCCCCATGCACCTCTGTCTCTGTGTATACTCTTTCTTTTCATGTAGGACATCAGATTTGTTAGATTACACATTTATTATCCTACTCCAGTGTAACTTCATCTTAATTTGATTCCATTTGCAAGGACGACTTCCACATAATGTCATAGCCACAGGCTGGGACTGGACAGGAATTCTGAGGCATGTGGGGTGGGGTGGGGTGGGAGGAGAGATTAGTCACACTACTCAGCAGAAAGCGAAACTCAGAAATTGTCTAAAATAGGTCCACCTCCAGATCTTTTACCTGGGTGTCATTGTAACTGGATATAGTGTGTGAGTGTTTGTGAATCCTTGATTCAGATCATGCACAACAGTCCCCCTTTATCTGCAGGGGATATATTCAGGATCTCCACTGGATGCCCAAAACCACAGAGAATACCAAACCCTATACACACACTGTTTTTTTTCTATGTCTGTATACCTATGATGAAGTTTAATTTATGAATTAAGCACAGTAAGAGATTAGCAGCAATAACTAATAATAAATAGAAAAATTATAATACGCTGTAATAAAAGTTATATGAATGTGGTCTCTCCATCACTCTCTCAATATATATATATATCGTTGTGTTGATGTGAGATGAGAAAACTCCTACAGGATGAGATGATGTGAGAGGAATGATGTAGGCATTGTGACATAAGATTAGGCTACTATTGACCTGACCTTAAGTCAGGAGGAGGATATTCTTCTAGATTGCAGTTGGTTTTGGGTAACTGACAACACAGAAAGTGAAGCCATGTGTAAGGCAGGATTACTGTAGATACTGAAGGTTAGTAAAGTGATGGGAGTACTTTCAGAAGAAGAGTAGGAAATAGTGCTTTGGGCATAAAATCGAAACAATTTACTTAGTACTTACCTCTTCGTGGCATTCAATATCTTTACATATTCTTTTTTTTTTTTTTTAAGATTTTATTTGACAGAAGACAGTGAGAGAGGAAACACAAGCAGGGGGAGTGGGAGAGGAAGAAGCAGGCCTCCCACAGAGCAGAGAGAGCCTGAGAGCCTGAGGCTCATCCCAGGACCTTGGAATCATGACCTGAGCTGAAGGCAGATGTGACTGATGACTGAGCCATCTAGGCACCCCTGTATCTTCACATATTCTTAATACTTTAAAAATATAATAACCAAAAAACCAGATAAACTATTTTTAGTAGGTTATAGAAATAATTTTAAAAATTATATTTTATTTATTTGAAAGAGAGAGGGAGAGCATGAATAGGGGGAGGGACAGGGGGAGAAACAGACTCCCTATTGAGTGGGTAGTCCAGTGTGGCTCTCAATCCTGGACTCCAGGATCATGACCTAAGCTAAAAAGGCAGATGCTTAACTGACTGAGCCACCCAGGTGACCCTAAAGATCTTATTTTTAATATACTTCATCTTTCTTTCTAAGAATTACAATTTATATCAATTACAATGCATTTGCTTTACTATGTGCTTAAACTGTTCAACTGTTCTTTTAATAGTTCCCTCATAACCCCTTTTTCTTGACAATGGTAAGTACTGTTTAAAAGTTGCTTTTGTACTAACCCCATCACTAGCGGAGAGACCACACTGATTGATTCTTTGCCTATTTATGCTTTGGGGTTGACAAGGCCTTGTTTTCATTATCCCATAACATTTGCTGATGCTGGCAATTTAGGGACAAAGTGAAAAGTAGAGGAAAGAAAAAAAAAGTAGAAGAAGAAACACAAAAATATACGGTGAGAAAACATGATATCTGGCTCTACCTAATTTTGTTTTTAGTTCATAATTCTCAGATAAGTAATTTTAGATGAATTTATGTAGCTAATACAATTGTTTAAAAAGTGAAAACATCAGTGAGATAATTACTTTTCTCTCTAATGCAGTAATGGAAATAATCTCCTTGATTCCACAGACACATTTCTTCATTTTATTTAGAAAATTAAAAAACTTAAGGCATGAAAATCAAGCTTATAACTTCAATGAATTTAGCTTTTTTTTTCTCTCAAAATAGGAAATTTCTGCCAACCTTTTTTCCTAATAAGCAAGCACATCATTCACTTAGAGGAAGTTGTTTGTGTTGGCTTCTCTGTTCTTTTCTTTTGATGAATTGCCAGTTTTTCAGACCCCATACTCATCACATAATTTCTTGACCTCAATTATACTTCTCAGAAAAGAACAGGTAATGAGTAATGGAATTGTTCATAGGGCTTTTAAAAGTTGCACTTAAAGAATGAGATAAAAACATATGAAATTTCTGCTAGAACATGTAGTATTCAGCAAGTTTGTGTATCAACTGGATTTTTTTTAATCCGTGCTTTAAATCTTAACCTTTAAATTGCTCATATACTATGACTTAAAAAAAAAAAGAAAAAAGAAAAAACAGAGATGCAGTGATTTATTTCAAAATCTGATGATAAACCTATCTGAATTGGGTGAGTAATCCAGACAAGAGGCAGTAAGTACTATATGATTATTAGTAATATGCAAAAAAAATATTGAGCGAGAGACATTTTCTGTTCATTATGTGTCCTGGGAAGGAAGAGCCAGGAGAATTAGAAGGAAAGAGATTGCACAGAAGATGCATTTGCCCATTGCACTAGAACACATAGCAAATTATTTTCTTTGTATTAAGGCCTACTGAACTTTAAGAAAAATGTATGTGTACTACAATTTTTATTAAAGTTTTAATGCAATGCAAGCTCTGTTGGCCAACCTTTCTATAATCAAATTGCTTGATTTACCTATGCTCTGGGTTTTCTTTTTAAAACATCCTGAATTAAGGATGGGGTACATTGAATCTTTTTAGAGTTGCCTGTCTGGGCACTGCTGTTCCCTTCTCTTGAGTTGTCTGCCTACCAATTACCCGCCTTATTGAAAACCAGCGGAGCCTTGATAATTAAGAGAGCTTATTCTAAAGCCTGTTTTATTCATTGGTTTTGATTTGTGTCTTTAAGCAATTACCTGAAATAATGGCAGACAAGGAAAGACCACTAATCCTTAAGGACAGCAAATGGATAAAAAAAATAACAAAAAGAAAACATTAAACTGAAAGAAGGAGAAAAGGCAAAAGATGGAGATATAAACATCAAAGAAGAAAGGAGTAAAAACATGAAAAGATGGTGAAAATGACAGAGCCAGTATGTTTTCATCATGTTTCTCTGGATAAAGATTATTGCCATGCTTTTTACTTTGGTATCATTAAAGTTCCAGTCAATGTGAGTGACATTATCTGAAAACTCCCTTTATTTTTATTTCTAATCTTATCCAACCGTAAATAGATGTCTGGGCTTTAGAAATTACTTGAATTATATTCTATAATAATAGCTAACATTTATGTAGCTCTAACTACATACCAGGCATTATACTTTGTGCATGACACATACATTCATCTGACCCTCACAACAACACTGGAGGATGCTCTATTATTATCCCATTTTAGAACTGAAGAAACAAAACCAGCCAGACATTGGGATGTGTTTACTGAAATCCCATACCCCCATCCCATGAAACACACAAATACCAGGTTTATAGGCTTCTGCAGTAGAAAGACTTGTAGAAGGTGAATCCTGGGACTTCTTTTAGATTTCCCGATCTGTAGTTCAGTTGCCCATCACTGAACTTTGGTATAGGTCAACAGAATCTTACACAAAATGTTGATACATTTTAACTTATATCAACATAACAATCGTATATTTTCAGATTATAAAATTTTATATGAATCCTGTAAATAATCTGCATGTTAAACCAGAATCGGCCAAAATGATAGAGATAAACCAACATTTCAACACATGGGAGACTCCTGTTTGGTCAGAATTTTTCCTATGTCTGAAAAAGCACAAATAGTTTTTGTTAATAATCACCTTGCCATTCTAGGCAAAGCCTATGTTAACCTACTTGAATATGTAGGTCATAATTAAAATCCTGTGTGCAATACTAAATTCTTCCTGTTAATGCTAGCAGTGATAAAGAATAATCACCTATTAGAAGGGATAAAACCATTTATCAACTTGTAGAAATATTGAACTTGTACAAGAATAATATCTATGGAGTTCATCCTGTCCAAAAAATACCAATTTAAAGACTATAACTTTATGATGACTGTAACAGGCCAACATATCCAATTAACTTTAAGAAAAAGTGTAACCACAATTGTTGATAAATTCACTACTAATTTTCTAGAACTTAGCAAACATAGTCCATATTTCCTTTTTAATTGGAACAAAATAATGTAGCTAATAAGACAACTACTCTATTTTGTATCTAGGAATTTAATATAAATATAGAGTATTTTTCTCCCATCTACTGGTCTGACGTTATAAAAGTTTTCCAAAATTAAGTTTACTTTATTAACATTAAAAAGCAGGCTAATAACAGTAGCTAACACGGAGAAAATTTTATATTTAAAAGGTTAATATTTCTTAAACTCTTCTACAAAGATTTATTTGTAGAATTGTCTTTTTATACTGCACATGCTTTTCTTAAGGGATCTTGGCCTTGGCAGTCATTAGATTTATATGAAATCTATTTGATTTTTCTACTCCAGTCTAGTGAAGAGAGCCTATCTCTTTCAGTGCATCAGTTATTCATAGAATAACCCCTTATTAGTCCCACTGACCATATTATCCCCTGTTATTAAAAAGTTTACTAGCTTTATCAAAATAGCAAGGAATTTAATTGTGGCTAAGACTTATTTGTGGAATAATAAACACACTCAGAAGTCAGGCTTCTGAATTATACTTGATAAATATTTAGAGTACCATTGGCTCATTACTGAAAGTGCATGTGTACTGTTAACCAAGGCTGTTTAAGCCTTTGGACACAAGTAGTTTTCAATATTAAAGTTATTATCGAACTCTTATTTTTATGTATAACTTTTTTGCTCTGTAGATTTTATTATATTTTGTAAGAGGATGCAACAATACTTGCTCACTGAAAATGGAGAACTTGTTTTAGACTTAATTAACTTTCATTCATATGTCAGATAGGTATTTTTGACAAATGTCATTTAGCAAATTAGCTGGTAACTCAAGAGTCACATTTTGCAAGAGGATCTATTACCTATTAAAAGTAACATAAATTACTCTTCCAGTTCACAGACCTGCCCTTCATCTAAAATACACAGTGTAGCCAAACTTCAGCTTATACTAAAACTCAGTTCCATATCTATCCGTTGACTTCTTTTTCTGAATCAGGTTCTTTATTAGACTCTTGAGACAAAAAATAGGATGTGGTTCCTGCACTCGAGAAACATTCAGTTCATCGAAGGAAGGCAGATCAATAAGCACATAATGTCAGTACAACGAGATACTACGGAAGCAGTATGGAAGTATATGGCAGCATGTGCTCAGCCTGAATATGCCATGTGATCTTTTTGGAAGTCTTGCTAAGATTCTATAGATCAGGATTTAGCAAAGCTTTTCTGTGGAGGGGCAGATGGTAAATGTTTTCAACTTAACTTAATATGTGGCCTCTGTAACAACTATTCAGCTCTCCCACTGTAGCTCAAATCTGGACATACGGTATAGAAAGGAAGGAAACATTAGCCACATCTAAGTCTCTAGGGTAAGTAATCATGCTGGAGAAGTACCTGTTGCTAGATTAGTACCTTTAACCTATTTACCCTTCACAATGCACATGCTTTATTCTTTCTCCTCTACTTCATTCCTTTTTTCCTTTCCAATGCTTAATTGAAGCCAGAATCCATTATTATCATCAGCCATGCTCATAGCACTGAAACCAAAGAGATTTCAGTCCTTTTCTTCATGATAAGACCCACTGGTGATAATGGCTAATAACATTTTAGGGGCGCCTGAGTGGTTCAGTCGCTGAAGCGTCCAACTCTTCATTTTGGCTCAGGTTATTATCTCAGGGTCATGATACCAACCCTTGCATTGGGCTCCATGCTCAGCGAGGAGTGTGCTTGAGATTCTTTCCTCCCGTTGCCCCTCCCCCAACTGGTGCTCTCTCTAAAATGAATAAAATCGAAAACAGTTGCTAACACTTTAAAAGTTTTTTGAATGCAAAGCATGTTCAATTATATTATTTTATTTAATCTTCAAAACTACCCTGTGAGGTAGATATCATTTTCATTTTACATGGAAATAGGCCTTGGAGAGGAGAAGTGATTTGCTCAAGATTATGCAGCTGGCCAAAGACAGAAAATAATATGCTAATTGTAGTGTACTATTCATGAACTTTAAAATACCATAGCATGCACAGAAAACTCCAGTTCCATCTATGGGATCAATAGGCAGGGTGGGCATTTAACTTACTCCCTGGTTTGTCTGGGACTGAGGGATTTCTCCAGACAGGAGACTTTCAGTGCTAAAACCAGGGAGGTTCTGGGCCAAGTAGGATAGTTTGGTGTCACTATCAGTAGGCTGGGCATCTTCATTCCTATGCTTCTTACACTTGAATGTGCATTGGAATCAGTTGGAGATCTTGTTCACCAGCTTCTGATTTAGATTCTATGAGTAGGTCTGGGGATGGCCTGAAGATCTGTTTTTCCAACCAGCTCTCAGAAGATGTGGATACTGCTCATCTGTTTCTACTCTGAATAACAAAGCATCCTTGTCCATTCTCAGGGCTCACCAGACCTCATCAGTCAGAATCTGAATGTTAACAGATAACCCAGGTAGTTCACTCAGTCAAGTTTGAAGAGCTCTGTTCTAGTCCAATCTGATCATTGGGAGGTAGTCTTCACCTGTGCATATTTTTCTTGCTTTCGGTGAACCTTGTGACAGCTTTCACCAGTGACTGGCAAACCATGTGACAGCTTTCACCAGTCTGCCTCTTTCCTCCTTCTGTGGGAGTCCAGACATCTCTTTCTTGCACATTTACCTATTGGCTCATTCCTTTTTCTCCCCTAATACCCTGTAACTTTCTTGAACCCAATTATTTAAGCTCTGTGCTGGATGTTTGTTTCTGTGGCTATTATTCTATGAAAGAAAATTAATCTATTTGAAGAAATCAGATGTCAGCAATAAAGGGGGGCCTTAAAATCATTTACTTTCAACTGTAAAACTGCCCATCGGAATATAGTTTATAAGAAGACTGTGGCAACAGTAAAATTGTTCCCTATGGCACCAGGAAAAAAATAAAATTTATTTACGCTCCATGCTCCCTCTTGCCAAGATATTGCTTGAGTGTAATGAAAAGTTTGTAGAAATCATTTTTTCAGTTATTATTGCTATGTTTTTACCTGTTAGCCATTGTTTTAAGTGAGTTACCTTTTATCATTTAATATTCATAATGATTCCATGAGGTAGATACTAGTATTATCCCCAATTGTCAGATGAAACAACTGAGCAGAAAAGTACTAACCAGTTGTCCAAGGTCAAAGAGCTAGTAAGTGGCCAAGTCAGGATGAGGGATCCAGGCAGTTCAGATCAAGAGCAAATGTTCTTTTTTTTTTTTTTTTTTTATTTTTTTTAATTAATTTTTTATTTTCAGCATAACAGTATTCATTATTTTTCACCACACCCAGTGCTCCATGCAATTCGTGCCCTTAATAATACCCACCACCTAGTACCCCAACCTCCCACCCCCCACCCCTTCAAAACCCTCAGATTGTTTTTCAGAGTCCATAGTCTCTTCTTAACCACCATACTACACATTGACTTTATTTTAGCCCAATATTTCTTTTCTCCAAAGTGTTGACTACCATTTAGAATTATTTTTATTTTCATTCTCTCTTCTTGGAAATTTAACTTCCTTATGAAAAGGGATCATGCTTCCCTGGCTCTTTATTATATTTCAAGTGTCTGGCACATACTAAGCACTTAGTAAATATTTATTAAGTAAGTGAATAAATGATAAAGCATTGTGGAGCTTGCAGTCTTTAACATGCAAAGTCTAAGAGGCCACAGAAGAGAGAAAGGATGTTAGTCTAAGGGAATTACAGTATTCCTAAATACTCCTACCTGCAAAGCGTTGGGACTTTGGAAGTGCGGTTGACACTTACACTGCGTGTGTTAGGCAGACTTCCATTTGAGACTGTTACGAGTCTCCATGTTAATAGTTAAGTTGGAAAGGCCTTTTCAAGAAGCCATATGTGTATATATTATAATTATATATAAATCTATCATAAATATATAAAAATAACATATATAAACAATTAAATATGTGTATTTTACTTTATTTTGGTTGAAGAAATCAAATTTTTTTTTTTTTTTTTTGCTTGGGTTTAAATGAAGCTCTTTTGGAAATAATGTTGCTGCTGTAAAGCATTTTCAGAACATTTAAAAATCATGCTTCCTAAATTAATTTGTAAGGTGTTGCAACTGCATTTAGCTAAAAACAGCAAACTGAGTGTGCACTACAGCTTGAAATGTTTATTGTGGTTACAATGTGCAGGATAATACCTTAAAAATCCCCTACTGCTCTGAAACTAAATCTTGTCCTTTTAGCTCACCAGGCTCCCTACTCCTTATCACCTCTTTATCTTTGTTCACCAGGAATGCCTTTCCCTTTGATTAGGCCTAGTACAGACCTTGAAGCATTTTAAGACCTACCCAGAATCCCCCGGTGCTTACCCAGAATCCCGCAGTGCTATGGAGGTTTTCAAGAAGACATCAGGCACCCTGGCACTTGCTTTCTCTGCCCTCTGGTATTTTCACCTTTGCCACAGCTTGTGATACCTTATTTTGGGGAATGAGTCGCCTCAAAGGAATAATAATAATAATTATTAATTATTTATTAATAATAATAGAAAATGAGTAAAAATAATAAAGGAATAATCCTTTGTTGTTGTTTGTTATGAGCAGTTCTTGCCTTCATCACTAGATCATACTTCGCTGAATGCAACACATACTTGGTCTTGTACCTTTCTAAGTATTACCAACCCCAGAACTGGACACATATCAGATGGGCAGAAAACATTGGTTGAATTATTCATTATTGATTTAACCATTATCTAAAGTCACATACGTGCCATTTGTGTCAGTGTTATGAAGAATGTTGTTTACTCCAGGTCTTTTTGAAGCTACTTAAAGTTGCTCTTAAACTTGCTTCTATCTCGTTGATAGGAAGGTTTTCTCTTTTCTTTTTTCTTCATAGAACATAATTCTTTGTGATTGCGAGTCTGAGATAGAAGGGAAGCAGAGAGAAAAACCATTTCATCTTCCTGCTAAGTATATGGGGCCCTTGGGGCTTTTAAGAGCCACCTCTAAATCAATTGAACAGCTATTTTTACTAAAAGATGGGATGTAATTTCTCAAATACTTAAGAGTTCCTTTATCAGATTATTATTACTGTTTGCATTTTATATTCAACAAAACCCGAAACATTTAGACATGTTTTTATTAAGTCTTTTATTTTTGGACACCATGGGTGCATGACTCACTTATTCTTATGTATGCATGTGTGAATAGCTTTGTAAGGATGAATATACCACTTTCTTATAGATCTATTTTTTTTTGTTTTTTTAAATTTAATTTTGAATTTTAAACAATTTCATCTTTGTAAAATTTCTATTTCCATTTAATCACAATTATGGGAAAGATGATTAACTTTATACATAGCCTATTATCTTATCTAGAAAACTAGATTCTATTCATTTAACAGAGAGAGAGTATGAGTAGGGAGAACAGCAGGCAGAGTAAGAGGGAGAAGCGGGCTCTCTGCTGAGCCAGGAGCTGGATGTGGGACTCAATTCCAGGACCCTGGGATCACAACCCGAGCCAAAGAGCTGCTTAACAAACTGAGCCACCGAGGTGTCCCTAGCAAATTAGATTCTAACGGTAAATTATGAATGCAGATGAAGCATTCTGGGATGCCTCTTAACTCCCCCAAGTCTTACACATGCCTAGTTAATTTCCTTTATGGGGTGAGAAATGTCACCTTAGGGCCAGAAAAAAGATAGTGATATGTGGGTAAAATGTATTGCACTGCTAGTAAATCTTGGATCAATTTACAAGTTAACAAGAAGGACCTGAGAGTTTAGGATTAAGTCGACTATTTTAGATCAAAATAACTGGGAAGAGGTCCTAAAAAAATATTTGCCTACTAGGCTTGAAGAGAACATTGTGAGGCTAACTGGATGGTAGAAAAATCTTGGGGAAGGGACACCTGGGTGGCTCAGTGGTTTAAGCCTTTGCCTTCAGCTCAGGTCATTGTCTCAGCGTCCTGGGATTGAGCCCCGCATCCGGCTCTCTGCTCGGCGGGGAGCCTGCTTCCCCACCCCTCTCTCTGCCTGCCTCTCTGCCTACTTGTGACCTCTCTCTCTCTCTCTCTCTCTCTCTCTCTCTGTCAAATAAATAAATAATCTTTAAAAAAAGAAAAAGAAAAGTCTTGGGGAAGAATAACTGCACAAGAAGCCTTCAGGTAGCTGAACAGAGTTAAGGAGATGGTGAAAGAGATATCAGGTGAATACCCAGGTCTATTTCTGGATGGGGCCAAGAAATGGTATCCAGCTGATGATCATGAAGTCTCATTCTGGGATAGATTTAGGTCTGGGAATACAGTTGAGTAACAAGCCCTCAAGAGATTCAGATCATCGGGTAAGCTTGAGAAGCACTGATTATTCTCAGACGTCCAGAGGCTTGGCCCCAGGCCGGTTCTGGAACCAAGAATTCAGGTAGAAGTTTCTTAGACTGACTAAAGAAAATCAGGTAAGCTTGCAGTTTCCCAGTGACCCAGTCAAAACCAGACCCTGTGGTGGTGGTAGATTTGTGTTCCATTTTGAGGACTTTGAGGTATAGAGGAAGGGAAGTCCCAGTTTAGGTTAGGGTTTTAAACCACCAGACCTGCTAGTACTCCTTCTAGTCCCACACCTGGTCAGACCACCATTATTTACAGTCATTAGAAAATTTATATTGTATTAAGCAAATTGAGTACTTTTGGTTCAGTAAAACCTGGTGTAAAGGAAGGTTTTGTTAATGCTATAAAAGTATTCTGTGAAAATAAGCCCAAATGCAACAGTTTTGTGGTACACTTCTGATATATATATATTAAAAAAAAATCAATCTGATGATGACCTGATGCTAAATGCTAAATTTTCTCTCTCTGCAATAGTAGTTTCAAATTTTAGCTGCCTCAGGACTGCTTCAAGAGCTTATTAAACACAAGTTGTTGGGTCTCAATCCCAGAGTTTCTGATTTAGACCGAGCTCAGCATATAATTTGCATTTTTAAGAAATTCTCAGGTGATACTATTGTGCAGGTCCTAAGACAAGACTTTGAGAACAGCTCTCCTGGCAGGTACAGTGAGAACAGAGGGAGCCTAATTTGTATTGCTTATTGAACTTAGTAAATACAGTATTTAATTTTTGTATTGCCCAAAGGATGAAAACTCCATATATAACAATTATATATATATTAAATACTAATTTGATAATATACCACTAAAAAAGAAAAATGTGTTTTTTAAACCTAATAAAAAGCAGAGAGCAAACAATCCCATTGATGAGCAGTTAGAGTGTAATGCTGATTTGAATGATAAGAAAGGCCAAAATTGTTACTTTGGCAATAATACCTAAAGAAAAATATTTTATTCTGCTTTCTTTGAGAGAAATTAGAGCAATACAGTTGACCATATTTTGATTATTAATGCTAAAATCCATATATATATATATATACATATATATATATATACACATTTAAAAGGATTAACTTACTGTTTTTGTTCCTTGGTTTTAAGACTTTATTTTTTTTAGGGTAGTTTTAGGTTTACAACAAAATTGTGAGGGTGATACAGACATTTTCCACATACCTTCTACCCCCCCCCTACACACATAGCTTGCCCTATTATCACCATCATTTGCTAGATGCTACATTTTTTACCATGGATAAATCTACATTAACATATCATAATCACTCAAAAGTCCATAGACTACCTTAGAATTCACTGCTGGTGTACATCCTTTGGGTTTGGGCCATTGTATTCTTTTGTTTCTTTTTATTGAAAGAAAAATAATTCAATTTTATGACAAACATATGAATCCATAATTTTTCTATATAATTTTAAAATGTTGAAAAGTTGTGTGTGTGTTTTGAATGATTACATTCATAGGTAGATCTAATATGAGATCGTCCAAAAGTAATTTTGGTATTACACAAAAATTTAGATTAAAAGTATTTCTTAAATTCTGTTTTGTTCAATTCGTACTGGCCATACAGTAAAATATTAGAAAAGTTATAATTTTTTAGTGCTTTGTTATGTTTACGTCCCTCATGTATCATCACACTGTCATAATACCTAATACTTTCAACCTCTTAGGAGCTTGTGGTCGACTCAACTATTTTCTTAAAAAAAAAAAAAATACATTCTAGGGGCACCTGGGTGGCTCAGTAGGTTAAAGTCTCTGCCTTCGGCTCAGGTCGTGATCCCAGGGTCCTGGGATCCAGCCCAGCATCGGGCTCTCTGCTCAGCAGGGAGCCTGCTTCCCCCTCTCTCTGCCTGCCTCTCTGCCTACTTGTGATCTCTCTGTCAAATACGTAAATAAAATCTTGAAAAACAAACAAACAAAAGAATACTTTCTAAATGTAGACTTTTTAAATTTATAGGAATAATATAGTAAAGCAAAACAAGGATAAAGGGCCATTTAATAACACTTATGAAAATGTTAGCAATTCTTATTTAGCACTGGATTGATGGCTAGTAACATGGGTTTATATTACATATATTAACATGGTTTATATTATATGTATATTTCATAAAAATCACTGTGGGACACCTGACTTGCTCAGTTGGTAGAACACGTGACTCTTGTTGTTGGGGTTGTAAGTTTGAGCCTCATGTTGGGGCTGATAGAGATTACTTAAAAAAAAATTACTTAAGTAGAAAAAAATCATTATGATTTTATAAACAAAGACCAAAACTGTATATATCTCAGGATTTTTATACATAGTTACAACAATTTTTATGATGATAAAGACTTTTTAGAAGTATTTTCATAGAAACTTTGTAATATATAGTACAGCATAAGTTTTAAAAAAATTTATTCATTTATTTGACAGAGAGATAGTGAGAGAGAGAATACAAGCAGGGTGGGTGGGAGAGGGAGAAGTAGTCTCTCTGATGAGCAGGGAGCCCCACGCCTCAATCCCAGGACCCTGGGATCATAACTTGAGCTGAAGGCAGACACTTAACAACTGAGCCATCCAGGCACCCCTGTAGTATAGTATTTTTAAATATAGTACCCGTAATGTACCTTATGACCCCATGACTTATTTATTTTATAACTGGAAGTTTGTGCCTTTTGACCCTCTCCACTCATCCCTTCTCCTTGGCAACCACTAATCTGCTGTCTGCATCCATGAGCTTGAATTTTTTGTTTTGTTAGATTGCACATGTAAGTGATATCATATGATATTTATCTTTCTTTGACTTATTTAACATAATAACCTCAGGGTCAATTTATTTTGTCACAAATGTCATTTCTTTATGGCTGAATAATATTCAGTTGAACATATATGTACATTTCTTTATGCACTCCATTGATGGACATTCAGATTGTTTTTATATTTGGGTATTATAAATAATGGGGCAATGATTATGTTGGTGCATGCATTTTTTTAATTACTTTTTTAAAACTTCTTATAAATATCTAGAAGTGTAATTGCTGGATCATATGCTAGTTCTATTTTTAGTTTTTGAAGAATTTCTATACTGTTTTCTATAGTATATAGAAATATATATATATATATATATATATAGCTAGCCACTTTCTATAGTGGCTGTATTAATTTATATTCCCACCAGTAATGCCTAAAGATTCTTTTTTCTCCATATGCTCACCAACCCTTGATTTGAGATGATACCTTATTGTGATTTAGAAAAAGGTTCAGATCTTCTTTTCTTAAATTGTTTTTATGTGTATGTTTTGATTGCTGTTGAGTTGTATGAGTTCTTTATATATTTTGGATACTAGCCCCTCTTAAGATATGTTATTTGTGAATATTTTCACTCATTCAGTCAGTTACCTTTTCACTGATAGTTTTCTTTGCTGTGCACATTTTAAAAATTTTGATATAGTCTCATTTGTTTATTTCTGCTTTTGTTGTCATTACTTTTAAAGTCAGATCTTAAAAGTCATTACCAACACCAGTATCAAGGAGCTTACCATCTATGATTTCTTCTAAGAGTTCATGGGTTCAGGTTTCACATTCAAGTATTTAATCCGTTCTGAGTTAATTTTTGTGTATGGTGTAAATGGTACAGTTTCTTTTGCAAGTAATTGTCAGCTTTTCCCAATGCCATTTATTGAAAAGACCCTGCTTTCCTCATTGTATATTCTTGGCTCCTGTTGTAAATTAATTGATTATATATGCATTGACTTCTGAGTTTCTGAGCTCTCTGTTCTATTCCAATGATCAGTGTGTCTGTTTTTTGTTTGTTTGTTTTTGTTTTTGTTTTTTAGATTTTTAATTAATTTATTTAATAGAGATCACAAGTAGGCAGAGAGGCAGGTGGAGAAAGAGACAGAGGAAACAGGAAGCAGGCTCCCTGCTTAGCAGAGAGCCGGATGTGGGGCTCCATCCTAGGACCCTGGGATCATGACCTGAGCCGATGGCAGAGGCTTTAGCCTACTGAGCCACCCAGGTGTCCCAATTAATGTGTCTGTTTTTATGCCAATACCATACTGTTTGGACTACTATAACTTTGTAATATAGCTTCAAATCAGGGTGTATAATGCCTCCACTTTTGTTCTTTCTCAAGATTTCTTTGGCTATTTAGGGTCTTTTGTGGTTCCATACAAATTTTAGGATTTGGGTTTTATTTCTGTGAAAAATATAATTTTTGAAATAGAGATTGCTTTGAATTGGAGGTTGTCTTAAATTTTTCCAGTTCATGAGCACAAAATATCTTTCCATTTGTGTTAGTTTCTTTCACCAACATCTTATAGTTTTAAATGTATAGGTTTTTCACTTCCTGGCTTAAATTTACTTGTAGGTGTTTTTGTTATTGTTGTTGTTGTTTATTTTTCTTTTTGATTCAGTGGTGAATGGGATTTTTCTTAATTCTTCTTTTTGATAGCTCATTATTAGTATATGGAAATATAACAGATTTTTATGTATTGATGTATTGATTTTGTATACTGTAACTTAATGAATTTGCTTATTTAGTTTTTTGTTTGAGCCTTTGGGGTTTTCTACATATTACATGTCATTTCCAAATAGTGACTTTTATTATTTCCATTCCAATTCAGGTATCTTTTATTTCTTTTTCTTGGCTAATCACTCTGGCTAGGACTTCCAACACAGGTATACCTTGTTTTATTGAACATTGCTTTATTGCACTTCACAGACATTGTTTTTACAAATTAAAGTTTTGTGGCAACCCTGCACTGAGCAAATCTATTGGTGCCATTTTTCCAATAGCATTTGCTTACTTCACATCTGTCACGTTTTAGTAACTCTTGCAATATTTCAAACATTTTCACTGTATTTGTTATGGTTATCTGTGATCATTGATTATAGCCCACTGAGAGCTCAGATAATGACTAGCATTTTTTAGCACTAAAGTTTTTTGTTTGTTTGTTTTTAAGATTTTACATTTTAGAGACAGAGTGTGGGCAGAGAGGAAAGGGGAGGAGTTGGAAGGAAAGAATCTCAAGCCACCTCTGTACAAGGGTTTGATCTCAAGACCCTGAAATCATGACATTAGCTAAAACCAAGAGTCAGACATTTAAACAACTGAGCCACCCAGTCGCCCCACAATATAGTATTTTTTAAATTAAGGTATATATAGTGTTTGCTTTTTGTTGTTTTTTGTTTTGTTTTAGACCTAATATTATTGTACATTTAATGGGCAAGAGTTTATTTGACTAACATTATTGTGTCAGTCACTTTATTACTTCTTCTAGAAATGAATACACGGTATCTTCAATCTGTGCCTGAATTATGAATAAAAGTGGAGAGAGTGGGTATCCTAGTCTCATTACTGATCTTAGAGAAAACGTTTTCAGCTTTCCACTGGTGAGTGTGATGTTAGCTATGGGCTTCTCATATATGGCCTTTACTATGTTGAGGTACATTCTCTTCATATCCATTTTGTTGATCGTTTTTATCATTAGCGGGTGTTGAATTTTGTTAGATCTCTTCCTGAATCTCTTGAGATGATCATTAGATTTTATGCTTCAATTTGTTAATGTGATGTATCGTATTGATTTCTGCAAATGTTAAACTGTCCTCATAGTCCTGAAATAAATTCCACTTGACCGTGGTACATCATCCTTTTAATGTATTGTTGAATTGGGTGGTAATATTTTGTTGAGGATTTTTGCACCTATGTTCATCAGGGATATTAATCTCTAACTTTCTTTTGTGGGATGCCTTGCTGGTTTTCATAGTAGGGTAATGCTCGCCTCCTTAAATGAGTTTGGAAATGTTCCCTCCTTTCCTATTTTTGGAGGAGTTTAATGAGAAGGACTAATATTAAATCTTTGAGTAAATTTTTCAGTCTGGTTTTATACTTTTGTTTGCTAGGAGGTTTTTGATTACTGATACAGTCTCCTTTTTTTTTTTTTTAAGATGTTATTTATTTATTTGACAGAGCACAAGCAAGGGGAATAGCAGACAGAGGGAAAGGGAGAAGCAGACTCCCCACAGAGCAGGGGGAGCTCCATTCGGAACTCAATCTCAGAACCCTGGGTTTATGACCTGAGTTGAAGGCAGTCTCTTAACCACTGAGCCACCCAGGCACCCACTGATTCAATCCTTACTATGATTGGTCTATTCAAATTTTCTATTTATTTATGATTCAGGCTTGGAAAGTTGTATGTTTCTAGGAATTATCCATTTTTCCTAGGTTGTCCAATTTGTCAGTGTTTAATTGTTCATAGTAGTTTCCCTGATCTTTTGTATTTCTGTGGAATCAGTTTCCTCTTTTATTTCTGAATTCATTTAAGTCCTTTTCTTTTCTTGGTATTTCTAGCTAAAGATTTGTTATGTTTCTCTTTGCAAAGAACTAGCTCTTAGTTTTGATTTGGTTCTTTGTTTTTGTTTTGTTCTTTTTGTCTTTTTAGCCTCTAATTCATTTATTTCCACTCTGACCTTGGTTATTTCCTTCCTTACACTAGCTGGGCTTTGTTCTTTTTCTAGTGTCTTGAGGTATAAATTTTTGAGATTTTTCTTGATTTGAGGTAGGCATTTATTGTTACGAACTCCCTGTTAGAACTGCTGTTGTTGCATCAAATTTTGTTATGTGTTTTTCCATTTTCATTTGTCTCAAGATAAATTTTTTAAAACCTTTTCTTGATTTCTTTGATCCATTGGTTTTTCATTAGCATGTTGTTTCATCCCTATGTATTTGTGAAACTTCCAGTTTTCTTTTTGTAATAGATTTCTGGTTTTGTAACACTATGGTGAGAAGAGATGTTTGATAGGATTTTAGTCTTCTTAAGTTTATTAAGACTTGTTTTGTGATCTAACATGTGACCTGTCCTAGAAAATGTTGGATATGCACTTGAGAACCATATGTATCTATTGCTTTTGGATGGAATGTTTTATGTATATCTGTTAAGTCCATCTGGTCTAACTCATTGTTTAAGGCAGATATTTTATTTTCTGTCTCAGTGTTCTATCCGTTGTTGCAAGTGAGGTATTAAAATCCCCTACTGTAATTGTGTTGCTATTTCTCCCTTTCAGTCTGTTAATACTTGTTTTATATATTTAGGTACATAAATATTACAAATGTTTTATCTTCTTAGATTAACCTCTTCATCATTATTTAATTCCTCCTTTGTTTCTTATTAGTCTTTTTTGGTCCATTTTGTCTGATTATAGCTTATATTTGTATTACTTTAAGTGTCCTCAATGATAAATGAAAGGATTGGGCTATTACCAGGTAGTCTTAAAAATACTTATTTAATTCATTAATGTCAAGAATTCACTAGAAATATTGATTATCTAATTTTTTCTTCTAAAAGTTAAACCTAGAATTATTTTTTTTACCAATAAATAATATTTCTTGAATTTATGTTCATGCAAATTTTACTTACTGGTTTCATATCCAGATAATTTATTAAAAATTTTTTTCTTCTGATTAAACAATAAAATGATGTGATAAAAGTGTTGAAGAAATTGATTTGCTGAAGGGAAAAAAAATGAGAGAGAGACAAAAAAAAAAAAAAAAACAGACTCAGTGGTAGGGAACAAACTGATGACTACCAGAAGGAGGTGGGTAGGGGAATGGGTTAAATAGGTGATAGGGTTTAAGGAGTGCACATGTCATGTTGAGCACAGGGTAATGTATGGAAGTATTGAATTACTATATTGTATACCTGAAACTAATATAGCATTGCGTGTTAACTAACTGGAATTAAAATTAAAAATTAAAAAATGAAATAAAATCATGCAAACTTAATGTCGATTACTCATGAATAAGCACTGTTTCCATTTGAATATATATGTTTTCAGAAGTTTTACTATGCAAATGTAATTATATTTAAAAACAGAAATAAAATATTTTACTTATAGCTTTAAAAATTGATTTGCTAAAATGTTTTTTGGCTGCCTTTGAGTTTAATCATATAGGGTGAGAATGTTTATGGATGGGAACTTAAACCCATAGCTATAGGGCAGTGATTAAAATTAGTACATTTACAGTTGAGGGATGGATCTTGATTAACCCCATACTGAATATTATTGTAAACTAATGTTATGTAACACATGGTTTTAACTTGGCCAATAATGCTGCTGTTAATCTTTATTCCCTACAGAAAAACTAAGGGGGTGATGGAGGGATACCATTGGCTATCTGTAGTCCAAATAAGTAAAACATTAGACAACAGCCATATGGTCTGAAACTATTTAGCTTTATTTTTATTTACTCAAAGTCAATTATGCCACATCTTCCAAAGGGATAAATGCACACTGGGGAATATTTTGCTGAGAGAACATTACTTTCTAAGAGCCTTAAAGCACTTAACCTTCATTCGGCATCTCCAGTCTGTTCCCATAACTTGTTCTGGTATCACCATCCTGCTTCTGTGTTACTGCTTCAAAACATTTGTTTTGGCAACAAAATTCTCTTAATACAGCTTTTTGTAGTGCCATTTTCTATCTGAACTTAAGGCATGCTTATCTCAAGGGATAAAAATGGAGAAATGGCTTCTTCTGTGTGAAATCATTAATTTACCAGCTTTGATCAAATAGTTTTTGGCCAGCTGAAGGGAAAAGCAAAACAAGTTTTGCTGATGAGATCTTACTGCCCCGTGGCTTTTAGTGGAATATTTTGGTCCTTGGCAGGCTTTACCCTGGATGTCTTTTCTAGTCTTAGCAGCCCTTGTCTGCTGATACGGGCTAGCATCATAGAAGGAGGATGTTCTTGAAAGATAGATACAGGATAGTTCAGCGCATTCAGATGCCACTAGATTGTGATTTGCCACTGGATCCCAACACATAACCTACACGTTGTCTCACTTTTCCAATTATGCACAATTACATTTTATCAGACATTGTATCAGACATTTTATAATCAAGAGACTACTGTCTTTTAAAAAATATATTAGTTCTAATTTTTAAAATGGCCAGACTTTAACTTCCTACCAAAATGTTTTAGCTTTTGAGATTTGCAGTACCGCTTGATTTACGATGTAACACAGCTCTCATTCTTCCCAGAGTGGATTTTTTTTCCCCTTTGACTCCTAGAACTCCCTTGGGGGATATCATATTTGTACATGGCCCAGTTCTCTTAGCCATAGTGTATGGGCCCAAAGGTGAGCTTCTAACATGATCTTACAGATTCACCCACTGAGGACAGACTAATTCTGGTTATTCCAAGTTTCACAGCTTGAGGAATTTTCTTCCTGGCCCAGTTTATTGGTCAGTGAACCAATTTCTTTATAGTCACTTTCAGTGAGTTTGTTTTCTGTTGACTATAGAGAAATATCATGTGTAGAGAAAGTGAATCATAAAGCCAATGTTCAGGTAAGTAGAGAAGAGAGTTAGAGCAGCTTGATGGTATTCAAATTTGTAATTCCAGTTGTACCTGAAACTCCTGTACATTCTGGCCTCTATTCTAGCTTGGTTGTTTATCAGATACTCTTGTATCCTTCTAAGAGTTTTTCCATTTTGCTTTATGAAATCTGAGTTGGCTTCTGCTAGCAATAGACAAGAAAACCTAACTAATACATGGGTATAGCAGAGGGTCTAAGGTCTGAAGTGTGCCATGAGAAAGTGGTCTTGTCCCACTTAGAGTACAATGCTTACATTGTGTTTCCTTTAGGGTGATCCCAGCAGACTACACTATTTGGATACTCTAAGACCTATGCTTTGTGAATCAGTGTCTTTATTAAGGATCGTTTTCATAAAATTAATATGACTTGGGTTAAAAACATGGAAAAACAATAAAAACTATTACTGTTGCAATCGATATGAAGATTTTCAGCTACATTGTAAAGACTACTCCTTGAAACAAACAAACAAAAACTACAAAAACCAGGAATAAGAATGTACAGCAATGCCACCAAGATTAATGAGTGTGTTATGTCTAAAATATACTGAGTGTGTAGAGAAATGCAACTGATTTCTGTGCATTGATTTTATATCCTGACACTTTACTGAATTCCTGTATAAGTTCTAGCAGTTTTGGAGTGGAGTCTTTTGGGTTTTCCACATATAGTATCATATCATCTGCGAAGAGTGATAATTTGACTTCTTCTTTGCCGATTTGGATGCCTTTAATTTCCTTTTGTTGTCTGATTGCTGAGGCTAGGACCTCTAGTACTATGTTGAATAGCAGTGGTGATAATGGACATCCCTGCCGTGTTCCTGACCTTAGTGGAAAAGCTTTCAGTTTTTCTCCATTGAGAATGATATTTGCCGTGGGTTTTTCATAGATGGCTTTGATGATATTGAGGTATGTGCCCTCTATCCCTACACTTTGAAGAGTTTTGATCAGGAAGGGATGCTGTACTTTGTCAAATGCTTTTTCAGCATCTATTGAAAGTATCATATGGTTCTTGTTCTTTCTTTTATTGATGTGATGTATCACATTGACTGATTTGCGGATGTTGAACCAACCTTGCAGCCCTGGAATAAATCCCACTTGGTCGTGGTGAATAATCTTTTTAATGTACTGTTGAATCCTATTGGCTAGTATTTTGTTGAGTATTTTCGCATCTGTGTTCATCAAGGATATCGGTCTATAGCTCTCTTTTTTGGTGGGATCCTTGTCTGGTTTTGAGATCAAGGTGATGCTGGCCTCATAAAATGAGTTTGGAAGTTTTCCTTCCATTTCTATTTTTTGGAACAGTTTCAGGAGAATAGGAATTAGTTCTTCTTTAAATGTTTGGTAGAATTCCCCCGGGAAGCCATCTGGCCCTGGGCTTTTGTTTGTTTGGAGATTTTTAATGACTGTTTCAATCTCCTTACTGGTTATGGGTCTGTTCAGGCTTTCTATTTCTTCCTGGTTCAGTTGTGGTAGTTTATATGTTTCTAGGAATGCATCCATTTCTTCCAGATTGTCAAATTTATTGCCGTAGAGTTGCTCATAGTATGTTCTTATAATAGTTTGTATTTCTTTGGTGTTAGTTGTGATCTCTCCTCTTTCATTCATGATTATATTTATTTGGGTCCTTTCTCTTTTCTTTTTGATAAGTCGGGCCAGGGGTTTATCAATTTTATTAATTCTTTCAAAGAACCAGCTCCTAGTTTCGTTGATTTGTTCTATTGTTTTTTTGGTTTCTATTTCATTGATTTCTGCTCTGATCTTTATGATTTCTCTTCTCCTGCTGGGCTTAGGGTTTCTTTCTTGTTCTTTCTCCAGCTCCTTTAGGTGTAGGGTTAGGTTGTGTACCTGAGACCTTTCTTGTTTCTTGAGAAAGGCTTGTACCGCTATATATTTTCCTCTCAGGACTGCCTTTATTGTGTCCCACAGATTTTGAACCGTTGTATTTTCATTATCATTTGTTTCCATGATTTTTTTCAATTCTTCTTTAATTTCCTGGTTGACCCATTCATTCTTTAGAAGGATGCTGTTTAGTCTCCATGTATTTGGGTTCTTTCCAAACTTACTTTTGTGGTTGAGTTCTAGCTTTAGTGCATTGTGGTCTGAAAATATGCAGGGAATGATCCCAATCTTTTGATACCGGTTGAGTCCTGATTTAGGACCGAGGATGTGATCTATTCTGGAGAATGTTCCATGTGCACTAGAGAAGAATGTGTATTCTGTTGCTTTGGGATGAAATGTTCTGAATATATCTGTGATGTCCATCTGGTCCAGTGTGTCATTTAAGGCCTTTATTTCCTTGCTGATCTTTTGCTTGGATGACCTGTCCATTTCAGTGAGGGGAGTGTTAAAGTCCCCTACTATTATTGTATTGTTGTTGATGTGTTTCTTTGATTTTATTATTAATTGGTTTATATAGTTGGCTGCTCCCACGTTGGGGGCATAGATATTTAAAATTGTTAAATCTTCTTGTTGGAGAGACCCTTTGAGTATGATATAGTGTCCTTCCTCATCTCTTATTATAGTCTTTGGCTTAAAATCTAATTGATCTGATATAAGGATTGCCACTCCTGCTTTCTTCTGATGTCCATTAGCATGGTAAATTCTTTTCCACCCCCTCACTTTAAATCTGGAGGTGTCTTCGGGCTTAAAATGAGTTTTTTGGAGGCAACATATAGATGGGTTTTGTTTTTTTATCCATTCTGATACCCTGTGTCTTTTGACAGGGGCATTTAGCCCATTCACATTCAGGGTAACTATTGAGAGATATGAATTTAGTGCCATTGTATTGCCTGTAAGGTGACTGTTATTGTATATGGTCTCTGTTCCTTTCTGATCTACCACTTGTAGGCTCTCTCTTTGCTTAGAGGACCCCTTTCAATAGATGTGGTATATATACACAATGGAATACTATGCAGCCATCAAAAGAAATGAAATCTTGCCATTTGCGACAACATGGATGGAACTAGAGCGTATCATGCTTAGCGAAATAAGTCAAGCAGAGAAAGACAACTATCATATGATCTCCCTGATATGAGGAAGTGGTGATGCAACATGGAGGCTTAAGTGGGTAGGAGAAGAATAAATGAAACAAGATGGGATTGGGAGGGAGACAAACCATAAGTGACTCTTAATCTCACAAAACAAACTGAGGGTTGCTGGGGGGAGGGGGTTTGGGAGAAGGGGGTGGGATTATGGACATTGGGGAGGGTATGTGCTTTGGTGAGTGCTGTGAAGTGTGTAAACCTGGTGATTCACAGGCCTGTACCCCTGGGGATAAAAATATATGTTTATAAAAAATAAAAAGTTAAAAAAAAAATAAAAAAAAAGTAAAATATACTGAGTGTGTCCAAGCAAGAAACCCTATATGAGAGACAATGGAGAGGTTGCCTGGTGGCCCAGAGGGTTAAGCCTCTGCTTTTGACTCAGGTCATTATCTTAGGGTTCTGGGATCTCCCCGCATTGGGCTTTCTGCTCAGTGGGAAGCCTGCTTCCCCCCTCTCTCTTCCTGCCCCTCTGCCTACTTGTGATCTCTCTCTGTCAAATAAATAAATAAAATCTTAAAAAAAAAAAAAACAATGGAGAGAATGTGGCTAATATCCTTTGAGACATTGTGAGTTAATTCAGAAATGCTTGTTTCTGAATAAACATTTCATAAAGCCACTATTTCAGTAAATTATTTAAAATTATTTTATTCTTTATAATTAATGTGTTAATGCATTATCTTTTTATCCTCCTAGAAAATGATTAGAAAAGTACAGCCCTCATGCTAAATTTGGCCCACTGCCTGTTTTTGTAAGTAAAGTTTTTTGGAAAAAAGCCATGCCCATTCATTTAGTATCATCTATGGCTGCTTTCACACTGTAATGGCAAAGTTCAGCACTTGAGAAAGAGAACATGTATCCTGAAAAGCCTCGATATATTGCGTGACTGTTGATAGAAAAAGTTTGCTGACCTCTGTTCTAAAATTATTTGTTTTTATGTAAGAAAATTGATTTAAATATAAGTGTATTTTTGAAATAAGTTCAACTCTTCAGGAATAGAACCTGTATAAATTTAGAAACAGATCAGTATATTTTATATTTCTTTAGTCTACTACATCTTATGTGTATAAATTTAGATCAATTAATAAACCGCCTTATTCTTGTTATAGCTCTCCTGATTAAGTCTTCCATTTTTGTGAAAAAAAATCTCAGAATTTGAACTGCATTTCTGAATGTTTTATAATTTGTTTTATAATTTTATAACCTCCAGAAATGGCCCTTCTTATATACAACTTTCCCTGTTGTATATAGCTCCCTGGGACCCACAGAGGCTGTTCTAAATTCCTTCCTCTCATCTATGCAGATTTCTACTTCTTATATTCTGTTTAGTCTTGAGGACCATCATGAAATGAATGATTTTTCCAGAAGTTGGATACCTAGCACGGCTTAGGCCATAATCCCATGATAGTAAAGGTTCAGGAATTGTATCTCTAGGTGGCACACTCTAAGGAAACTGGATCATAAATTGACATCTCAGTTAAAATTTTACCTCTGTCATTTATTCTGGAGTGCTATTATTTAAGTTACTTAATTTTTACAAACATCTTTACATGATCAGAAGCATTCATGCACACCTGTATAATAGTGCAAACCTGTATTTTATTGTTCTGACCTCATTTCTTAGGATTCTCTCCTTCCTTTCCTCACATCAGATAGGTATGCTCTCACCTCTTGGTCTTTGCTCATGGTGTCCCTTCAGTCTGGGGTACCTTCTCCAGGATATTTGTGTGGCTTATTCTTTCGTATCCTCAATGGCTTTCTGGGCATCTCTATTGAAAATTAAGCAGACTCTTGCAGACTCTATTCACTGTTCATATTTTTTCTTTAGCATTTATCATTCTGTGACACAAAATGTTTTACGGTTCCATTTTGTCTCTTTGAGAAGGAGACAGTTGGCCTCTTTGAGTTCAGAACTTTTTTTACTTTTTGTTTCATGATGTATTCCTGGTATCCAGAATGGAAGGTTCTCTTAAAATAAGGTTGAAGAAATGAAAAAAATGGCATCAACCATTTGGAAATGAATGAATGAGATATAATTTGTAAAGGAGGTAAATGGTTGGGGCGCCTGGGTGGCTCAGTGGATTAAGCCGCTGCCTTCGGCTCAGGTCATGATCTCAGGGTCCTGGGATCGGGTCCCGCATCGAGCTCTCTGCTCAGCAGGGAGCTTGCTTCCCTCTCTCTCTCTCTCTGGCTGCCTCTCTGTCTACTTGTGATTTCTCTCTGTCAAATAAATAAATCTTTAAAAAAAAAAAAAGGAGGTAAATGGTATACATTAAATGTATGTAAACTCTAAAATAGCAGATTTCTATTCTTGCTTATATGGCCAACATTTTACAGCTGCTTGATTTTTCCATGATTAGAAAAGATTTTGTTGTTGTTGTTGTTTTGTGCAATTGGAGTAGCTCACCAGAATATAAGTATCCAATAACTTTTATTCCTTATATTTAGGGTTTAAATCTCGATTCTATTTATATTCTTAGGGCCCAGTAATGGAAATATAAAGCTACTTTGGCTCACTGATTCTCCTCCTCTCCCTCCTATTCTGCTCTCCCTCCCTGCTGTCCTCTTCAGTTTCATAAAGGCCCTGGATCTCTTCCATTCGCCATGCAGTTCAGTAATGATACCTTCAGATTTCAAAGAGTAATTCCTATGTTCATAGTCATGTGCTTAGGAGATATTTTCAATAAAAAAGTGTCAAATAAGCAAACACTATATAATTTCAAATAAATTCAATTACATGTCTTCTCATGGAAACACAGACTTATAAAGGTCATAATTCAGTACAAAGAACTGAATTTAAAAATCCCATTATATTTTGACACAAGGTTTAAAAGCACACCATTTGGGGAACTTAACACTTCAGTATCATGTTTGGCTTCACTATTTACTATGTGAACGGAAACCATGACAACAACATTTGAAGGCCTTTTTCCAGATTTTTCTATTAATGTATATGCGTGCATGTGTTTTTGAAAAGCTCTTAAGAGAATGTGAGAAACATATTCCAGATAAAACTACTTGAACATTAGGAAAAAGCCTCTCCTGCTATTAGAGTGGGACATTCATTAATCACTGCTCTAGTGGTTACTCTTATGTCACACTTTAGTACTGATTTTTGGTATAGTCTTTGAGACCTTCCTGATAAAGCATAAAGATGCTTAATTTTAGGAAGCACTTACGTGGTATTTGTTTATCACAGCTTAGACACTAAGAAATGTTTGTGCCTTTTCCTGCCTTTCCATAGAGTATGTTTCAGAAAAAAGAATGATAAATCATTTGGTTTCATGGTGTCTGTTAAAAGTCAATTTAGATCTAAATTTCCAATTTTTTTGTTAACATATGCTGAATGCTCATTTTATAGATTAAATAGAATGATTTATTCCTTTTGAAGAAAAGCCTATTTATATTGCTCCAAGAAAAGTCATACTTTATTAAATATTTTGGTGGCAATAACTTATCTAAACATGTATTATAAAGGTTAAAGACTTTAAAAGTTTACCCCAATACTACACATCAAATGATAACATTTAAAAGATTTATCATAAATCATGCATTCAAATTACAGTTTTATAGGTACAAATCTCATAACCAGTGCTCTCCCCACCCCACCCCACCCCCCCAGGGGCAGGGAGGAAGTTACATTTTTAAGTTTTTCCTTACCAAGTACACATAAAGATTTTTTAAAGAAAAACTGCTATTCTGAATAGTATATTTATCTGAAACTCCTTTAAGATTTCTCAGTCAGAAACAAATGATTATAACCTGTATTATACATCTTAATAAAAAGGCCAAATTACACTATTTTCCATTATTCATTAATTAAATACCGAGTGCCTATTATATACAAATTTAATTTAGAAATATCTCTGCGTGGTATTTGGGGAATTTTTTTTTTGACATTTTTAATTTTTTATTTTTTTTATAAACATATATTTTTATCCCCAGGAGTACAGGTCTGTGAATCACCAGGTTTATACACTTCACAGCACTCACCATAGCACATACCCTCCCCAATGTCCATAACCCCACCCCCTTCTCCCAAACCCCCTCCCCCCAGCAACCCTCAGTTTGTTTTGTGAGATTAAGAGTCACTTATGGTTTGTCTCCCTCCCAATCCCAACTTGTTTCATTTATTCTTCTCTTTTTCTCAACATTTTATGAAGAAGATTTTACAAAGGTATTACAATGTTAGTTAAAATTAATTGAAATAATGAAAAGATGCCAGCTATAATAAGATATTTTTTCTATTTTTTTATAGAAAATATAGAAAGGAGAAAGGTTTAACTTGATGTTTTCTAGACAACCTGATGTTAGCTGTGTTTTATGTACACTTGGAAATGAAATTAAAGAATGCAAAATGTTAGGAGTTCATAAAATATTTCTTTTTTTTTTTAAGGTTTGTGGGTTTATTTGCATCTCCCCTAAAAAAAAAAAAAGTACATTGAAGTCATAATCCTTAGTACCTGTGAATGCTACCTGTTTTGATAAAAAGGTCTTCACAGATGTAGTCAAAGTGAAGTCCTAATGGATTAGTAAGAGAGCCATGTGAAGACAGTGAAACACAGTGAGAATGTCATGTCATGTTAGAAACAGACATTAGAGCAGTGGGTCTTTAAGCCAAGAAAAGTCAAGTATTTCTAGCCACCATCAGAAAATTGGAAAGAGGCATAGAACAGATTCTCCCTCAGAACCCTCAGAAAGATTCAACCCTGCCAACACATTGATTTTGGACTTTTTATCTCCAGAACTGTGAGAAAATAAATTTATGGTGTTTTAAGATAACCAGTTTGTGGTAATTTGTTATAGCAGCCCTAGGAAATTAATATAGCATCTCTAATTTATAAAAGATATCCCCTTTTGGCTAATTAAAGAAGAATCTCACTAAACTTATATTGAAAATCACAGAAGATATAAACAAAAGCTTCTCTCATTTCAGGAAATTTATCCATAGGATAAGTTTATAAAATTAATAAACCCAAGATAATGCATAATGCGTAAGACAGGAAACCAAACAACGGTAACTTCAACAAAATAGAAATTTCACAATTACTGGAAGATTTCCATAGGGAGTCATGAAGGAAGGCAAGGATTAACCTTATGCTCCATTTGTCTTGTCCCACTATATTTTACACATGTTTTCCACTCTGGATCATTGCTTGACTTCTAGCCATCTCTCTCCATTTGTCAGTGAGAAGAAAGGAGATAAAGATCACACCACACACCTCCACTCCCCCTCCCCACCCCTTAAGGATACTTCTCAGAAGCCACATATTGTATCTTTGTTCCTATCCTTTAGGCTAAAAGTAAGTCATATGGCTTCAGTTTGCTGCAAAGTAAACTGGGATCTATAGCTTTTCTTCCTGGTGGGTATGTGTGGATATGTGCATACCTAAAAATCGAGGATTCTATCAATAATAATTGGTAGAATAATATTCTACCAATAATGGAGAAGAGAATGAATATGGGGGCAACCACCAGCCTCTGCTAGACCCCCAAAAAAATCTAGAAGTAAAGCCCATTATTTTGTAGTAGAAACTTTAATAGAAAGAATCATGTTTTACTTTGCGATAACAGTTGAAATGAAAAGTAAGACACAAAATGAAATGGACCTCCCCCAACCAGAACTCTCAATTCTGTTGTCTAAGTACCTCAGGGATCTTTTGACTTCTTTCAATCTCCATTGACTATAACACCTTTCACCTAGATCGCTGCAATGGTATTTTCCTAATTAGTCTTCCTGCCTCTCTCATCTTGCACCTTGCAATGTATCTTTACCCTTTATTGATTTTCAATATGTTAAAGATAAATTCTGAGATTTGAATATTGCTTACAAAGTCCCATGTGAGCTTCTCACCTCTCACCCTCATTCTGCCACTCTTCTTTGTGGCCCCTGTGCTTCCGTCACTCTGGGTTTTCCTTGGTCCCTTCATTATTTAACAGTCTCTTAAAGCCTCATCACTGTACCCATTTTTCCCACTGCCTGGACTTTTTGTATCTACCATTTTTACCTAGGCAACTTCTTACTCTTTATTTTTTAAAATACTTCACTTATTTATCAGAGAGGGAGAGTAAATGAGAGAACACAAGCAGGGTGGCAGCAGGCAGAGGGAGAAGCAGGCTCCCTGCTGAACAATGAGCCCATTGTAGGACTCCATCCCAGGGACCCAGGATCATGACCAGAGTTGAAGGCAGATGCTTAATCAACTGAAGTACCCAGGCATCCTTCTACTCATTCTTAAAATCTCAGCTTACAATTTATGTTCTTAGCGAACCCTTCTTCAACTCATTTTTTTTTAGTTCAAGTAGGCTCCCTATACAGTTTCTTTGCTATTTTTTCCAATTATCAATCTCTCTTGGAATTTCTTATTTAATACTTTCTTCACCTCCCTGCTAGAGAAGGACCTCTTTATTTTGTTTTCTTCTTTATCTCCAATGCCAATGTAGACTGTGGGGTATATTAATAGTAAGAGCTCACTAATTTTTTTACTAGATTAAAATATTCTTCAATTTTATGAGAAAAGCAGTTATGAATTAACATTTAAAACATTTTTATGAATATTCTGTATATTCATTAACTCATTATCATTGTACATTGCTCTTCAGGCCTCTAACATGAATTCTGTTCTATGAATATTTTCTGAATGAATAGAATTATAAAGGGGTGTGTGTGTGTGTGTGTGTGTGTATTGTTGTTGTTGTTACTTTTTAATCAATAATATTTACTTCTGTGTGGTAGGCAGGGTATAAGGAGCTAGACATACACTGCTAGATAAAACAAGCATTGATATCCTCTTCATGGAGGTATCAGTCTCAGATAAATTATATATCTAATAATTTAAGGGTTTTTAATAATAGAACATGGTACATCTGTATGCTAGAATATTCTGTGGCCCAGTAAAACAATATGACAAACATCTATTGACAAAAAAGTTGTATTACTAAGTGTTACAGGTTCTAAAACACATATGCATTATAAGATTTTACTTTTATAGAAAGTATATGTGAAAGGATTAAACCCACAATGATAAAAGGTTTTTCTGAGTTCCCATTAAAAGTAGTAATCTCTGAGAATTCTCTCTGTCTTTCTGTAATGTATTTCTTTTTAAAAATATATAAAATTACATAAATTTTATTAAATAAGAGAAATATCAGTTTTTAGTATTAGACTCTTGTCATTCAGTAATTAGATGTACATTTGACCTAGAAAAGTCAAATAGCAATTTTGAATGAATGGTCATGTGAGTCATAATGGAATTATGTTTCCAGCATAGAGTGCTTTAGTTAAAGAGGCAGCAGAACTGCCCCCTAGAATGGATGTGGCAGAAATAACTTCACTGAATTAATTTAAATAATTTGCTCACCTTCATTTACATACACACATCACTTACTACCTATGTCCCTTGGAACTGATTTGTGCCATAACAGGATTGAACTAGGTAAAATAGCTGCTAGTTCCTGAGTACCTGTTGTCTTGTAAGCATCAAACTAAATACTGTGTTCTGCTGCTAATTCTCACAACTATCTTGCAAGGTGGACGCAGGTAACTTGCCCAAGGTTATTCACTAAGTGGCAGACCAGGGATTTGAATCTGTCCAACTAATCCTGGCACAGCATGGATGTCAGCGGGAACAGGGAAAGGTCATGAAATGCTATGCATGCAAGGAATCCTCCTTCCTGGAACCCTTATTATAGTGACAGTGTGCCCTAGTTTATCCTCCAAAGTTCTCAGGAGACAACAGGCTTATTTTTATGTGATTGGTTCTGTGTTTTCCTGACAATATTCTCACCTAAATAATAAGGAATTTCAGAGTTTCTCTGGCTTCATTCATGAGGACTCAGAGTAAGAGCAGAAATATACCAGACCCTTCCCAGAATAATTTTCCTTTAAGGTCCTTTGTTTTCTATCTTGGTTGATGTCCACTTATGACTGAATAACATTTCCAATTGCTATTCTTTTTTGGCACTAAGACGGTCTTCTACTCTATTCTGTGCTTCAGAATAAAAAAAAAAAAAAATCAGGTTGGACTGTTGCCAAGCCCTCTGTCTACTTGAGGCAGGTTTTGAGACACATGTGCATTCCTTAGGTTTCATTGCTTTTGCTACTAAGCAGAGCCCCTGAAGTTCATTACTGCAGGAAATCAGAGTGACAAGGATATGAAAGGTGGTCCTGCAACACCATCCCTCACTTGTTTAGGGTCTCATAAAACCTGTCAGAAATGATAGCGGCACCCAGTGCAGTCATGCTGCCTTCCGGATAAGAGGTCTCCATGTTTATATTCAAAATTATCAATCATTCTAAATACTGACTCAAGTTTGTCTTTAGTAGCAATATTTCCATTTGCAGTAAAGATGTTCGGGGAGGACTCCTCCATGTTCATGGCTCTTATATCAATGTCAAAATTAGTATATAAAACATCCATCAAATCCACTCACAAGGTGAACTGGGCATGCCTTTTACAAAGTCCTGTATACTTGGGATTTTACTAGGCTTTTTCAGACACCTCTGGAAGAAGGCAAGTTGACAGGTGCGAGGCCATTTTTTCATAAACAGAACACAAAAGTAATAGGATATGGACTAAGAATTCTATTAGTATATCTGTTCAGAGATTTGAGTTCTTCATTTCTGAATTATACTGGAAATGTTTATAATTGGAAGAAATACTTTGATTTTGTTTTCAGACGTGGTAAACGTAACAGACTGTTCATAAACCAGGGTGAACTACTTAGTGGTTGATGACCTGTTGGAAATGAAGAGTTAAATATGCTTAACTCTGTTTACCCTTAGCTCACGAAGGACAGAAATATTTTAATGATCATGGAAGTAATTTACCAATGTTGTATCTTTACTACCATAGATTACATGGGATTCAACTCTTTAAAAGTGGTAAGTATGATCTTTGTACATAAGAAAATGACTCCTCCCATTTAAGTGCCACAACACTCCAAAAGAGTATAAGCTTACCCAGTGCCTCCACTGCAAATAATGTATCAATGTTTTACACCCATCTGTCTAGTTAGCCTTACACAGAAGAACAACTAATATAAAGGCTGGCCACTGAAACTTTAGAATCTTCATGGAGGTTTTGTCTCTTTTGACAAGAGTTCACACCAAACCATTTGACATTTTTTTCTGCTGATTTGTCTTCTTGAAGGACGTATTCTCCCGATTCCCTCTGACTTTAAATATCATAGTTTAATCAATGCACTACCAAATTCTCAATCATCTGATGATTACTGTATGGTATACTATTATACTACTTCTGCTGTTGTGGTTTGTATCTTTAAAATAATGTTCACATAGATGATGTGGCCTACACTGCTATTTATTGAGATATGTCCCCTTGACTCTCAAGGGTATTATTCATGTAGAACACCCCGACAGGTCATTCACAGCCGAATGGAGGACAAATCCAGTGATCAACTAGGAAAACAGCACCTGAGGAAATCATTCTGTATACTAATTTTGTTGTATTGATTTTTACTGTCAACAACAGTATATTCATCTGTCTACTCATCATGGAACTATAACAAATACATTTTTTGGTTTCATTGCTCATGAACCTTAGTTAGACATGGCTTTGGCAGATTCTAATCAGTGATATGATACAGAACATTGCACATGCACTTATCCTTGCTCCCAGGAAACTAATTGAATCATTAAGTTATAGCCATTAGAAAACTGACCAAATGGTATGATCCTAAGTTATGAGCTTACCAATGATCTAATTTCACTTCACTTACCATTTTCAACCCTTTCCTTCTTTCCTTTTCTCCCTATGGAACCGTGCAAAGCAATTGCAGAGCATGGCTGTATTCTGTGTAAGAATGACATTAATCTGGGCTCCCTGAATCTATGATTAGAAAAACTGAGTATGTTCTGCAGCATCAAATATTACTCAGTAGGTTTGTGTCTTTTTTCTTCTCTGATTTCAACTAATTGCCTCCAAAATTTACATGCCTGATAAACTTTCTCAGTGTTGGCCTGAGATACCTGTAGGTAGAAGCTTTAAGTATATGCTTTTGGAAAGAGGGAGCCTATTTTTCAGTCCAGGAAATTTGTGACCTGAATAAAAGCAGGAAACCAATCTCTCCTGTTTCCCAACTGAATCCCAGACCCCATCACAGTTTATTACACATAATATGCCCTCAGTTAACATAGATGAGTGGATGAATGGGTGGCGGGATGAATGAATGAATGTTAGAAATTCACAGATTCAATTAGGGCCTGCATGGTATACAGCATTCAGGGCCCTTTTTCTGTCATGGGGACTGGCATTAATCTTAACAGACTCTCAAAGTCATGATTTATATCACTGCAGTAATACACGAAGGATTGGTAGCTTTGGCTTCTTGCTGGTTTCAAGGAAAAACCAGAAGTTATTTTCAGCTTTTCAGCACTCATGTTACTGTTGATAATGAGATTTGTGAAGAATTTCCTTACCATGAAAAGAATGTTTACTCTTTCCATCTGTAAGTTTCTTTTCTTCTTCTTCTTCTTCTTCTTTTTTTTTTTTTTTTAAGATTCTATTCATCCACTTGACAGAGATCACAAGTAGGCAGAGAGGCAGGCAGAGAGAGACAGAGAAGCAGGCTCCCTGCTGAGCAGAGAGCCCAATACAGGACTCAATCCAAGGGCCCTGAGATCATCACTGGAGCCGAAAGCAGAGGCTTTAACCCACTGAGCCACCCAGGCATCCTTACATCTGTAAGTCTCAAAGTGATCTTCAGTGCTTTTCTCACAGACATCCACCTGACTGCATTCAATTACACTTGAAAATATGTTATTCTCTGGATTCACTTATTCTCTCCTAATTCCAAATTGGTATGTGTTTTTGTTTTGTTTACCTCCCTGATGGACCTGGTCCTGTTTTGGCAAAACCACTCCCCACATCTGCAGGCTGAAACCCTCAGTTATACATCTATTACCATTGTCACCACCATTGTTGAGACAATTAAAAGTTTGTCCCTGAACTATTAGAGTCCTATCCTACTGGCCCTGCTTGTTTTCAGTTTCTCCCTGTAACAATACAGTCCCTGTCTAATTGCTGCGTTATCATCTCAAAATAACACTTGGATTCAGCCATGCCTCAGTTCACAGTTCTCCAGAGGCTCTTCAGCCCCTTCAGGGTGGCTAGCCAAACTACCTGCACTTAGAATCCATTATGATGGGCCTTGGTTTCTCTTTTCTGTCTGCCTGTCTCTTTCTCCACATCTTCTCTGTCTCTGGGGCTCCTGACCAGGGCTGCCTACCCCCAATAAATAAATCAGCATCCCCAGGCAGTGTGGTTTGTAAAAGCATATTCAGTATCATTAATCCATTTTGTCTTTTGGAGAAAACACTATCATTTTCAGAATCCTGACTACAGAACATAAAACTTGACAAAATTTTCCTGACTGGTAGGAATAAACAGAAGAGGAGGAGATAAACTCTTCTGCACTTTTTGTAATTATCAGTGGAAGGATGATGTACCAGCATTTCTAGCAAGTGAAAGAAATTTATCAGAAGGAGAAAGTGTTGACAAGCAGTCGCTATGTGCTAGACGTGCCCAGTTCATTCATTTATTTCTCTGTCCATGGTTTCCTTTTTCTATTTGCTCTCTATTCACAAGACGATAAACTCCTTATGAGTGGGGACCACGTCTCTTTTGTAAAGCAGTGTTGCCAGGGCCTGATGCAAAGTATATGTGTTCAATAAATATTTGAACACCTATTTCCTGAGCTAACACAATACACAGTACTATGCTACATCTTGAGTATACAAAGATAAAAAGAATACAGCTCTGATCCTCAAATAGCTCACAGGGTATTAGGGACAGCAAACATGGTAGGAATAATTAAAAATCAATGTAAGTGCTATAATAAAGATACATAGAGACTTCAGTGATCTCACAGTCTTTCTCCTGAAGTGCTTCATATTGAACTTGTGGACAAATAAAAGTGCTAAGTCTGTTTCGCTTAGTCTTCCTTTCATTTGCAATCTTCAGAATTCAGCCCTTTTTATTTGCGAAACTGCCTTTTTTCATGTCACGTTATTCTTTAACCATTGGGGGTGGATATCTATATTTGTGTATGTACAACTCAGTTTTAAGATTAAGTTGCAAATTCCTTGAAAGCAACAACCATTTGTCATAATTTGTGTATCTGGGGACATGTAGAATGGGCACATGAAACTTGTCCATAATAGGTGTTTGATCATTGTTTTCCAATTGATAGGTGGAATGCTAAAGACTGAAAAAGAAAAATGTTGCATTTGAAGAACTTGGATATTATAAGGGTACTAATAAATGCCTTGAAACTATTAATAGAATGTTCCTGAGTTGGGGTCTGGGGGTTTTAATAGAGAAATTTTAAGGACCTTAAGAGGCTACTTGATTTCAGAGAATAGAACATTGAACAATTATCTGAAAAATGGGTTCTGATTTTTGGCTCAGATTACAAACATACAATATAGCATATGCTGTGCTATTAATGCCTTTTCAAATGTGCCTCTCATTCAAGTCTGTACTACTTGGACAGTTAGAGGGAATGGTGCAGTTAAAGGACATGAATGTTGCTGTTTGCTATAGCCATGGGTGGTTAACTAGGTTAAAGCATAGAGTTAATAAGGCCAGGGTCAAGAGATTAATACCCTTTGCAGTCTAGATAGATACCTTTTATTCTATTTCTGGCCAGAGACTAAACACCAATCCTAGCCTGCCAATTAGCCGAATGAGATTGGCTGGGAACATATTGATGGATCAGCAGAAATCAATCTTACTAGGGAAAAGCAGCTTTAGCTGAATGAGATTGGCTGGGAACATATTGATGGATCAGCAGAAATCAATCTTACTAGGGAAAAGCAGCTCAGAGCACATATTCTACTAGCGTCATTTTAAATGATCCATTCAAAATTTGTGGAGCGCCTACCTTGGGTCCAACTCTCTACTAGACCCTGAGGATATAAAGATGAGTGTGATGCTATATCTGCTCTGGCAGAGCTCTCAGATTTTTCTTCTCAGGACTTTGTCTTAGCCCATTCAGGCTGCTATAACAGAATACCACAGTTTGAACAGCTTATAAACAAAGGAATTTATTTATCCCCATTCTAGAAGCTAGAAGTCTGAGATCAGGGTGCTGGCATAGTTGAGAGAGATATTTTCAGTTGTAGATTTCTTATATCCTCACATGCTGAAAGAGGTAGGGAGCTCTGAGAGGTCTTTTTTTTAATAAGAGCACTAAATCCCATTCATAATGGCAGTACTTCCTGACCTAATCACTTTCTAAAGACCCCATATTCTTTCTTTTTTCTTTTTTTCTTTTTTTTATTAACATATAATGTATTATTAGCCCCAGGGTACAGGTTTGGGAATCGCCAGGTTTACACACTTCGCAGCACTCACCATAGCATACCTTCCCCAATATCCATAAACCCATCAACCTCTCCCTATCCCCCTCCCCCTGACAACCCTCAGTTTGTTTTGTGAGATTAAGAGTCTCTTATGGTTTTTCTCCCTCTGGATCCCATCTTATTTCATTTTTTCCCTTCCCTACCCTCCAAACCCCCCATGTTGCCTCTCAACTTCCTATCAGAAGTCCCCACATGCTAACACCACCGTACTGGGCATTAGGATTTCACATATGAATTTGGGAAGGACACAAACATTTAGACCATAGCTGATCTCAAATTTGTTGAATTTTTTTTTTTTAAGATTTTATTTATTTATCTGAGAGAGAGAGAAATCACGAGAAGTGGAGGATCAGGGGGAGAAGCAGACTGCCTGCTGAGCAGGAAGCCCAATGTGGGACTTGATCCCAAGATTCCAGGATCATGACCTAAGCCTAAGGCAGCCACTTAACCAACTGAGGCACCCGGGGCCCCGAATTTGTTGTTTTGATTGATAAAAAGATTGTGAGATTTTCTTTCTTTGGTTGGTTGGTTAGAAGCTATTTGGACCTAAGTCATTATTTTTATCTGAAAGTCTTCCAATACATTTATCCTATCAAAATATTTTCCAGAACTTAAAAAAAAATGAGTAACATTTAATTCTTTAGGTAAATGTCCTTAACAATCTTTGTAAGTTTAATGAGCCACTTGAGAAGACTGATGATACTATAATAAGTTTGCTACTATTTAGAAACAAGTATAATATTTTATTACATGCTCACAAATGGAACTTCTAAAAAGAACAATACAGGGGCACCTGTGTGGCTCAGTGGGTTAAAGCCTCTGCCTTCGGCTCGGGTCATGATCCCAGGGTCCTGGGATCGAGCCCCACATCGGGCTCTCTGCTCAGCAGGGTGCCTCTCTCTCTGCCTGCCTCTCTGCCTACTTGTGGTCTCTGTCTGTCAAATAAATAAATAAAAATCTTAAAAAAAATAAAAAAATAAATAATTAATTAAAAATTAAAAATAAATTAAAAGAACAATACAAATAATCAATAGATGTGTTGTTTTGAATTGTTTCCATGTACCAGATACTAATCTGGGCACTTTGGAGATAATATAATGCAAATATAGTTTCCAGTCTGAAGAAGAATACAAATCAGCACTCAAATTATAAAGTAGCATCCATTCAGAATTTTACATATATATGTATATGCATTATCTATATATATACACACACACACCAAATATACAAGACATTTTGAAATTTCAAATGCAGTAGATTTTTCATGATTATAGTGTAATTATTCATATTTAAATTCATGCTTCATTGTTCCTGAAAATTATTTAGAGTGTCTTATAAAGAGGATTCATCTAATAAGAGAGAAAAGAAACTAGTAGGGAAGGAAGGAAGTATGTCTGTCCTAAACTTAATAATTTTATAACTGAGAAACTAATCTGATTTGGTGGCTCCTCTTGGCCATAAGAAAATAAGAAACATTGTTGGCTACAGAGCTTTTATTATCCAAAAGTAGAAAACTTAACCAATTTCTTACTTTTTACTGGCACAAAATTTTAGAAATACTTTGGACCTCAACATGCAGACATGCTGAATAACATAATACTTACTATACATAAAATAAACTTATAACAAATGTTTGCTTCTTGACATCAGTGATAAAAGTGAAAAGTTTTGTGGAAGATTGCACGACAGTGTGACTCAGTAAGGGCTGAGGTACTGTGGACAGAATATGACACTTTCTGGTACTATAGCTTTATTGAAGAGCAGAACTCAGATTTCTTAGATGTGAGTTTGGGTTCATATCCCTTTTTATTTTTCCCATTATTTATATTAGCCAGTTCATTGATAAGGTTTGTAATAAAATGCTAGGTATATAAAGTTTACCCAGCAAAGGTAACCCAATTTGGAGGCTATAAAATATGTAGGACTATGAAGTAGCACTGAAAAGATTCCTTAATGTCAGAAAACACTTTGACCATTTTTATTATTGGTTATTATTATAAACTACTATATTCTTTTCCGTTTCTTCACCCTACACAAACATAAGGATAATAATACCTGATCTGTCACATATTTTTATGAAGTTGAAGATAAATAATATGTATGACTTTTACAAAGCACATAGTACTTTAAAATATAGAATATGTATTTATAAGATAGATATAAATATATATGTATTTATATAATAAAATGTTAAACTGGATCAACTAGTGTTAAAATTATGACTGCCTGAGTTCTCCATAATGATTTTCCATGTCTGATTATAAAAACCCAAGCTTTGTAGAGTGTCAAAAGCTCAAGTAATAGAAAAAAAAAAAAGGAAAAAAGGAAACAATAACCAAATGTCATCTAGGAGTGGACTACTAAATTGCAAAAAGGCCAAAGTGGATACTTTTTGTCTCTTAACCTGAAATAGGAAATACTTGATAGATAAGGGCCTTTTTTTTTTTTTTTTTTTTGTTAGGATTTTTAAGTAATCTCTAAATCTAGCATGGGGCTTGAATTTATAACACCAAGATGAAGAGTCACATGCTGTACCGACTGGTGCCCCAAGTGATGTGCTAAGGAGAAAATGAAAAATTTGTTTTTCTTTATAGTGATTAAATTTTATTAGACGTCTTAGATAAGAGGGAAAAGAAAAACTAAACAGCTCATGGGTAAATTTTTCAATTTTCTCAGCACATTATTGGGTATATTGCAGTGAAAAAGAAACTTAAAAAATCTAAGACATTTTCTTTAGTAGTTTAGGAGAACAAGACATTAGAGTGAAAAAGAACAGTAATTTATTTCTTGCGGTTTTATTTTTTAATAAGCTGAAGACAAGTTGACAAAATTACAAACACTCTAGCAGAGGGTAACAGCTTTCAGTTGTCAGAGCAACATATACATTTCCGAGAATCAGGTGATCTAATGGAGTTGCTGAGAGTCTAAGTGATACACAACAATAAGGGAGATGTGTCTGAGCATGGCATTGCCACCCACACCAGGCATACAAATAGCATTTCATGTATAAAAATGTTTATTAGGTATAGAAATGAGAGAAAATGAGGGTGTCTAAAAGCATCTGTTACCTTTTGAGATGATTTAAGTTAGATAACTAAAATGCTGCATTTAAAAAAACTGAATTTGAATCAAATTGTCACTTTTTCGCTTTGGGTGGTAGTAATGATTGCTTTTTATTCTAAATACTCAAATTATAATCTAGCAGCTTGGTTTTAAAATTGTGTAGAGTGTCTCCAATGGTGGGTAGCAAAATGTGTGTGCTCAAATCTCAGTAATGATGAGGATTTTGATGTGCAGAGTTGAGCACCACATATGAGAAATGTTTTCATTTGTATGTATTTTATCTTGTGGATAATATTGGACCATAGTACTTAGTGGAATGCCATTAAATAATGAGACAGGATAAGGGGTGGTTGAAAGAATCACATTTAAAATCAAACATGCTCTTGGGACACCTATGTGGCTCAGTTGGTTAACTGTTTCCCTTTGGCTCAGGTTATGATCTCAGGGTTCTGCGATCTAGTCCCGCATGGAGCTCTGCTCAGCTGCAAGTCTACTCTCTCTCCCTCTGTGCTCTCTCTCTTTCTCTCTCATTAAAAAATATAAATATAAAAAAAGTTTTTTTAATCAAATGTGCACAGATGGTAACTCTGCTACATTGTAACTATGCGATCTTTACCAAGTTACATGATTTGGTTCTATTTCCTCATCAATCAGAGATAGCATATACCGAAAGTGTCACTGTGTGCACAGATGAAATGTGGTATAAGTGCACAGTTTTGCCAAACCTTTCAAAAAGCTGTGTAAGTACAAGCTGAATCTCGAACAACACAGATATGAACTTCATTGGTCCACTTAAAAGTGTTTTTTTAAAATCTAAATATGATACTGTAAATTCACTTTCTTTGCGATTTTCATAATATTTTCTTTTTTCTAGTTTGCTTTAAGAATACAGTATATAATACCTACAACATGCAAAGTATGTGTTAGTTGACTATTAATGGTAAGGCTTCTGGTCAACAGTAGGCTGTTAAGTTTTGGGGGAACCAGAGGTATATGTAGATTTTCAACTGCACAGGGCAAGCTCCCCTAATCCCCATGTCACTCAGCTGTATTATTTCCAACTTGTCATGAAAACATCTTCAAACACATAAATGAATCATAAATGTTGAGTGTGTAAGATTTTAAGAAAAAAGAAAGCACTAGAAATATTTCTTTTAATGAAGAATATATAGGGTCTGAAAAGTTTGGGGAAAATTTGGCTCTGTAAGCCCTCTCTCCATCTTGATTTTTATCTCTCTCTCATTATATATATATGGCTTAAAGCAAGGGAAAAGACTGCCTAGCAAAAGTACCAAATTCCCATATCCTCATATTCAAGGCAAATCAAGTAATGAATTGGGCTCGATATGCAGCAAGAAGCAGTGGAGGCAACTCTGGTGCACTGGGAGCATATCTAAAGAGATTCCAGTGGTTATTTTGTAAACTCCTGAGTACAGCTAACATTTCTGGGAGCTGAATTCAGCCTTCAGTCTTGTGTCTGTCCCCAGTCTAACAGATCCTCTGTGTGTGCCAATGATGCAGTAGGAGCCTCCACACTTCAGCAGTTATCTCTGTCATTTACTTGGGTAAAAGAAGAATGGATGGATTTGGAGGTTTGGGATTTGTGTATTATCACCTCAAGTGCCACCCTTGGGAAGAAAGTAAACATTTTGCCCTGTTAACATACCACATGTGCGTGCACACAAACACACACACACACCACTCCTCTATTACACAAAATCTTTGTTGATTTAATGTGTCATGCCTTTGATTATAGCAGGTGCACAAATATCTAATAAAAAATTAAAATTAATGCCAATGGAGTACTAGAATGAAAAGTGAAATTGTACACCAGTAACTACTTAAATGTAGTTTAAACAATGTAGTTTAAACAGTATTCATGGAGAAATAGTGTGTGAATTCTAGAATTGCAACCCAATTTCAACTACAAATACATTTTCCCACAAATTCTGTACCAATCTGAACTGTTAAAAAAAAAAAGTATGGTTTTATTATGTAATTAGTTCACTTGGAAAGACCTATGTGACAGATGCTTCAATAAGAATTAGCTCTGATTGGGGCGCCTGGATGGCTCAGTGGGTTAAAGCCTCTGCCTTCGGCTCGGGTCATGTTCCCAGGGTCCTGGGATCAAGCCCCACATCGGGCTCTCTTCTCAGCAGGGAGCCGCTTCCCCCTTTCTCTCTCTGCCTGCCTCTCTGCCTATTTGTGATCTCTACCTATCAAATAAATAAAAATAAATAAATCTTAAAAAAAAAAAAAAAAAAAGAATTAGCTCTGATAACCCTGAGGAGACTATGTTAATTCCTGATTAGAATATTTAAAATGTTTTTCCCAAAATTCTTTGCCTTCACAATGTATCTTCATTCCAACAATAGAAGATATATGCTGTTGAAAGTTATCATGGTCTTAATACAGTGAATTTTCTACCCCTCCCCCACAAAAAAGAGATATATAAAACCCTGGTCGAAAGTAATTTGCTTGCCCTTATGTAGTATTTCATTTTTGGCAGTGACCTGGCTCATGTGCAATACCTTGAAATAGCAAATGGTTGCTTTTAAAGTTTTCAGGTCAGAGCAGGTAGCTATTTTGAACACCTACAGAAAAGCGGCTTCTATTTGTTTGTTTTTAAAGCCTTTTTCACTTGTATCTAGATGGAACTGACCTAAAATTGTTTCTGGAATTATTCGCCTGTAAGAAGGTAATGTAAGTCAATAAAAACAAGGGCCTTTTATCTAGAAGCTGAAATTAACCTTCAGAAACTTTGCAATCCAGATGTGAGCTGCTCCGCGTCAGCAGGTTAGAGCAGCTATCACTTAACAGAGAGAAAGGTTTCCCATGCCGATCAAAAGTAAACAAGGCGAGATGATCCTCATTCTCTTTTTTGATATGTTTGAGTCACTGATTCCTTCTGCTTCAACAACCAAAATACTTCTAAAAGCATCTTTTACTCTGAGGGGAAGTTGGTTTGAAACATGTAATACACGGTAGAAACACGGATACCAAAAATAGCAAGTATACTGTTATGATTTAATAATTTCCCTCATTTTTTGTTTTTACCCTAAAGTATGAAAATCTCTAAATACATACCTAAGTATGATTGCTACACATTTGACATAAAAGTAAAATAAGAATTAAGATTCCTAATGTGTCCTTGACAGAAGTCAATTTGGAAGCTAATTTTACATTACTTTTTTAATGATTAAAAGTAATTATTTGAGGTACATTAATACAGCCAAAGTTTCAGGTACTTTAAATGTGCTAATAAGTTAATATTAATAAAGATTTTTATGAAAATTCTACCTCAGAAGTTCTTTGTAAACATTTTTATACTACTATGTAAACATTTTTATACATTTAAAACAATTAAAATGTCTTCTAAATGACTAAAAGCTATGTTGATGGTATCCCCTAGATAGTATTAAATTCATAAGACAAATCATCAAAAAACATATATGGATATATTTATAATCTAAATGACTTAACTATTACAACTTAACACTTTTTTTGTAAAACAAAATTTGGCAAATAAAAATACCCTTGTTACTTGCAAGTTAAAACTTGGTTGAGTCTTAAATGAGTCTTTCACTTCAGTGTATTTCTGTGTGTTCCAACTATACATGGATGTTTCAGGGAATAAAAAATTCCATAGAATATATATTTTAATGGTTTAAAATCTGGGTGTTAATAGGTAGCTTTAAGAAGTAGATCGATATGGCATACTGTCTCCAGAAAAAAAAAAAAATGTATGGATAGGTATAAAATTGAAATTTTTATGTACTCTCAAACTGCCCCCTTTTAGTGAAGCCCACCAATGCTCCAATAACCCATGACCGAGAAAGTTTTAGGAAAGGTGACTAGTGGAGGGGCTGCTAATCCACAGCTTCAAAACTGGTTTTGGTAGTCCAGCCTTCCCACAGTATAAATCATGGGTCTCATTCTCCCATGTCTCTCCTTTGTTGAACTGCTTCCCTTAACGATCTCCATCCAGGTAAAGCTAAAATCCCCACCAGAACTTAATCTCTGAGACATATTATTGTGATTTTAAAAAGTTGGGATACTAAGCTTGAGCCTGAGTGAGACTTCTCATTTTGTGTCAAAGGTTATACCACTCAAGGTTGACCGAAAACACACTTCGACATCGGAGTGGCTCTATGTGGTCTATTGGGAGGTTTATAAGTGAAAGAAAAGCTAGAAACAGTAGGTGTTGGCAGAGCTAACATATCAGTTGCAAATAAACAAACTGAAAAATTTCATTCTAGTAAAAGCAGGAGAAAATGGAACTTGATGAAATAACACCACACCTGCAAGTATAAAGTTGTATTTTAGTAGGATAATATGGTTATATTGAAAAATTAAATAGATCTAACTTGAAATAACTTGTGATAAAAATGTCACTATAGCCAAGGAGAATGGAATTCATACCCATTGAACTACATTGAGGTTTCCTTATGCTATAAATGCCGCAAAAGTGATCCTCATTACAAAAGAAGATGTCTCTTTTTCCCCAAGAGGAAAAACACCCAAAGAATCTTTGTGTGAGCATTCCAAAGGTCTCTTTAGCATTTTGTATAGGTCATTTAAATGCTTATTTTTATAAAGTACTTTTTCAGGCAATATATATACATGTTAGAAATTAGTAGTTCCTCCAGTTGTAAAACCTTGACATTGACTATAATTGAGGAGGTTAGTGTCGGCGTGTTCATAAGTATTAGCTGTCATTTGAAATATGACAGTGCTGTAACTGCAAGACCTTGGGGAGGCTTGTGTGTTGGCATTGCCATCTGACTGCCTTAGAACCTGCCAGACAGTCTTCTTAATGCTTCTGACCCTGAGATAATTAACATGGCCCTAGAGGCTTCTGCCTTTTGCGTTTGCACACTTGTTGTTTAATAAGATGTTTGCTGCTAGCTATGCTTTCCTCTGATTTAAAAATGTACCTTTAAGGAGAATGGTAGTTCAGTCCATTACGTTTTCTATTATAGGTATTACCTTTATGTACAAGTTGCTTTTATGCAGATTTTGTTGCTTCCCTGAAAAATAAAATACCTCCTAATGTTATGTTTTTAATCTTGGGTTTGGTTCCTCTAAATTCATTTCACAGTGAGGCAAATGACCCACCTGAAATATAGGTGGTGACTTTGATAGTTGTGCTCTGTATGTTGTAGATTAGCAAACGATAAAATAGGAGCCAAAAATAAAAGCAAGCTTAAAAACCTCCAGGGCAGATTTGATGGGATTTTGGTTTCTACATTCCCAAGGGCAAAGCAAAGAGTTAAAACAAGCTGCTTCTACTTCCCTTAAGATAAGAGTTATTGATTTACAATTAGTACTGGATAGAATTTGCAAAATTAGTTTGTAAATTCGGAATAACTTTGTAAATCAGGGTTTTTTTTTTTTTTGGATTTTAGTCATTTTATTAGGTTTGTACAGGTATATATAATATATCTTCTTTAAGGAAGTGTATATTCAAATCTTCTGTGTATTTTTAAATGCAATCGCTGTTTTCCTATTGTTGAGACTTAAGAATTCTTTATATATTTTAGATACAAGACCTTAAACAGATACATGTTTTTTTTTAATATAATTTTTTATTTTTTATAAACATATATTTTTATCCCCAGGGGTACAGGTCTGTGAATCACCAGGTTTACACACTTAAATCAGGTTTAAGAAACTTAAAGGGAAACCTCTAGTAGTATAAATCTTTAAGAAAGCGTGAAAGTGCTGAGTTTACTATTAGCAAGCTGTTACATTTGTTGAATGTATTTAGCTTATCTAAAGAATTAAATGATTGTGTGTGAATAGTTAATGAAATTGGAATAGTTAATGGAATATACATATGTATGTTTATTGTGGTCCCCCATTATAGAAGTAACACAAATTGACTGTAGTAAATCTAAAAAATATTGAAATATATAAAGTATAAAATACAGAATTTCCTAGGTTCCCAGACACTAGAGGTAATGATTGTTAATATTTTTCCATTCTTTTTTCTTATATTTTTATGTCCCAATTTTTCAATAAATATATTCCTATTGTCCATATCAGTATTACTCAAATATGTGATTTAATGACTTGAAAATATTCCATCAAATTAATAAAATTTTAAATAGTTAAAAATCATCTATATGATGAATTAATACATAAGAACAAAATTAATCCAGTAAGACTTTAAATGAAATGTCATTTTATATTTATATGAATTTATTTCTATGATTCTTTACCATATTCTACAAACAATAATTTCTCACAGGGGTGCCGGGGTGGCTCAGTCAGTTAAGCATCTGCCTTCAGCTCTGGCCATGATCCCAGGATCCTGGGATGGAGTCATGCATTGGGCTCCCTGCGCAGCAGGGTGTCGGTTTCTTCCTCTCCTTCCCTGGCCACCTCCCCCATGCTTTCTCTTTCTTGATTCTGTCTCTCTTTCAAATAAATAAATAGAATCTTAAAAGAAAAACAAAAACAAAAACAAAAAAGCAAAAAACACCTGAAGTCAGGTTCTATCTATTCTGCTACTTCTCAGACTTGGACTTGATCTTCTACCTCCTCACCATTTCATTCTTTGTACTTTGGCAACACTTGCCTTTTAATGTACAGCCCATGTGCATATTCATTTTTACAGCAGGATACAAATTCTGTGTTGAGTCAAACATAACTGAATCCTTCTCTACTGAAGTTGAAATAAAACCTAATTTGGTAAGAGGCCATGATACTAAACATAACCCCATTTCAGAAATTCAAAAATCTAATTAGAATTGTTTATCCCCATGCCCAGGTCTCTCACTTTTTTTTTTTCCCTAATCTCTGTTCAGATGACATCAAAGAGGCCTTCCCTGAACACCTTTATCCATTACTTTCTATCCCATTACTGTGCTGTATTCTTCATAGCATATATATATCTATAGATATATATATATATATCTATAGATATATAGATATATATTTTTTTATTACTGATAACAAGGCGTGAGGACTTAAGAGGGTGAATGCCAGAGCCAGATGTCTAGAATTAAATCTTTGTCTCCTACTTCTTACTTCATAAAAACTCTCTGTGCCTGGGTTCCTTACCTCTAAAATGGGAATAATAATACCTACCTCTTAAATTGTGGTGAGTTAACATAAGCTCATAGAACAATACCCAGCATCAATAAGCATTCAATAATGGTGAGCTATAATATCACATGATTACTATATATTATATATTTCTTTAATGTCTGTCTTTTCTCATTAGATTATAAGCTCCTTGGGTGTTATTTTTTACTGCTATGTTCTTAGCACCTAGAAACATTTCTGGTGCTTTGTAGGTGTTTAAGAGATAATTATTAAATTGTTGAATAAATAATAATAAAGTTGTAATACATGAAGGGTATGAGAGATATATAAATTTCTCATGACCAATCCCTCCCCACTACTTCCCATGTCCAACTCTACCTATGGTCGTCTATTTGAGCACATACATTCTACATAACCTATGCATATGTCAGAAGTTGTTAAATGCAATAGGGGTCATGTAGGAGAAATAGGTGTGAATTGGTAGATAGGCAATGTTAAAGAAGAAAATGGACCTGAAGATAGCTTCAAGTGGGGATAAATGTTGATATGTATGGGGGGAAGAGAAGTATAAAGAAAATTCAAAATTAAGAAACAGTGGTCATATGTAAGGCCACTCCAAGGTCAGCCAGTCAGCCAAGTCAGAGTGTCTTCTATAAGGGAGTCAGATTATGACCAGATTTGCAGGGACCGTGACAGGGGTTAAGGAAGTCTGGATTTATTAACTGAGCCTTTTTTCCTGTCTCAACACTCAAAAGAGGTGTAGTAGTTTCTTGTTTGTAAATGTAGCTCAGTAAACATCAAGACTCATTAGGAGGAGTGCGTGTGTGTTTTTTTTTAATTTCCTAGGCTGTTTTTCCCTTTAGCAAGAAAGTAAAATTTTAAAATGGGTTTGTTTTTAAATGAATATAGCAATGAATATATCAGAGTATTAAGAAATTAGTATAGATGCTTGTTAGAAGTATATGACTTCAAGAAATGTAGACATTTGATTAAACAAAAAGGTGTAGAATTATCTATATTTATGTTAGGGTTTTTTTGTTCATTTAAAATCTGTCAAAGCATGTTTCCTAAATTTCCAGTACCAGAATCATTTGTGAAGCTTACTGAAAATGCAGATTCCTGGGTCACACCACAGACTGACCATACCTGAGTTTCTAGGGTATAACTCAAGTATCTACATTTTTTTTTCTTTTTTTTTAATAAATTTTTTATTTTTTATAAACATATATTTTTATCCCCAGGGGTACAGGTCTGTGAATCGCCAGGTTTACACACTTCACAGCACTCACCAAAGCACAAATGGGGCCTTTTAAAAGTAGATCATTAGAGGGCGCCTGGGTGGCTCAGTGGGTTAAAAGTAGATCATTAGTCTCAAATGACCAAGGACTCACAGTATCCAGATTTAGGAACTGAAGACTTTTCATTTTTTATTTATTTTATTTAATTTTTATTTCTTTTAAAGTTTATTTATTTATTTTGAAGAGAGAGAGAGAGCAAAAGAGAGCAGGGTGTTGGGACAGAAGGAGTGAGAGACAGTCCCAAGTAGACACCAAGCTAAGCACAGAGCTGGACCCCAGCACTTGCTTAACTGACTGAGCCACCAAGACTTCTCTCATTTTTTAAAAGTTTCATGTACATGATAACCAAATAATTTATCATATAAACTTGGATACTTTTTTTTTAAAAGATTTCATTAATTTATTTGACTGACAGATCACAAGTAGACAGAGAGGCAGGCAGAGAGAGAGGAGGAAGCCGGCTCCCTCCTGAGCAGAGAGCCTGATGTGGGACTCAATCCCAGGACCCTGGGATCATGACCTGAACTGAAGGCAGAGGCTTTAACCCACTGAGCCACCCAGGTGCCCACTGGGATACTTTTGAAAGTGGAAGTGTGGTATTAATTGTGCTGGGACAAGAGGTGTAAATTGGGACTATAAAAACTCAGAATATATGGGCATTCTACCTGTGGGTGATTGCAGTATGCTACCTAGTCAAACAACGTTCTATTAGTTGAATTAATCACATTATTGGCTAGGAACAGTCTTTTTTCCCAGCCAAGGAAAACAGTGATCATTCTTCTTAAAGAAAGAAAAAAGAATTGCTCTTTTTTTGCACAGATGTCTTATAATATATTATTATTTATAATTTTTGAAAGGAATTATGTAGAGCTCTTGGGTTTTTTCATTTTAAATGTAGCATATTATTCATGGAGACTTTTATTCTTGAATATCATGAATCATAAAAAAATAGGTAACATGCTGTTCTGCTTTGTATTCTTCATGCTAGAGTATTTTGACCATTTACTGTTATTTTGCTAGTTTTAAACTTACTGGGGACGTGAAGCAGAAGAGAGCTCATGGTACTCTAACTATTGACAGTTCTATTTGTGAAGTGTTTACTGAGTAACAAGTTTAGTGTAGAGCAATAAAGCCGTATTTCTTACTCCCATACCACTTTCATTTAAATAAACCTGGCTTTGGTGTATATATGTATGCCTTCTTGTTCTTTCATTTATTCATGCATTCTTTAATTCCTTTAATTTAGAGTTGAATGAAATTGTGCAAGATTATACCTAACAGTATGTACTGACAGTACAGACTTCTTAATTTTGCTTTACAAAATTTTTTAGATCTTAACATTTATAAAAAGATGCACAGATGTGACACACACAAATGCGCGTGCACACACAAACACACATGTACACATACTCCCAGCCTAGATCTCTCTCATGAGCTCTTAACCTATGCCAATTTGCCTATTTAGCATCTCGATTTCATTGTTTCAAAGACTCCTAAAGTAACATGTTCAAGTCTGACCTTACAATCATTTCTTTCCAAACTTCTCTTCCCCCAGTGTGCCATTTTTTAATAAACTTTGCCATTATCCATCCAAATACCTAAACCTCAGAAACCCATTAATTCGTAGACTAATGTAATTGTTTCTCTTTCAACTTACCTGGATGTTTATGAGAACGAGACCATGTTTTGTGGGGGGTTTTATCTTTTTCCTTGTATTTCCAGCATTTAGCAGAATGCTCAGTACAAAACAATCAATCTTTGTGGATTAAAAAAAAAGCTGTACACGTAATTTCACCCATCCTAAAATACTTCTAATGTTATGGCAGCATACTTATGAGTGCTGATTCCTCAGAGTGTCAGTGTGATGCAAAGACAAATGCTGGGATCAGAAGACCTGCCTTTCTCTTTCTATCTATCATCATGTATTACTTCAAGGATCAATAGAGATAACAAATTTGGAACTGTTTTGTGAATGGCAAAGTTATGTATAAATAAATAAAGCTACTTATTCTTAAAGTCTTTTATCATAATTTTATAGGCAAGTCCACAATATGATATTCAGTCTACATGAAGAATGTTCATTCTTCCCCCCCCCCAAGATATGCAATATAATTCTGCACTAAGATATGCAGAATCCCAAATTAAAAACCATGTATCAACTCAGGGCCCAGAATATGTCGATGCCTGAGCATACACCAAGTAACTGTAGATACAGTGTCTGCATGCCACTGCATATTTACAATACATTTTTATTCATTCTTTCTTTCCTGCTTTAATTTTTCTGTCAGCCTGAAAAGTTGCTTTTTATTCATGCCATGGCCTTATTTTCTGCGACTACCGCTTGGAATACATTATTATCGATATTTTGCATATCGTGGAGATAGCACTTTTCAGCCTGAAAATTCACTTTTCATGCTGATGCTATGTTTTCTAGGTCTAGTGTCCAGAATACATGATTAACAGCATTTTGGAGTCCACTCTTTTTCACTTGGCACTTCTTAGTTTCAAGATTTTTCAAAATATATCCAGTGTAGTTAAGACTATTGGGTCTGTAAGATGTTGATGTGTAAGGAAATGTACATTCTCTATCTGGAGATTGAGGAAACCGTGTTCTAAAGTCACTGTTTTTTAGAATATATGTTTACAAAATAACTTCAAGTTTTCTTCAGAGCATCCTTTCCCTTCTTCTCCAAGTACTCTCTAAATAGTCATCAACTGCACAGAACTCTAAGGTCTTTGGAATTTCATTAAGATTATTGGAAGCCAATATCAGGATCAGAGTTGTAACTCATTTCCTCCATGAGTCTTAGTAATCATTTGGTCATGGATGCCACCCAGGTAAGCATCCTTTTAAAATACAAAGAGAGGAGTATCCTTAGAAGTGTGGTTTCCTTAAGATGGTTACCCAGTGGCATTGTAGCTTTAGTTAGATGCCCCACTCATTTCTTCCAAGTTTTGTGTACATACTAGGCTTTCAGAGTACATAGGAAGTAGTGGTAAAGTTACATTATATTTTTATAGTTGCTCCAAGGAGAATTTTATTTTGTCTATCAATTTCGGATTTAACATCAGATCTTTAACAGGAATCAAATGTTCAGGATGAGAAGAACGGGTAGAGCGTGATCTCTCCCTCCTTCCTCTCCAATCTGAGACCATCCTGCGGTTTTGAAGTTTGTGCTATATTTCCTATTTGTTCAGATAATCAGACATAAATGCACTTCTTATCTATTCCATGATTTGTAAGAAGATACTATGACTGTTATCTCCGTGGTAACCCTTAGTCATGAAAATTTGGGGCTGCCACAAAAGACTCGATTTAAATGTTCATGGATGTCCATATAATCTGAAGCCTAGAATATAAGCTGCGTGTGTTTTTCTCTTGTAGTTTTTAGAACATAAAACCTGAAATCTTTGAGCATTTATGAAGGGATGAAATTTTAGTTTCAATTGTTGACAGTGTGGCAAATAGATTGTTGGCAATATTAAAGGAACTTACCTACTGCAAGATAGCTTTAGATATTTTTGGTTTCTAGGAATGCACTGATGTAAAATTAGAAGGCACTATGCCTCTATCATTTTAGATATTTTTTTTAATAGGTACAGTTGGTTCTGTGTGTTCAACTCTTGAAAATTTGTAAGGAGATTTTACAATACTGTTTGATATAAATTCTGTTTTCTGTAGGACCATATAGTTTGATTAGAGGCATAAAAGAATGTTGATAGAGAATCTTACATGTATCAAAATCTAACAAGTTTTAATTTCTTTCTAACATCATTTACTTCTGGGTCTTACTTAATTGTTACTGGTTCTGATAGACCAAATTCTTCTCTTTGGAGAAGTTTATTTTTATTTTGGTAGAGTTTTTCCTTGAATGATTCTAGTCACATAAGGCCTATTTATCTATTTATTTTTGATGTTTGAAGATTATTTTGTTTTTCCTTTGTAATAGACTGATGGGTTAGATATTTATTGATTTGTCAGTTTATATTTTATTTTCTTACTCAATTCTAAGTCTGAAGACATTATCTTCTAACATAAAACTTTGCTAAGACCTCTGATATTTGTTTGATTTTGGTTTTTGTTCCTTTGTAGAAAATTGTGTTTTTCACAAAAACCTTTAGAATTTTCTCTTTTCCTCTATACTTCTGAAATTTCCCAGACATGTGAGTCTTATTTTCGTACTGCATAGCTCTTCGTATACATACTCTGAAGATATGAATGCCCTTTTCAATAAGTTCATGTCTTCTCTTCTTCATTGTCACTGTTATCTTTTAATATTCTTTTTTTTTTTCACTCATTCAGTTAATATTTATTGAATGCTTACTGTGTGCCAGGCCCTATTCTAGGGCTCTGAGGATATATCCATGAACAAACCAGATAAAACTCTCTCCCCTTGTGGAGTTCACAAGAGATCTATCATGAGGGCCGGGTTACCATAAATTTATATAAATTCAAGCATACCTAGTGGCCAAAAAACAAAAACAAGAAAAAGGACACACATTTAAATAGTTTAGTTACTGGTGTTATAAAAGTCTACTGATGCTATGTAGTTTTTATTGCATATTGTATATAATATATTTACTATGTTCATAATATATTCATATCTATGTATCACATCTTTTAATATTCTTATCAAATCTTGAAGGTCTTTTAATTTTTTTTGATATGGTCTTTCTATTATCATTTTTTCTAACATATGGAGACACCTCCTTATTTATTTATCATTAGATTACTAGTTTGGTCTTTACCAGTGTCCATTTTATTATTGTCAAAACTGTGAATGGTCTGAGATTTGTACACACTTGAAGACTAACAAGTTAGCCTGCCACTGTTTCATAGACACTGATGGAAGACACGAGACACTTATATTGGAGACAAAGACGTGTATTATCCACAGCATAGCAGGTAGCATGGGTATCATTATATTTGTGTCAGGTGCATTGCTTGTAAGTCCCATGGGGTGACTATTCAGGCCTTGCAAGAGAGAAATCCTGAGCTTAAAGAACTCGAATCTTTTAAAGTGATCATGAACTATACCTGTCCTCTGCTCCAGAGGCAAACACCATCTCTCTCTTCCAAAGCCATAAGCAAACCTGCCTTTTGCTCTGGAGGGAAGTGCTATAACTATTTTCCAAGGCTTCTTACTATTCAAATATCCTTGAAACAATAGTCCAAAACAAATAATAATCAGTACCTCGCTTCATAAGATGCACAGAAATATGAGAAACTCAAGTATGTGCCATCCACTAATTTTTAGTTTTCAGAATCTAATGTTTCTCTAATGTACTTTCTGTCTGACTCCTTTTAAAAAAAAAATCCTGCGCTTTGGAGAGGTGGGGATATACAATATCATTTCAAAACATTTTAAGGTAATTTCTAGGATTTATCTTTTTTTCTCTAGCATGTCTGTCATGTGCATATATTACATGGGGAATTTGTTTAAATGCAGTTTCTGATTTAGTAGTTTGAAGCAGGACATGAGATTCTAAATTCCTAACAGAATCCAGGCAATGCCATGCTGTTGGTCCTTGGATAGCAGTTTGACTAGGAGAGATCTTTTATCCTTCTTTCCTCATGAGTCAGTTCTGTTTGTTTACCTTACCTTAGCTTTTTTTACTTTTAACTTTCATCATAAATCTGAGGTCCATATTTATGAGTGAAGGTCTCAGATGAGTAGCAGTTGATCTAAGCAACAATGAAAGTCTTTTCCCCAAATCCCTCTCTGTGGGTGAACTGATTTTAGATTTCTTCTCAGAAAAGGAAATCTTCTTAGTAACAATGGAGTAAGGACCTCCAAAAGTTTGTTTCTCTGTAAAACCATAAGAATAATGTCAAAAAATGTCAAAATCAATTTTTTTCAAAACTCCAAATATATTTAAAGACTTAAACAACCCAGGTACCATGATTCAGAAAAACAGGTGAATTTCAGTAACAACAGCAAGTTTTGTGACATTTTAGCTTTTTCATCCTTTAGCTATTTTCATCCTTCTCGTTCCAGCACTGAGATAGCCTTGAAAACTGTCAGCTCTGTGAACACAATGAAAACCGGCAGCCTAGAAGTCACTGAAGGGGAAAAACTTGTTTTGGAGCCCTAGAAACAACAATCTAAGAGAATTGTTATTTGGCCTTTCTGGTTATCCTAGAAACCTGAATTACCAGGGCTTGCCTTTTTATTTTGTTTTGTTTGGGTTGTTTTGTTGTTGTTGTTGTTTAACTGCATTTAGAGCTTACTTAGTGGAAACAACCTTTTCTCTCAAGGTATTGCTCAGAAACAATCAGGGGCAACTGTTTAATATCAAAGCTACTCAAGGAGGTTGCAAGGGCTGGGGAAACAACAAGAAGCTGACCAAAAGAATTAAAAGGAAAATCTGGGGAATGAAATATGTACTGGCGGCTTTGGGGATGCTCTGACATATTTCTGGAAATCTAGAAGACCATGAAAAACCAAACTCTCACTTCTGGCTTTGTGTTTCTACACAAGCAGGAAGTGAAAGGTAAGCCCATACTGTAAACTGCGTTCCTGAGTGTTAAAGCTATAACCAGACATGCACATATAGCTCTTTGGCCAAGTCTGGGGAACATATTGGGTCCACCCCTGTAAGAAAATCTCTTTAGATTTTAGATTGAAGTGGTGAGAGTGAACATGCTGGTCTTTGTCTGGATCTCAGGGGAAGAGCATTTAGTCTGTCACCATTAACTATATTAGCTGTCTCACCACTTCAATCTAGCATTGTACTAGAGGTTTTAGATCGAGCAATTAGACATGACAAAGAAAAGCCATCTCAATTGGTAAAGAAATAATAAAACTGTATTCATAGATGACATAATCATTATAAATATCAGAGTAAAAAAAAGTTTATTGAAAGTAACTGCTAATGGGTGAGGCATTTCTTTTTTGGGTTGATAAAAATGCTCTGAGACGGGTACCTAGGTGGTACAGTAGGTTGAACCTCTGACTCTTGGTTTTGGATCAGATCGTGATTTTATGGTTATTATCTGAGGTTTGTGAGATTTAGCCCCATGTTGGGTCCTGGGATCAGTCTGCAGTCAACTGAAGACTCTTGCCAACCCTTTCTCCTTGTGTGCACACTCTCTCTCTAAGATAAATCTTTTAAAAAATATTCTGAGATGATTGCACAACTCTGTGAATATAGTAAAACTCTGAATTAGACACTTGAATATGTGAATGTCAAGGTATGAATTATATCTAAAAATTATAAAAATGTAATGGAAAGATGAATGAATTGAAAAGTGTAAAATGTCTGTTAGAGCACATCATTTAAATAGATGACAATGGCTATCAAATTACTAAAGTATTTAGATTTCATTTAAAATAGAAATGGATCTGTTTTATAGCAATATATACAATTGACTGGAAATTATATCTCTGTAATTATTTAAATTTGCAATAAAAACTGTCAAATTAAAAATGTGTGGAAAAAGAAAAATATGCTTCCCAAGCTTTCCAGAGGTGGAGAGGTGAACTGAATCTCTTAATTTCTAGGCTATGGAGAATGTTAGGATGGAAATGAAAAAAAAGAAAAAAAAATTACTTTGCTAATCAAAGTCCCAAGATCAGCAGTTTGACATTCCCCTGGGAGCTTGTTTGAAATGCAGAATCCCTGGTCCTACTCTGGACCTACTGAATTAAATTCCACATTTAAAAATATGCCCAAAAGATTCTTAGATACCTTAAAGGGTGAGAAGCAAGTCCTTGATACCTTTGACTTCGTAGTGGTTTTGCTGCCTATCTTGCTTTCTGTTTTTCCCCCTGTCTCTCCTCTGGGAATGCAGAGTTACCTTAAATTCAGTTCTCCCTACCATGAGCCCTACCTAGATAGAATCAATATTCCCTTTGATGGCACATTTCTGACTAGCAGACAACCAGATTACCAGTTGCTCTATTTCCTCCCAGGAGACGAGGAGAGACCCAATTGTCTCAGCTGTTTCTTTTTCTTTCTTTCTTTTTTTTTTTTTTTTTAAAGATTTTATTTATTTGACAGACAGAGATCACAAGGAGGCAGAGAGGCAGGCAGAGAGGAGGATGCAGGCTCCCCGCAGAGCAGAGAGCCCGATGTGGGGCTCGATTCCAGGACCCTGGGATCATGACCTGAGCCCAAGGCAGAGGCTTAACCCACTGAGCCACCCAGGCGCCCCGTCTCAGCTGTTTCAAATGATAATTTTAAATTCAAATGAATTCAAATGGAAATTTTAAGTGTAGCAAGTTTATATTCATATTGGTTCCTAGTTTTCGTTGATTATCAACTTGGCAATGCTTTTCTTACCTCTCTTTGGAAGGCCCCATTTTTGCTTACCTCTGGGATTTAGGGACCTCATTACCTAATCCTCCCCCCACCAGTCAATCTAATCATATCTGAATTTCTGCAAGATTTCAGATCCATAAGTGCTATTATTTCTTACTTACCATTGCTGTCCCAGTTCCTTTTTGTTATTATTATTTCATTTTATTGTCTGTGATTTAACTGAGCTTTTAAGAAGAAATATAGAAGCACATTCCATTCTGCCATCTTTACCTAAAAGTCTTCCATGATTTTTAAAATTATATTTGATAAATCAAAGCAGAATTGGAAATATATTACTAGTGAAATTGATTACTTTCCCAAATGTATGTCTTCTAATTGTATTTGTGGATTATCTGTTTTAATGAATTGTCTATTATACTTGTTTCTTGTGTTTTTTTCCTTACGATTTTTTTTTAGAAGTTTTTAACATGAGGTGATAATCTTTTATTTGCCAACTTTGCTATAAAGATTTTATCTAATCTGTTTGCTTTTTAATTTTGGTTACCTTTTTGGGTATGTAGAACATTTAAATTTTGATTTACCAAATCTATCAATTTTTTTTAAAGATTTTATTTATTTGAGAGAGAGACAGAAAGCATGAGCAGTAGGAGGGTCAGAGGGAGAGGGAGAGTGTAAGTGGAAGCAGACTTCCTGCTGAATGTGGAACTTGACATGGGTCTCCCAAGACACTGAGATCATGATCTGGACTGAAGTCAGATACTCAACTAATTGAGCCACCCAGGCACCTCACATCTGTCCATTTTTAAAGTACTTTAGTTCTCTTCTGTATTTTATGTAACTTCTTTGTTTATATACATCAACTATATATTTTTCTTCTACATCTCTCTTTATTCTAGGATATTAATTTGTAAGTATATTTTTCTATAATAGTACATGCAAGGTCTTTAATCCCGCTGGAATTTATGTGTATGATTATTATAAATTAAGTGTTTCATATGACTTACCCATGCTAAGTGAACTTTGTGAAAATGAAAAAAGAAAATACATGTATTTTCTTTAGCAGTGTGGCAGTGGTTGTTGTCAGGAACTTTGATAAGTAAAGTTTCTGGGTTTATTGTTATTGCTGTTGTTATAGTTCTTTTTTTTTTTAAATTTTACTCCCTTGGGTTGACAGGTCTGTAATAATTTCATTCTTTAAAAAATTATTATGAGTGTACTTAAATGAAAGATAGCACATGGCAGGGGAGTTTCTCATATTGAGAACCCATTTTCTAAAAATACCGTGACATTTATATAAACATGCAACTTCCCCTTGAAAAATGTAAAATAAAACAAATGTTAGATAACCTTTGTCAACTTACCCAAGGCCACTGTTAAATTTGAGTGAGTCAGAGGCTTTAGATAAAATTGTATTCAAATTTTTAGCTTACTTTTTCCTTTAATATTTTCACAAAATGATATAGATCAAAGGATGGAATTACCTGACACAATTTTATATGATTAAAGCATAGGTGAAAAGCTCTGGCATTTTACAAAGAGTCTATGCCAATTCCTGTATCTGATATTCACTTTCATATATTCACAACTGGCAAATGCCTAGTTTTAAATAACACATGTGTGTGTGACCTTTTAAGAAAATTACCGATGTCTTTGTTTAGAGTGCAGAGGGCATGGATTTCACAGAGCATTTCCCACTAAATGGAGTATATTACTCCAATATCACCGCCACGTTGTCAGGAAGTGGCACTTCATTAAGATAATGTGACCTTTAGAATATTCTTCCAACGTTTTTCTCTGTCTTTGATAGTGGGATTTTTACTTTAATTTCTGTGGCTTTTTGATAAATTGAAAATAAAAAACAACTGAAGGCTATATTCTTTATTTCCTTTTAGTTATACATTGTGTGTATGTGCATGTGTGTGTGTGTTTCCAAAATGGCAAAAAAAAAAAAAAAAAGAAAAATCAGGTAATAGATTTTTATCTGAACTAGGAATTGTCTACCAGGAAAACATCTTTTAGAATTGAGATCACATTGGCGAGTGTATGCCTATTGTGGAAAGAAAAAAAAAAAAAAAAAAAGGAGAGAATAGCTGTGTAGGAGAAAGCAAAAACTGTTTTTTTTTTTTTCCTCTACTACATTTTTTTTCAAACACTTGCCTTTTTTAAAAAGATTTTTCATTTATTTATTTTTGCAAGAGAGAGTGAGCAGGAGGGAGGGAGAAAGTGTACAAGCAGGGGGAGGGGCAGAGGAAGAAGCAGATTTCCCTCTCAGCAGGGAACCAGATGTGGACTCAACCCCAGGACCCTGGTATCATGACCTAAGCCAAAGGCAGACACTTAACCAACTGAGCCATCCAGGAGCCCTCCACTACATTTTTTTTTTTTTAAGTTGGGAAAGGTCCCAAAAGCCTTTTTCTTGTTTCATGATGACAATGAGATGATATTTTTTTCAGTGTATTTGCTGTGGTAACTTAAAATTGTTCATTTAGAGCTATCATGAAAGTAGAAATATAAATTATAAAACACTTTTATGGAGGCATCAAATTAGGCAATTTAATGGAAAGGGGAGAAGAGCTGATTGCTCTGGTTAGGCCAGAAGTAGCATTTCTCATGAACCATTTATGTCTCACTTGGTTAATTTATAGGATTGAATCATATGATCATAATTGAATATTTCACTTGAGTGTCTTGAAATATATATATGGCCAAATGTTTTTGGTTTTTTGTTTGTTTGTTTTTGTTTTTTAAGGAAACCAGAAAGGATTTCTTTTCTTTCCTTTCCTTTTTTTTTTTAAGATTTTATTTATTTATTTAACAGACAGAGATCACAAGTAGGCAGAGAGGCAGGCAGAGAGAGGGGGGGAAGCTGGCTCCCTGCTGAGCAGAGAGCCCAATGTGGGGCTCGATCCCAGGACCCTGAGATCATGACCTGAGCCAAAGGCAGAGGTTTAACTCACTGTGCCACTCAGGCACCCCTGGCCAAGTGTTATTTCTATTTCAATTTATAGACACTCTTATGTGCCAGAGCATATATTTCTTAATCATAGTCTTGACAGTTGTAACATTGAAATTATCTTTGTGTTATATTTAAAATAGAGAATTTATATTATACCCTGTACATTGGCAGTATTATGTAAATTGACAGAACCAAATAATGGCGAGAGAGCTGAACACAGAATTTTTTGTTCTTCTACCAGATATATGACTTTTGACAAACCATTTAGCTTCCCAAACTTCAGTTTCTCTATTAGAAAAAAAAAATAATGGTGTGTTAGAAAGTAACAGAAAACCTAGCTATAGGAGTTTTAAAAATAGAAGTTGATTTTTCTCATATAACCAGAAGATAGAAAGTAGGGAGTTTGGGGCTAATGTAACTACTTAATGCTATCATCAGAGACTATCATTTCTGTCCTCTGTGGTTGTGGCCCAATTGTTGCAAGATAGCTGCTTAAGTTCCATGCATCACATCTACCTTCCAGGCAGGAAAAAAAGGAAAGACAATGTTTTTCCTGATGAGGTTTTGCTTGTTCATTTAGAAAGGAAATTCATTCCTAGAAGACTTTTCTCTATATCTCATGAGTCAAAATTATTATCATTTAGTATCTTCTAACTGCAAAAGAGGTTGGGAAATCAAGCATTTAGCTTTTTGGTCTCTATAATAGAAGAAGATAAGGGAAAAGTCTATTGAGAAGGGGTGTTGATTAAAGTAATCTATAATATTGGCCACAATTAAATACTATATATGTAAAGTCTCTTTAATATATTGAAGTTCTGAGGTTCTAGAAATAGTATAAATTCAGTTGAAAGAAGTTAATATTGCCATTATATTTTATTATGGCTGCACCTAATTGAGAATGTTATCTTTAGTAATGAGTACAGGTAAGAGCTAATGTACCTTCAAAAATATGTGGAAAGGATGTGAGTTGTGTTGAAATTGTCATGTAAGGAAGTGCTAAAGGAAGTTGGACTGTTACTTGAAGATAGGATTTAGTAGAGACCTAAGTTATCCCAATATTTAAAAGGGGAAATGTGTTTATTTTGGGTTAACAAAATTAAGAATCGTGAAGAAGACATATTTGGGGTCAATAAAAAAGGACTTCCTAAGAATCAAGGCTATAAAATATACTCCTGTTGACTTAGAAATGATCTAACAGTCTACTGACTCCTAAAGATCGAGAATGGGAAATTCTTATAAATGTTTACACTCCCCTCCAACACTAAGATTTGATGACTTCTTTTCCATTTTTTGTTATGCCCTGTATTAGAGTTTCTTCTGAGAAACACAACAGATAGAAAGGGAATATTACAAAAGTTGACATCCTACTGCAAAGGCCATGAGGCAGGAAGAATTCTCTCTTATCTGGAGGAAGGTTAATTGTTTCTCGTTCTAGTCAGGACTTCAACTATTTAGATGAGTTTCACTCATACTGGGGGGCGGGGCAAGCTGCTTTACTCATTCTACCTATTTAAATGTTCATCTCATACAAAAATGTCCTCACAAAAACCTTACCCTGAGTAAGTTTTGACTGGGCTCAGTCTAGTTGATACCTAAAATTAACCATCATATAGTCAGAAATGGATAATTCTTCAATGGTGTATTAGTTTTATAATGCCACATAACAAGTTACCTCAAATAATTTTAATTATCTAAAATAATAAATTTATTATCTAATTCCATGGGTCAGGAGGGTCATAGCTTAGCTGAGTCCACTGCACTGGGTTTCACAAGCCTGCAAAGATTAACCAGGCTACATTTGTTTCTGGAGCTTGTGGTCCTCTAGAGGTGGTGGTTTGAAGAATCCAGTTCTTTATAGAATTCTTTATAGAATTGACACCTTTAGCTCCTTAAAGGTCACCTGGAGTTTTGTGCTCTGTGCCCTCTTATCAGACATTTAATATCATAGCAGCTTGCCTCTTTAAGGTGTGCAGGAAAGACTCTTTCTCCAGTCAGCTAAGATAGTCTTATATAACATAAGCTAATCATGGGAGTGACATCCTTTGTCACATTCTATTTTTACAAGCTAGTCACACTAATGGAAGCAAGAGTGCACAAAGGTATGGACACTAGGAAGTGAAAATTATTGGGGTCACCCAAAAATCTGTCTACCACAGATGGTTCTTGGAATTGACTTTTTGAAATACAGTGAAGGTTAAATTTGACTGTGACTTTCATATATCCATTTGACTCTGAAGCTTAATTAAGGACCCACCAAACAAATAGGGGAATTTTGACAAAGAAAAGAGGTATTTTCATTCTTAATTGTAGTTAATAGATGTTGTTTTGACACTGGCTCCTTTGGACTAGTGAGGACATGATTTTAAGGTCATAGGAGATTATTTCTCATTAAGGTATAATTCATTCAAAAATAACCTAATTAGGAAGGAGCTCTCATGTTCCAGATTCCATTCATTAGGAAAAATAAAAAGGCAGAAAGTAATCAATACAAACGGCAAACATGGTAGGGTTTTAATGAGGTTGTTTTTGTTTTTTTGGTTTTTCTTTGAATTTAATTAATTAATTAATTAATTTATTCATTCATTCATTTATTTGAGAGAGAGAGTGAGTATGTGTGTAGGAGTAGGGGGAGGGTTAGTGGGAGAGGGAGAGAGAGAGAGAGAATCTGAAGCAGAGTTCCACGCTGGGCATGGAGACTTACACATTGCTCAATCTCACAACCCTGAGATTATCCTGAACCAAAATCAAGAGTAAAATGCTTAACCAAATGAGCTACCAATGTGCCCCAATGTTATTTTTTATAGTCCTTGTCAATGAACCAGAGTGCCTGAAATATCCATCCCAATTTTAAATTTATATGGATTGAGTGATGTTCATTTGAAAAGCCAAAGCAACTCTAGATGTATTCCTGTATTTCAAGTAAATGGAATATACTAGTACTTCTTCTACCCAAGCCCCTGCTGCCAAATCTCCAAATATTTTTATGATAAAGCTAGTAACTCAGAAAGTTCCAGTAATATAGGAGTCTTTCTGCATTTTCCCTGGCTCCCTTCACTATTCATACCCTATTGACAATTTATAACCCCTGCACCATCTGGGGAACAGACTGTTGGCTGCCAAGTAGACTCATTAACATTCCCCTCCAGGAACTCTTGCTGTTTAATTAGGCTGTCTGCTGGATTCAGGCAGTGAGAGCCTTAGGTGGCTATGTAACAAATCCATGACTCCATGCATTCAGATGTCAAGGTCACAAAGCTTCCTCCTTATACTCAATGTGAGAAAGGGAATCCAGATCATTGGTTGCTAAATCCAAATCATCAATGACTTTACCTTAAAGGGAACTTTCTGTTGTTAATTGAGACACTAGTTATCTGCCACTGAATTCACAGCTGTCACTACTGTGTTTGACAATGTTCTAACCCTTTGGCCATCAGGTCTAGCCTTCAGGCCAACCTTCTTGGCCAAACTAGTCCATAGTGTCTGTAGAGTACTATCCAAATCCAATACTGAAATTTCCCTGTGCCATAAATAAATGCATCTGATTAATTAAATTCTCTGAGGACAGATTGTTGAGAGTGTTAGCATTCCAGATGCATTTGATTTAAGTAGAATAAATGGTCTTCTTTTCAAATGCCAAATTGCTAAAGTTCTATTGCAAGAAAAATACCTCTCAATTGAATGGTTCTGTTCATTTGAATAAACATTTTCTAATCATCACTAGTTTAAAGAAAAAAGGAAAACAGTAATTATGCAAAATATGTCAGCTTAGGGTTTTCCAAAGGGACAGAATCATCACAAGTATGTATCAACCAACTCAAGTATTTATTGGTAGAGTTAAGTATCCATTTGTTCATCTGTCCATCAATCGGTCCTTCCATCCGTCCACTGATTCATTCATCAAATGTTTTTTGATCATTTGCCTTTGTCTAGGTCCTGGGCTAAGTGCGATGTATATAAAGGTGACTCAAAACAGACAAAGAACAAGTCTCCATTCTAGTGGGGGAGGCAATTATTAATCAAATAATCATGAAAACAAAATACAGTCACAACAGTGATAAGTAAACATACCTACTTCCACGAGACCTCATAATCAGAGTGTTGACTTAGTCTGGTGAACAAGGAATTATTCCCTGAGGAATATGTTTGAAATGATGGCATAGGATTGCTAAAATGGGGATAGCTAGGTAACATTTAGGGGAGAGAGACAGAGGGAGGTTTCTGAAAAAAGAAGTACATGCAGATTCCCTGTTGTTAGTGGAGCATGGCACATTTGAAAGAAGGCAGGAAAAATTGGAAAGGGAAAGTGAAGTACAATGTGTGCAGACTAAGGAAAGGCTTCCTGAGCCTACCTAGATTGCTAGTCTTAAATTGTTATATATATTGGAGCTAGAGAAGCACCTTCCAGGAGTATCCTTAACATGAGGACCTACGTTATTTTCCTCAGGCTGTCTAAGTCTGACCCTGTCTCTTTCTTTTAATTTTTTATTTTTTATAAACATATATTTTTATCCCCAGGGGTACAGGTCTGTGAATCACCAGGTTTACACACTTCACAGCACTCACCAAAGCACATACCCTCCCCAATGTCCATAATCCCACCCCCTTCTCCCAAACCCCCTTCCCCCAGCAACCCTCAGTTTGTTTTGTGAGATTAAGAGTCACTTATGGTTTGTCTCCCTCCCAATCCCATCTTGTTTCATTTATTCTTCTCCTACCCACTTAAGCCTCCATGTTGCATCACCACTTCCTGACCCTGTCTCTTTCTAAAAGAAAAAGAGTGAAGAGACTAATGGCTCAGTTTTACTTCTTTCCACACCTAGCAGTCTTCACTACTAAAGGATGTCATGAATCTTCATAATCCTCATAGTCAACTTAGAGTTGTCAATGGCATTGCTTTAAAATTAGTCTTGGCTGGTAATGTATCAACATGTTTGGGCTTGAAATAATTTGGGGGATTAAGATTTAATTAAAATAACTATACCTTGTGTGAAGATAAACCTTTTCAAAGCTATTTCACCTGTTTCTGTATTTTTTTCTTCAAACATTTTTTATTAAACCCTCTTTTTTTCCCATTCTACAAATGAAATGAAAAATTCTGTTCTCTCTCTGTTATAATAGTAGTACTTACTATAACATATATAATAAAATATAATTATTTTAGTAATTTTTATTTTGATGATGACATACATCAGTAATAAGAGGTTAAGATGTTTAAGTAGTTTTAGTTTGTTTACTAAAAAAAAAAACTAACCCAATTGCATTAATCAAACAGTTATAAGTTCCCTTTTTAAGAAAGAGATGGAAGCTCATCAGCTACAAGGGAAATCATAGTCAAGGTTTGATACATAAAACTCTCTTTCCCTCTAATTATTTCAGTCATAAAAATATTTGTGGGGGAAAAGAGGAATAAAACTTGCTTAGTACAAATAGACTTTCATCTATTTGTTCTCAAATGCTGTGATAGTATTTCTGCTTTACAGGCTTTACTTATTAAAAAAGTTACAAAGTATCTGTCAGATATAACCCACAGCTGGAAAATACATATAGCATGGTTTTGAAGATTACTAATTAATGCTTTTACTCTGGAAACTTCTTGAGTTAGTCTTTTTTTTTAAGATTTTATTTTATTTATTTAAATAAATAGAGTGTTATGAGCACAAGCAGAGGGAGCAGCAGGCAGAGGGAGAAGCTAGTCTTAATTATATTAATAATGTTATCATATTTATTATTGCTGATATTTATACAATATAACTGGAAAAATGATACAAATACAACTCAAAATTATCTTTAAAATGTGAGTATTATAGTTAATAGCTGTATTACACTGGCTATTACATTATATTATTTACAAGATATAGTACTAGAATAAGATCTGGCACCAGGCTGGACCACAAGCTGTCTGGGAGTTTATAAAGAAATCCTTTAAAAAGTCATAATAGTTTTGAAGTTTTATACATAGTCATGCAGTCATAATCCATTTTTTTTTCCTTTTCAATTTGGGAATATGAAGTATTTAAGAAATGAGCAGAGCAGGGTGATAGCACTCATTAAAATGCTGGAAAATATTACCAACGGGAAAAGCCTAAATGAATTGGAATTAGTTCATGTGCAGATGAAAAAGCTAATGGTCTTTTCATAAGTCAATAATAATTTTAAGCAGCAGGGAAAGTGTTTTATGAGCAGGATTGTGATCAGCTGCTTTTATTATTCAGTGATAATAAAGTATGAGGAAATAAATTTAAATTGGAATTTTAAACAGGGAAATATTCTGTCTATTGCAGATGTCCACTGCTATTATGTATGTTTTCCTGTTTCAAGTCCTTGTTCACAAACACCTTAAATGTATAGCCTAATGGTCTTCTCCTAGGTCAACCTACAGTGATGGCAAAAGAAATGAGGTACTTCAAACTGTTTCATATATGGGGAAAGAGAATGCAAGAGGAAAGAATATTAATAATACCCATACTGGATTCAAGAGTCATCTAAACTTTAGACTTTTTTTCAGTCTCAAGATATTTAGATGATTACATTGATTTCTCACAGGTATGCAATAAAATCAGGATTCAATTTATTCTGGCAAATTGGGTAAAAAGATCTATCTCTATATATTTAAAACTACGAAATTACATGTTGTTGCAAACCCAAGAGCTAGTGTTTATGTAATTTTGCTTGTTTTGACCATTCCTAAGTTGTTCTAATGAAAGCTTTGCATTAAAGAAGATATATAGCTGCACTTGGGTAAATTCAGAGCTATCCAGCTATATTCCGACAGATGGGATTTAACCACAACCTGTGCTCATATATCATGGTAATGGAAGAGCTGGAGCACAGATACAAGAGAGATTGGAGCTTTTTTGGGTAAATTTAAGAAAAAAAGTAAAAAAAAAAAAAGACTCTTTACTTTCTGCTATTTAACATTTAAAAACATAATTACTGTGAGAACTATAGAAAAAGATAGTGTTAACTGTGAATGAAAAGAGAATCAACATCTAGTGCTTTGAATCTTTGGTAATTTAGCCTAACATTTGGAGGTAATGGAAATATTGACTTCATCTTGAAGGAAAGCTGCAGGAGCTTGTTTTGGTTACAAAATGTACTTTGCCATCCTGACAGGATTATTGATAGAGAAAGAAACTCAAGGTCATAGGCCTTGATGTTTTGTTCATTCTATGGTAATCTTATTTCTGGAGATTGTTGGCTCAGCTAGTTCTTAGCTAGATGCTGGGAAGATAAATTTGAACTTGGGCTTGTGACACCATTTAACTTGTAATAATGATTGTTATCAGTGTCTCTCCATCCTGTTTGGAGGGCAGGAAGTTTGGCTATGCGTGTGTGTGTTTTTTCCAGCTGTGAATGACATTTAAAATGCCCTGCTATTTCTCCAAAATGGTGGCTAAGAATCATAACTATCCTAGAACTAAAAATGCATTTTTATCATTTAGAGAAAGAAAATGCTACTGAACCATTTTTCTCTAGCTAAAATGAGGCTACTTTGAAAATTTGATTCCATAAGCTTAATCTTAACCAATCATTTGATAAAAACTCTGTAGCTGTCACAAAATTTTTAATCTAGGAAACTTGGTTCGTTTGCCAAATATGTGTGTGTGTGGTGTTTAAAAATTACTTAAAATTATTTTATCCCATCTATATTTTTGAAAAATGGAGCAGGATTTTTTTGTTTGTTGAAGTAATATAAATAGAGCATTGATAAGTCAAGCTAGTAGGTAAGTTCAGGGAAAGGAGATAATGGAATAATAAAATAATTTGTTTTTGAAGAGTTTGTTCCTTAAGGTTTTCAGCAGTTTAAAACTCTAGAATAAGATCATCTATATTAAGCAATTATAATAAAATTTATTCAAATTAGTAGATGTTATATAATACCATTTTCAATAACCCTTTTTAAAAATGATCCAAATATTTTTATAATACCCAGGCCTACAGAGTTACTCTGTGATACCTCAGTAGCCCAGCTCTGATTTAATAGAGTTCCTTGACTGTTAAAGCAGTATGAAGGTCAGTAATCCTGTATACTTAGAAACCACGATCACCCCAGAATCTACCTTAGATTCCCTAAAGACAGGAATAAATACATCAGGTAATGAAGTTCTGTTGTGGAGATGGCATTGTTGGTACTGTTAGGTAGAGATCTGCCATGAAGAAAATAGTTAAACTTGGGAAAAGAAAAAAGAAAGGCCTCAAATAATACAGTTTCTGGTTCACAAACATATTAAGAAATTAAGTGATGATACTAGTCACATTCATTTTCCTAAGGCCCAAGTCCAGAATATCTTTTATTTTCAACTGTATCAGTTAGGAAACACAGGGCATGCTCTGATAGGGTAAATATGTAGAAAGGTTTAGGGAAATTGTCCCTGGGCTAGCAGCAAGGAAGCCTTCACTACCATTTGTCTAGGTGACATGGGAAGATGGAGCAGTATTGGGGAAGAAATTATGCAGGAGAAAATGTTGGAGGAGCATGGCCTTCTGTTAAGGGACAGAGCCAGGCTGCTGTGACCAGGCAGAGAGGCAGCTGAGGAAATAAAACACTCTGGTCTCACTCTCATTTTGCACAGTGATCTCCTATAGTTGCCTTTCATTTGGCCCGATCTAACTAAAAGCCCGGGCAAGGGGGCTCATTGATATAGCCTGCACGGGTCAGCTTCTCAGGGCACAGAGAGAGGTGGAGAAGGGACGGAAGGCCAATATGGAAAGCCGGTGAAAATTCTGCACATGATCCATGCCTAGTGTAGCTGTGTTTGTAAAATTCAAAATCATCGACTCAGCTTTACATGTGCAGAAGACTTTTATTATTTTAAGAATATGATTTAATAACATAGTATGGACAAGTACTTCAGCTAATCATTTATTGATTTAAAAGATTCCTGTTCAACAGTTATTACATACCAACAATACATACTGGTGTAAGAAGTGAGGATAAAACTGTAAGTCTTTGGGGACCTCCGGGTGGCCCAGTCATTAAGCAGTTGCCTTCAGCTCAGGTTATGATCCTGGGTTCCTGGGATCCAGCCCCCCGTTGGGCTCCCTTCTCAGTGGGAAGCCTGCTTCTACTTTTGCTCTTCCCCTGCCTGTGTTCCCTCTCTTTCTGTCTCTCTGTGTCCAATAAATAAATAAAATCTTTAAATTAAAAAAATATATATACGTCTTCAAAAGAGATTTAATAGGAAAGGAAAGTCAGGATGAGGAGAGTGAGGAGACTTAGAGGATTAAGTAACTTGGAGGTCAGAGCTGAGTTTGAATTCTGACTGGGGCATACTACTACTGAGAATTTATGTGATTTACTTTACCACCAGGCACTGTGCTGCCTGAGGGACTCACATGCAGTTCACCAGGCAAACAGCCTGGTACTCTTATTGTTACCAGCACTTCCTTGCTGAAGTTTTAGCACTGAGAATGCAAATAATAACCATTTTAATATACCACTGAACCTTGTAATCTTACTTTAAAAATATTAATGTCTATTATTAGATTTCTTCTGGAATAAAAAAAAACTTAGTGAATCTACATGGAATTTACAAGGGGATCTACTTTTGTTAGATGTTTATGTTCAGATTCACTGATACTCATTAAAACTTATAAAAATGGCACAAGATATGGGTAATCCCTGTTCAAACTGCTGATTCCCTACCAGAGCCATCCCTGTCACCCGTGATGAGAATGAAGGCTGTGTGACTCAAATCATTTTAGACACATGTTCATGTTTGAAACAAGGAATGTAAGAGCAGGTGTCAGAATACAGTTTTCAACATATGGTAAGCTCTTCTAATGCAGCTGGCTGCAATCTTTTGTCAAAGGTCATAGAGATAAAAAGACATACAGTAGGAAGCGGCAAGGTGCTTCAAAAGCACATTCAGGAAACTGCATCGTTAGAAACCTTATTCCCTTAACTAGAGAAAAATCACTCCTTTCATCAATAACGAAGAGTGACTTAAAAGCTAAATCTGCACTTAGTTATGTAAGTTTCCATGTATCAGAAAGCACCAGAGAGACTCAAATCGAGAGAAAGGTGTAAATAACATGGCACAGTGTGACAGAATGCGCTTTGAGATTCAGCCACAGCCCCTCAAGTCCCATGTTCACTGTACTCCAGAGAAGAAGTGGACATTCTGTAATGGCTGAAGTAGGATGGCTGTTCTACCAGGCTCCAGGAGTGGGTGTATGGAGGGAGAGGTTGATGAGAGGGTATTCACGTTACAAGGAAAGATACAAAATTGGAGTTTTCACAGAGAGCAAGTGACATCACAGCGACCTTCAGGAGAGAAACACTTTGATTAACTGTCACCTTCTCTGAGAAGTCTTTCCTCTAAACTTGGGGTAGACTTTTCTTTTGAGGACTCTCTTACCTCCCCACACTATACTCTGGAGAAGGCAAGTCCTTTCCCCAGACCTTGCGCTATATGTCTCTTCTATCTGGCTGTTCCTGAGTTATATCTTTTTATAATTAACTGGAAATTTAGTAAGTAAAATGTTTCTTTGAGTTCTGTGAGCCATTCTAGCAAATTAATCAAACCTGAGGAAGGATAATTACACACCAACCTAGAGCTAGTTGGTCAGAAGCACAATTGACAACCTGGACTTGGGCTTGGAGTCTGAACTGGGGTAGGAGTTTTGTAGGATTAAACCCTTTCCTATTGGATCTGACACTTTCTTCAAGTAGATAGTGTCAGAATAAGTTGAATTCTAGGACACACAGCTAGTATCCTAAGGGTGATACACTCATTTACTTACTACTTATTCACTCTCTGATGGTCAGAACTGTTGGCTGGTGGACTGCCTTTTTCACTCTGGTTGTGGGCGAGGCGGAATTGCTCCTTGGTGAGTTTGGACACTGCTTCTGTTTCTATTCCTGATAAATTCTTAGTTCAAAAGCATACCTTTGAGTTTAAAATTTATTCTGATAGGAAGGAAGTAAAGACCTAACCTGGCTTTTTAGTACCTAGTTGCCATCTCCCAAGAACATATGGGAGATCATAGAAACACATCTTGACTGATAGTAGAGCCAAAAATTTTCATGAAACTTGTGCTGTCATTTAAGAAGGAATCAAAAGCAACTTAGCTAGGATCCTGTAAAACACACATGTGACACATTTGCCTTCAATATTTAAACTTGATAACCTTACCAGCATTCAACACTGAATTCTGTTTGCTTACAAGGAGGTTTTTGACTGCTGGTTTGGGTGGAGAAATAAAGATCTTGATAGAAATGTGCTGACAGATCTAGAAAGAAATGTGCTGACAGTTTTCCTCACCTTGTAAAATGCATACTTGTATTCCTAATTCCTTGAAGCAATGGATGTTTAAAAGTTTTGAATGGGGGTGTCTGGGTGGCTCAGTGGGTTAAGCTTCTGCCTTCGGCTCTGGTCATGATCCCAGGGTCCTGGGATCGAGCCCCAAATTGGGCTCTCTGCTCAGCAGGGAGCCTGCTTCCCTTCCTCTCTCTCTCTGCCTACTTGTGATCTCTGTCAAATAAATAAAATCTTAAAAAAAAAAAAAAAAGGTAACTCTAGTACTTGAACTGAAAGTGAAAATGTCTGAAGAAAACAGTCCCAGAGATAGAGATAGAATTCTTTGGTTTGTAAACATTATCTGAGTTACATTTTGGCATGTTGAATAACCATCCAGTGGGTACAGAAAATTTGCAATCAGAATGCCTCTAGAAAAGGCCGTCTTCCAGGCAAAACTTCACTGGAAGCATACGCCTCTCTAAAATGGATAAACCATTAAGAAAATTGCTAACAAGTTTTTATTGGCTAAAATTGCCATATGCCACATATGCTTTAATTATTTGGAGAGGAGAGCCATCTAAAAACTTTATTAAGAAAAGTCTTAAATCTATAAGTTTTCAAAATATTATCTTAAACCTTTTATATAATTCTACCCAAATGTGTAAATTTTTATTAGAACTTGAACATAAAATTATTAGACCTCTCTGATGATTAGGTGAAATGGGCAATTTTAAAACACTATTAGGTTAGCTTTTATTACACATAATGAGAATCTCCCAGATGGTGCAGAAATCATTAAAAATTAATTTTATAACCACTGGACTTGTCTTAAAGTGTCTTGAACTGATAAGCCTTCTTAATCTTCTAGTGTTGCTCCAGTTCATTGATGAAGTAAAGTGGCTGGCTTTTTAAAATTGATAATCCTATTATAATTATTAAAGTGTAGCACACTCATTTTGCCTAAGGTGTTTAGTGAGTCCCCACCCCCAAAGTGTGCTATTATAGTACAGTGACTCAAACATTTTAAGTAAGAAGACATTTTCTATTATAAACTGTGAGGTTGTAGACCCATATTGTTACAGTAAGCCTTTAAGATTTGTTGATAAAGTATAAAATGCAAAGCTATTATGAACTCATATTGATTTAAGGTTGATATGTATTTATCAATCTAAATAGCACTTATATTTGTTTGAAAAATGAGTACATAGTATATATATATACATATATATGTATATATATACACACACACACAGTGTGCTATAGATATATGATCAAATAATTCTTTTTTTTTCAATAATTCTTACAATGGATTTACTGCCCTGTTAAATATTTTTGATTTTTTTTTTGTGCTGGATCATTGCTCTAGACCTTAAGAAAATATGCAGTGTCAATGTCATTGAAGGAAGAAAAAAAGAGAGAGAGAGAGAAAGCATCAGAAAAGATACTCTAATGGTGGGTCAAAAATGTGTCTATAATCTGAAATGTGCCTGAGGATTTAGTTGGCTTCTTCTGATGTCACGATAGTCCTAGGATGGGGATTCTTCCTGGGTCACTGGAATGCCATTCTGTGCACCACAGAGACAAAGGCACTTACATACAATGTCTTATGCTCTAAATGAGTTCAAGTCCCTCCTAAAGGTCCCAATCAATACCATACACTAATGCCACAGAGAGAGTCTGAGTTGTTTTATGGTAAATATTTCTAACTCTTTTTAATTCTGTGAATTGGCTTAAGGTCTTTTAAACACACGACATTATTATTTCCTCCACATTTATTTTTAGAAACATAATCTTACTTTCTTTTCAAAGACTACTCTAGTATGTTTTCTTCACATGTATTTGTCCAAATATCAATTAAAAAGGAAGTCATTCTTTTTTCTTTTTCTTCTTTTTGTATTTATGTCATTTGTGTACATAAAGGTTTTCACATAAAAATCTATAATATTTACATATATATGCACATATATTTTATATACTTGTGAATATTTACATATATTTACATACCTCTAGGGGAGATTAACACCTTTCTAAAGCTCCTGTATAAAATGGGTAATGTATTTAAACTATTTCTCATGCCTTATAGGCTTATCAGGTTAGGTGTCTGTTTATGAACATGCATTAATTACTTGGTTTATCAGCTGACTACAGAATGTCATCAGGCCAAATGTATACAGCTACCTATGCTTGATAGCAACATTGGTCAGGGTGTATATTTGAAGGAAATGAGATTTGTAAAACAGTTGAGAGAAAAGTGAGAGAAACAAAAACAAAGGGGTGATGAAGAAAAAGAATAGGAAAGTTTGAGCAGCACAAAATACTAGAAAAGAAATTATTAGTTGTTCAGGTCTCAGGTTAATTTCTTGAGTCTGGTCCTTACTTAGTATTGAACCAATAATTTTCTAATATTCTTCATACCAACTGCTATGTTTATTTATTTATTTATTTAAGATTTTATTTATTGATTTGACAGAGAGAGAGAGCGCGCGCAAACAGGGGGAGTGTCAGGCAGAGAGAGAAGCAGGCTCTCTGTCAAGCTGAGATCCCAACATAGGACTCCATCCCAGGACCCTGGAGTCATGACCTGCAGGTAGACGCTCAACCGACTGCACCACCCAGGCACTGCCTCAACAGCTATGTTTTCAACTATATGGTGTAGTAGTCATATATTGTCTTTTCCAGAACTATTTCTACTTCATATATTTGACGTTTTTGTTCTTTAAGAATACTTGAACTTGTCAGAGCATTTAGACAAGTTTTGTGATTCAGGAAATATGGTTCCAATGTAAAACCCATGACATCAAAATAGGCTGTAGAGTTTTCCATTGAGAATTTATTTCAACTGCCATTTCAGAATACTGAGAGACAGAGCCTTTACCCCAAGGATGACATATAGCATTGTGGTTGGGAACTGGGAATCTTATATCTTAAATTCGCATCTCCACACTGCCATAGGCAAATGACATAGCCTTTCAAAGTCTTTGTTTCTCATCTGAAAACAAGGATTATTAAAAAAAATTTTTTTTGAAGGGTTTTAAAATTAAAGACATAGTATAAACTCTAAATAAATGCTAGCTGTTGTTTTTATAGTTAATTTTATTAGACAGCAAATAATTGGATATCAACATTTAAGGCCATGTCAAAGTATGTCTGAAATAAAAATAATAATAATAAAAACTTTCATTAAAAATTTTATTCCTTATTTTGATTCTATATTACTGTCAGAGTTAGCTCTTCAACTTAAAAATGAGAATCAGCCTCAGATGCCTGGGTGGCTCAGTTGGTTAAGCACCTAACTTTTGGTTTCAGCTCAAGTCATGGTCCTCATAGGTTTTGGGATGTAGCTACACGTAGAGCTCCATGTTCAGTGGGCAGTCTGCTTGGAGTTTCTCTCCCTCTGCCCCTCCCCAAATCTCTCTCTCTCTCACTCTCCCTCTCTCCCATAAGTAAATCTTTTAAAATGGGGCACCTGGGTGGCTCAGTGGGTTAAAGCCTCTGCTTTCAGCTCAGGTCATGATCCCAGGGTTCTGGGATGGAGCCCCACATCGGGCTCTCTGCTCAGCGGGGAGCCTGCTTCCTCCTCTCTCTGCCTGCCTCTCTGCCTACTTGTGATCTCTGTCTGTCAAATAAATAAATAAAATATTAAAAAAAAAATGAGGTTGGCCTATCCATCTTGGACAAATACCCACTACTAAAATGCTCATTGTTATAAGTGTCATTTTAAGGTTCTCAACTGCCTTTTTACAACTGATTATAGTCAATAAAATTGACTAGGTAAATATAAGTTTAAAAGTAATGTCCTACTACTTCTTTATAAATAATTATAATGACAATCTTATGTGTGTATTTGTTTCATTTCTGTTTAATTCCTCTAGCTAGATTATAAGAAACTGACTATAGATATTTTAAGACATTTGATACATTTTCCTAGACCGATTTCCAAAAGTGTTACACTTATTCATACTTATATCGACTGTGTTTCGAGATTGCCAGACCGTTCACAACCTCATTGACACTCAGTGATTTTATTTTTATATCATTAAAGACTATTTGAGGCCAGACTTATAAATTGAATAACACTGTTGCCTTTAGTTTTCAGTTATTAATGAGACACTATTTGGTCATTGTTTTCCCCCTAAAGCTAAGTTTTGTTTGTTTTATATTTGAAAGTGTTATATAAGATTAAAGTTTATCATGTTTCTTATTAGAGTTGCTTTGAAAAGGCTCATTTGGTATTCTAACAAAGAAGTAATTGCAACACTAGTGATCTTACAGTTTTGAGATTGGTCATGAGAGTACAGAGCAGCAGCTCTATATTTCTCTTCTAAATCATCATCCTAAGTCACTTTGTAGGGAGTCATACAGATAACATAATGAAATAGCTCTAAAGAAAGGTTACCACGGTTACCGGTTACCTGGAGCATGTGACTGGAGGCTTCTTCCAGGGTTCATTGTACTAATACAATTATTTATTTGAATTGAAGTGAAAATGTCCAATTGCTGTTTTTAATCTTATTAGTAATATGAATTATATTTTTATTTATTCAGAAGTATTATAAAGGATGTATTTAAATCCAGTGCTATGGTTTTATTTCACATAAATTGTAGTGGCCTGCTTGACCTACAGCTAAATTTCAGTGTTTTATGTTCACTCTTACTCAAGAGGAGAATGAGATGGAAACCAATGGTAATTGTGCCATTGAGTACTCATTATTAGTAGACATCTCACTCATATAAGGTAGTGATTAGAGTAGATTGATGGTTATGAGAAAAACCAGTTTAGACTTTGACCATCTATTTAAAACTGAACCTCCCTCCCACCCTCCCAACTCCCTTATACACCTCCACTTGCTATCTCTGTTCAGGGATTTTTTCCCTCTGTGCACCATATTGCATAACTACAGTTGACCCTTGAACAACGTGGGTTTGAACATGAGTTTACTTATACATGGATTTTTTTTTTCAATAAATATAGTATGGTACAGTAAATGTATTTTCTCTACCTTATTTTTTTTTCCCTTAACACTTTGATTTTTCTATTTTACTGTACTGAAAGAATATAGTATCTAGTACATTTAACTTACAAGCTATGTGTTAATCAACTCTTTGTTATTAGTAAGTATTCTAGTCAACCATAGGCTCTTAGTTACATTTTGGGGATCAAAAGTTATATGTGGATTTTAATCTGTGTAGGGGGCTAGTACCTTGAACCCCTACATTGTTCAAGTGTCAAATATATATAAATTTAATTTTGTTGTTGTTGTTTATTTTCTCACCCCACTAGAAGTAACTTCCATGAGGATAGGGGTATTTGTTGTTCTTTTAATTGCTTTATCCCCTGTGTCTAGAATAGTATCTGTCGACATATAGTAAATGTTCAATAAGCATTTATTAAATTAATGAAGAATTTATCAAAAATTATATTTCTAGAAAGTGCAATGAAAAAGTGAAATAGTTGTAACTAATTTTTTATATTAAATGCTAAATTGTGTTTAACTTTTGACTCACATTTCTCAAAGGCATAGCAATCTGACAAAATGCTAATCAAAGCTATTAAAATGCAAGAGTGTATCTGGTGATATTAAGATATTTTAGGTCAAGTTGTTTTTATATAAGAAAAATATTCCCCAAACCAGATTTTCAGTATCTGTTAAATACCATCCTTCACCAACCACTAAAGTTAGGGAGATCTGTCATTCAGAGCAATACTGTCACCTATTTCCTCCTTCCACTCAAGAATTTCAATCTTTGTTATTGAAAATCTCTTTGTTAACTTAGTGCATTGTCTTCCCAACCTTTTTAACTGGAATACCTAAAATATAATTTATTCAAAATCATTTGTGGGGGCACCTGTGTGGCTCAGTGGGTTAAAGCCTCTGTCTTTGGCTCAGGTCATTATCCCAGGGTCCTGGGATCAAGTCCCACATCTGGCTCTCTGCTCAGCAGGGAGCCTGCTTCCCTTCCTCTCTCTCTACCTGCCTCTCTGCCTACTTGTGATCTCTGTCTGTCAAATAAATAAATAAAATCTTTAGAAAAAAAATCATTTGTGGTATGAACACTCCCTAGCTATTTAATTATATTCATGAATTAATGCTAGTTATTTTAGATGGATCATGATATTATATTTAAAAATAGTTATCATTTAGAATTACATATTAGAATAGTCATATGTAAAATGGTAAGTCTGAGGTTTTTTGTTTGTTTTAAAAAATAATATGAATGAGTGTGGATGGAAATGTGGATGGGGGGTAGATTGATGATCAGTGGAACTGGGTGATGATTACCAGGAGTTCATGCTTGATATATTCTTGTTTCTACTCCCATATATATTAAATACCCTCCATAAAAGAAGAAAAACAAGAAGGAGAAAAAGAAGAGGGAGAGGAAGCATGCAAGAAGACAAATGTATTTATGAAGGAATAGACTAGGTATTAGAGAAACATATAAGCAACTCTGTGTAGAACAATTGATAGGAGCGCCTGCATGGCTTAGTCAGTTGAGTATCTATGACTCTTTGGTTTTGGCTCAGGTCCTAGGAAACAGCCCTCCCATGGGCTCTGCTCTCAGCATGAAGTCCATTCATGATTCCTTCTCTCTCCCTCTGCTCCTCTCCCCAGCTTGCACTCTCTCAAAATAATAAATAAAATCTTAAAAAAACAATTTGATAAGATAGGGGTAGTTAACATTATTGAGCACTTATATGTCAAGTGCTATTTTAAATCCTCTAATCCTCATGATAACCGTATGAGCTGAGTTCTGTTATTATCACCAATTTTCGGATAAGAAATTGAAATTCAGTGTTTAAGCAACTTGTCTAAAATATAAGTCATGAAGCTGTCAAACTGTTTATGTCACTGAGTCATTGTAAAGTGTGCTATTATTTTATGTATCTTTAAGAAAGAAAAATTCCAATTTAAAAAAAAATAAACTTACTGAAAGAACTTTTTTAGGCTTCTTTACACATTTTTAAAATGATCTATCATTCTTTATATATAAAAAAGAAAATATAGATAAGTTCTTCCTGAAATACGTTACATTCAGAGGATGAATCATTTATATTTCTTTTTGACTCAGAGTCATTAATGTTTGTTTCTCCAATGCAGTACCAACCTCTGTGCCGTGAAGAGAAGTAGAGATGCAATGGTCATTAAGTTAATGCTCCATTGTTGTCTGTAGGACTTTCTTCTAAGTCAGTGACACCTATAAAGCAACTTTTGATGCCAGCATTTTCCTGGCCTATCAAAGGTATAAGTGGAGTGTTTTCAACAATGACCAGGATCCTAGTTTTTCCCAAAATGGTCTTTGCATGACCCAGTATCTTGAAACCTTAGAGGAACTATGGTTTTCTATTCAGTCCAAATAATAACTGAATTAGCACATGCAGAAACAAGTAAAAATGTGTCACATGCCACCTGGACTAGGATGATTGTAAAGACTCACTGTGAATCCAGAGATATTAAAACATGGAGGAAAAAGTCAACATCTCAGAACAGATAAGATAAGATATATTTCTTAGCTGGATAATGGCGGTTAAGTGTTCATTATGGACATACAAAATATGATTGTTAGAGAAAGTCATCATAGGGCATAATTTTCAGTTGACCAGTTGACCTGAAAGCTGGACCTGAGCAGTTAGAGGCTTCTTATCCCTTCCTCTGTCTTTGGAATATACACTACTTTGGAATATGCCCACTATTCCCCCAGGGGAACCATTTTAAAGGTTACAGATTTGAGAGAGCAATATGTTGATGAGACCATCTGGATGGCATACATGACTAAACCCATTTGAGGCCTCTATATAAACTTTTAAGATTCAGGCAGGCAGGTATGGAGATCTACTTGTCTTGAGGCTGCCCGAGGCAAGCCTCATATGAACATTCTCTTGCTTATTGAACCTGCTATCTGGGATGGTTTGCTACTTTCTTTGGTTTGTTCTTGTTTTCCATGTATGGAGGCCAATTTGTAAACCAATAAAATCATTAAAAAAAAAAAATGAGACTGGACATTTAGGGCATATTTTTTCCTTGAAAGTTGGGACTTACTTATGCCAAACTTTGTATTTCATACTAAAGAGATTTTTTACTTTAGTTTAGGAATAGGTGTCTAAAGAAAGTTCTTAAAAAGGGCAGAAATGAAACCAAATATGCTTAATTTTAAAAGATAACTCTCATAACAATGTATATGTATTTTTTTTTTTAAATTTCTGGTTCTTTTTTTTTTTTTAAGATTTTATTTATTTGAGAGAGAGAGAGAGAATGAGAGAGATCTTGAGAAGGGGGGGGGGTCAGAGGGAGAAGCAGACTCCCTGCTGAGCAGGGAGCCCGATGTGGGACTCGATCCTGGGACTCCAGGATCATGACCTGAGCTGAAGGCAGTCGCTTAACCAACTGAGCCACCCAGGCGTCCTGTATATGTATTTTTTTTTTTTATTTCTTTTCAGCGTAACAGTATTCATTGTTTTTGTACCACACCCAGTGCTCCATGCAATCCTTGCCCTCTCTAATACCCACCACCTGGTTCCCCTGACCTTCAAAACCCTCAGATTGTTTTTCAGAGTCCATAGTCTCTCATGATTCACCTCCCCTTCCAATTTCCCTCAACTCCCTTCTCCTCTTCATCTCCCCTTGTCCTCCATGCTATTTGTTATGCTCCACAAATAAGTGAAACCATGTGATAATTGACTCTCTCTGCTTGACTTATTTCACTCAGCATAATCTCTTCCAGTCCCGTCCATGTTGCTACAAAAGTTGGGTATTCATCCTTTCTGATGGAGGCATAATAATCCATAGTGTATATGGACCACATCTTCCTTATCCATTTGTCCGTTGAAGGGCATCTTGGTTCTTTCCACAGTTTGGCGACCGTGGCCATTGCTGCTATAAACATTGGGGTACAGATGGCCCTTCTTTTCACTACATCTGTATCTTTGGGGTAAATACCCAGTAGTGCAATTACAGGGTCATAGGGAAGTTCTATTTTTAATTTCTTGAGGAATCTCCACACTGTTTTCCAAATAGACCAAATATGGCTGGAAGTAGTGTTAAGGATCAAGAGAAACACAGCGGGGACAGCACAGGGTGAATTTGAGTGTTAAAAGTAGTATAGGAAACTGGATAAATGACAAAAATCTTCAAATGGTTAATGAATAAATACCAAGCATATCCTTTTATTTACCTCTTCTTTCTGAAAGTCAGTAATTTATTTTAAAATAAATACATGTTTTGGGGCATCTCAGTGGCTCAGTGTGTTGGGCCTCTGCCTTTGGATTGGGTCGTGATCCCAGGATCGTGGGGATTGAGCCCAGCGTAGGGCTCTCTCCTCAGTGGGGAGCCTGCTTCCTCTCTCTCTCTCTGCCTGCCTCTCTATCTACTTGTGATGTCTGTCAAATAAATCAATAAAATCTAAAAAAAAAAAAAATAAATACATTTTTTGATGTCTAAATATAATAAGTATTTTATTTTAGAGATTCTAAGTTAAGATGACTGATATCTAGACATAACTCGGGAACAATTGACATTATTGTACTTGAAACAATATTTAGTTTTAAAATCTATAAAACATTTAGTCAATGTCTCAAATACAAATATTTAAAAATTATTATTTATTTTCAAAGATACAGTTCAAATGTAGGTGTATAGTACAAGTAATAAGTGTGTGCAGATGTGTAATTATTCAGTATCTATTAAAGTCCCATGATAATTGGCATATGGTGTTATATAACAGTACATAATAACATATGATGACGGTAATTAAGTGCATTGACTTAAGACTTTGTCTTTTAACGACCCTTGGTGGGTACTGAATGAAAGGTAAATTAAAGGTTCATTAAGCTGTGTTCAGAAGAAAAAAAATGTTTTTAAATGGCAGATATACTATGAAGTTAAATGAATTTATTAAGATCTGTTCTTAATGTTTGTTCTTGTTTTATTTGTTTTGTTTTGTTTTGTTTTTCCCCAAGTGACAATACCCCAGAGTATTTGGAGTGTTTTAAGAAACTTAGAAAAAATTTATTTTCAATTTATTCAACATTTTGAGCTTTAAATATGTAGAACAATTGGGAAGAACACTGGAAACTTGGCTGTTTCTACATCAGAATGACCTTTAGTATGGTTTTATTTAATGTTATAGTGTCTTAAAGGAAAAGCAAAGCAGAAAGGAAAACAACAATAATGTATGCTGTGGAATTAGACAAAATATCTGCAGTATTTTTTGTGCCATTCATATTAGCTAGCATTTAAACTTATTTAAAAAACAGAATGGTGCTTTGAAGTTTGTACTGAAAGTCAGAGAAAATTGCAGATGGAAATATTTCTAACTTTGTTCCTTATTCCTAAAGGTGTCAAGAAGGTATTTAAAAATACAAAAATGTAATGAATTTGAGCTTTTTCATGTATTTACCATACTAATAGCACTATAAAGCATGTAGATAAGGGCAATGCTATTTATTTAGTACTATTATTATAAATGTAATATCAGCATTCCAATTTTTTGGCACATGAATATTTGCTAATAGAGCCAGCTGCTCTTTAAAAAAATACTTCTGATTTTAACACCCTATATTTAAGAACAGGCTTTACTTTTCTAAAACAAACAAAAAATTGTAGGGGTATGCATGTTTCTTTTGGGAGCAAACATGAGTATGTGGAAAGAGAAGGGAAGAATTATTAACTTTACCAATGAACAACACATCCTGAAGATGAAACATTTTCCTATGTGAAGGTTTCCCTGGTGTAAGTGTAGTATATAGTTTTACTTCTGTATATATTTTCGGCAACTTTTTTGACTCTAGCCTATATAGACTACCAGAACTCTTACTGGAACCAGTTTATAACATGAATGAATTTGGGCTGGAGTTAAGAGAAAGGAAATTGTATCAAAAGGCAGAGCAAGAATAATAAGGGTTTGTAATAAAGTTTTCTTTTTAAAAATAGTTTTATTAAGATATATAAATCACATACTGTAAAATTCACCTATGTGATGTATGTAATGGCCTTAATGTATTCACAGTTATATAACTATCACCATTATAAATTTTAGAATACTTTTATCACTCCAAAAATTAAGCTTCTATTCATTAGTAGTCACCTGGTCACTCCTCATTTCCTCCAGTCTTCCTGCGCCAGTACTAATTAGTCACTAATCTACTTCTTGTTGCTGTAGACGTGCCTATTTTGGACCTTTTGTATACATAGAATCTTACAATATATTGTCTTTTGTGACTGATTTCTTTCACCTAGTCTGTTTTCTAGCATCACATGTAGCATGTGTCAGTACTTCAATCATTTCCATTGCTGAGTAATATTCCCTTGTATAGGTATACTTCATTTTGTCTTTTTATCATTTCATGGGAATTTGGGTTGTTTCATCTTCGTGGTAATTATGAATAATGCTGCTGAAACATTTCTCTACAAATCTTTGTTAGATACATGTTTTCACTTCTCTTAGGTATAAACCTAGAAGTAGAATTGCTAGATCATATGGTAACCTTATATTCCATCTTTTGAGGAAGTGCCAGACTGCTTTCCAAAGCAGATGCACCATTTTACATTTCTATAGCTGTGAACCCCAGTCTTTCCACCTCCTCATCAACTTCCTGTCTGTCTTTTTTATTATAGCTATCCTGATAGGTGTGAAGTGGTGTTTCATTATCATTTTGATCTGCACTTCTCTAATGACTAATGACTTTTAGCATTTCCTCATGTGTTTATTAGCCATTTTTTAACAATTTCCTTTGAGAAATGTCTATACAGATTCTTTGCCTTTTTTAAAAAAATAGGGCTGTCTTTTTATTATAAAGTTGTAAGTGTTCTTTATATATGCTAGATAAAGCCCCTTGTCAGAAATGATTTGCAATTATTTCCTCCCATTCTGTGGGTGGTTTTTCACTTTATTGTTGATTTTCTTTGAAGTACACTGTGCTTTTGATAAAGTATAATTTATTTTTTATTTATCTGATTTTTTTTTTTAATTTACTTGATGGTACTTTTTGCAACAAAGTTTTGAGAGAAATATCAAGAAAAAATACCCTGGGTCTTAAGTATGTTAAAAGCTTTTTAAAAGTTTTTGGATATAAAGCATCTGGATTACACTAAATGTCTGGGACTAAAGCAGGTGGTGGGATATTGAAGTCAACAAAGTAGAATGAATATGTTAGCTTCTTTCTGAGGGTCTAGAAAAGGGATTCCTAAAGAACCAAAGAATACAAAAAGCCAACTTTAAAATAAGTATTATTGGGCGCCTGGGTGGCTCAGTGGGTTAAGCTGCTGCCTTCGGCTCAGGTCATGATCTCAGGGTCCTGGGATCGAGGCCTGCATGGGGCTCTCTGCTCAGCAGGGAGCCTGTTTCCTCCTCTCTCTCTCTCTGCCTGCCTCTCCAACTACTTGTGATTTCTCTCTGTCAAATAAATAAATAAAATCTTTAAAAAAAAAATAAAATAAAATAAGTATTATTATTCATTTAAGTTATGTAGGATACCCTTGATATTTTCTTTACTTGGCTTTCTGTCTTTACCATTTCATTTTTAGTGAATATAAGAATTGTAGTTTGAAGGCAGCATTTTGCATATCTCAGAAATACACAGACTCCTTTTATGTGGGTGCTATAGTTAATCTATTTTTTTAAATTTTATTTTATTTAATTTTTTTTCAGTGTTCCAAAATTCATTGTTTATGCACCATACCCAGTGCTCTGTGCAATATATGCCCTCCAATTCTACTTCTAGGTTTATACCCTCCTCCACATATGTGCAATATGTGGTGGTTAATACTCACCACCAGGCTCACCCCACCCCCTCACCACTCCCCAAACCCTCAGTTTGTTTCTCAGAGTCCACAGTCTCTCAAGGTTTGTCTCCCCCTCCAATTTCCCCCAACTCACTTCTCTTCTCTATCTCCCAGTGTCTTTTGTGTTATTTTTTATGCTTTTTTTTTTTTAAGATTTTATTTATTTATGACAGAGAAAGAGAGAGAGAGAGAGGAAACACAAGCATGGGAAGCTGGAGAGGGAGAAGCAGGCTCCCCGCTGAGCAGGGAGCCCAATATGGGGCTCTATCCCAGGACACTAGGATCATTACCTGAGCTCAAGGCAGACATTTAATGACTGAGCCACCCAAGTACCCCCAGTTAATCTAATCTTGATTTTTCTTTTAAAGTCTTGAATTCTTAAACTGGATATTATGCTATCAAAGTAGTTTTTAGGTTTCTATGTTTACCTTAATTCTAACCCTAATTTTGTAAGTTAGTGAGGCTCTAGTTTATCAGTAAGACAACTAGAACATATATATTCATGAAGTTATCTACTCCACCAAAGTTAGCAGTGTTTGCTAATATATTATAATTTAAACTTATCCAGACAGAATTAGAGCTGTCTAGTATTGTGGTTTTCTAGACAAGACATTGAAATATAGGGTATTATTGGTTATAAGAAACTAGAATGTTTGTTTTTTTTTTTTATCAGACATTCATTTGACTTACTGAATCTTTTGAATTACTGCTTATCAGGGTAGAAAGAATATATTAAAATGGGACTCACTACCTTGGATAGCCTGTGTATGTTTTTTAACTAAGCCTTGGCCCAATGCCTAATAATCTCTTCGATGCATCAAACTCTGCCAACTCCATCATTAGAACTTAAAAGAAATCATACAGATTCTTACTTAACCTTATTGTGTAATTTACAAAAGAAAATATGATTGAATTTGCCTTTAGAATGATTCTCTCTCTCTCTCTCTCTCTTTTTCAGTAGTTCTTTTCCATTCAAGGCATGAGATTGAATGTGTAAAGACAATTACAGTACTGCAAGCATAGCTCATATCCCTTAGCTTCTCCCTCAGGGTCCATTACTATAGTTGGCAGGTGAGGCAGCAGCTATCAGTAAATGGTTTCCCGATCTAACAAAGCAATGTCAATACATAATCCCCTCTCTTCCCAGTGATTTTTGACAGTGAATTTAGAGAACAGATTGAATGACTGAGAATAGGAAAATGTATTGCTGTTATCATTATAATTTAGCAAAAGGCAAAGTTCATATATACATATAATATATAATGGAAATATGAATTCATTCATTCATTTGCACTTTTCCTACCTCCCACACCGAGCCTGTGACAACCAGTAATCTGTCTCTATATCTATGAATTAGTTTCATATGCATTCGCATCTCACATGCAAGATTTCTTTATTTTTTTATGGCTGAATAATATTCCCGTGTGTGTGTGTGTGTGTGTGTGTGTGTACACCAGTTTCGTTATCCATTATCCATCAATGACTCGTAGCACTAAGGTTGTTTCCATATCTTGGCTATTGTACATAATGCTACATGATAGTGCATAAATCTTTTGGAATTAGTGTTTTGGTTTTCTCCCAATAAATACCCAGAAGAGGAATTGCTGGCCTGTATGGTAGTTCTAGTCTTTAATTTTTGAGGAATCTCCATACTCTTTTTCATAGTAGCTGCACCAATTTATATTTCCAACAACAGTATTTGAGGATTCACTTTTCTCTAGATCCTAACACTTGTTCTTTTTTGCCTTCTTGATAATAGTTATTCTAACAGGTGTGAGGTAATATCTCATTGTGGTTTTGATTTGCATTTCTCTGATGATTAATGATGTAGAGAATCTTTTCATGTTCCTATTGGCCATCTGTATTTCTTCTTTGGAAAAATGTCTATCCAGATCTTTTGCCCTTTTTTTAATCAGATTGTTTTTGCTATTGACTTGTATGAGCTCTTTATATATTTTGGTTATTAGCCCATTATCACATATATCGCTTAAAATATTTTCTCCCTTTCAATAGGTTTCCTTTTCCTTTTGTTGATGGTTTCCTTTTTTTTTGTGTGCAGAAGAATTAGTTTGATGTAACCCCATTTACTTATTTTTGCTTTTGTTACTTTTTGCATTAAAAATAAATCATTGCCAAGACCCATGTTAAGGAATGTACTGCCCATGTTTTCTTCTAGGACTTTTGGGTTTTTAGATCTTTAATCCATTTTGAGTTAATTATTGAAGTCTTTAATTCATTTTGAGCTAATTATTGCATATGGTATAAGTAAGATTGTGATCCACTTTCTTTCATTTGCCCATGGCTGTCCAGTTTCCTCAATACCATTTAGTAAAGAGACTGTCCTTTCACCATTGTCACAGATTATGGCTCCTTTGTCATAAATTAATTGACCATAAATTCGTGGCCTTATTTATGAGCTCTCTCATCTGCTTCATTGATCTATGTGTCTATTTTTGTGCCAATGCTGTACTGTTTTAATTACTATAGCTTTGTAATATAATTTGATATCAGGGAGCAGGATGCCTCTAACTTTGTTTTTCTGAAGATTATAATTTTTTAATAATTAAAGTACAGAATTAATTACATATAATATTAAGTATAAGCATGTATTCAATATAATATATATTATAAATGTCACTTAGTATAATTAAAAATGATCATAAAATTATGGAGATGAGTATACACACTTTGAGTCCTCTAAGTAAACCAGCTTTGCTAAAAGTATAAATGGTTTCAGTTTTCACTGTGTTACGTGGTTATCCTATTTCACTGTAATAATGTTCTTGATGTTAGCTTTCCTTGCTCTCTATCATCATTTTGTGAAGCACAAATCTCATGGTGACTTTATCCTGGAAGGACCCGCCCTTACACAGGTAGACCATTTCCTTTCCCATCAGTCTACACTTACTTTCTTCTAGTCCCTGGTATTTACCTTTTTCTCAATGAAAATAGTACGTTCATTGACTCTTACAGATACTCATTCCCGAATTCTTGCTTGAACTCATCTTCATTATTTCTTTAAGTGACTTCTTCATTCTCAAGCCATATCTATTTTTCAAGCTACAGCTCTAATTCCCATCAAAATTCTCCTTAATTTCAACATTACTGAATTCTTATTTTAAATCCCACAGTTACTTCTTGATTACACTTTAAGTGTGTATATAAGTTAGTTTCATCTTTGCTAATAGTTTGTAATTTATTTATTTATTTTTTATTTTTTATTTTTTATAAACATATATTTTTATCCCCAGGGGTACAGGTCTGTGAATCACCAGGTTTACACACTTCACAGCACTCACCAAAGCACATACCCTCCCCAATGTCCATAATCCCACCCCCTTCTCCCAAACCCCCTCCCCCCAGCAACCCTCAGTTTGTTTTGTGAGATTAAGAGTCACTTATGGAAGCAATTTCTTACATATTTTGATTTATATTTTTATAGCTCCAGTACTATACTATACATATTCTTATTGCTTAATAAATCTTAAAGGTGATGGTGACTGGCAGCCAATTGTAGAATGTTGACTCTGTTTTAAGAACTCTGCTAAGTATTTGGAATTTATCCATTGAATTCTCAAAGTGACTCTATAGCTATAGTCATTCTGCATGTGAGCATATATATGTATGTACCGGCTAGGAAACAGGATCTTAGAAAAACTAATCTCCTTTCCTAAACTCATGCAGTCTGTAAGTGGGTGTGGCAGTACTGGGATTCATACCCATTTCCATCCTAAACTCCAAGTGACTGACCTTTACTGTGTTACACGGTAAAATTGTTATTTTTTTCTAGTATTGTGATGTCTTTAATGTATGTATCACAGGGGCTTTAAAGGGCTTTCTGGCTCGAACTGGAATGGCAAATTTTGTTTTCAATTATTAGAATCTATATTTTAGGTATATAGTTTATTCTATCCCATTTGGTCCATTAAGTACATTATGCAACTTAATTTGACTATCACAAAAATTAGTCTGAGTCCCAAGAATATCTGATTCCAACTTTAGTAAAAATGTTTCACTTTAACTTGAAGTAATTTCTTAGAGATCTAATGAAAGTTGAGGAACAACATCAATATTATTTATAATTTTGATTTTGATTTAGAAGGAAGATAGGGAGAAGCACTTTGTTTTTAAGAACAGGAAATTTAGTAAACAATGATTGTGTTGCTTTAAAAAAGTCAAACTTGATTAGTTTTTTCTTCCCCTCCTTATTTTTAAAGAATAAATAAAAATATTTTCTTTTTTCTTTGGAACAATTTGTTCATGCTTTAGGAGCCATTTAATTAAATTATTACCTGCTGGAGCACCATCTGCTTTTGTCCTAGAAATAAGAAGCATAGCTTTCTTTTACATAGGCTTGGTAAATATGTAGAAGGTGCCAAAAAGCAATAAATATCATCAGCAGATGGACTGAGGCACTTCAATCTCCACACAGTCCGTCCTGATTGTTCTGGGCATAGCTAAATGGATTTTTCTGGATAGATTCCTTTCAAAAATGTATTATGTGCAGGAGGGGAGTTGGATTAATTTTCTCCTATAGATCTCTTCACATCCCCCCCTCCCCAAAATAGAGGACCTGATTTTGTTTTTGACTCTGTGTATGCCTGTGTTACAGACACCAGTTCTCAATGGCATAAGTAAATACCTTCAAAATGTGTTTAAGAGGCTCGAAGTTGGTAAGTCCTGGGATGGATTTTGCAGGCACTAACTCTTCATAGGCTGCTTCCTTTCTCCTTCTGTTCTTGTTTCCCCCACTTGCTGGTTACAATCTTCACATCTGGCACACCACCCAAAAGTTTCTTGGTCCACCCTCTCATTCTGGGATCTGTGTTTTGTTCAGGGAAAAGAGAAATTCAGGCACTTGTAGTGTATTTACCTTAAGCAATTACATCAGCAATATTTGGGAATTGGGGTGACTGAGTATGTTATACACGTGAGGGTGATTATTTAAATTAGTATTAATGGAATTTTATTCCTTATTAATAATCTTTGATTAATTATATGATACTCATAAATAGTACTTAAAGCACATATTTATGAATTCCCTCATTTGGTTTTCACACACACCAATCTAGTTTGACCTAAGAAGAAAAGTGGTTTGCCCTGGGGAGCATAGCTAGTAATTGTGGATCTCGTGATTCCTAGTAGTTTATAATTTTAAAACAATAGCATTTATATTTGGTTTACAGTTTATCAGCTCTCTGTGGTTATAATAGTTAGCATTATTCGTTACTCAGCTCTTAGAAATATATATTCATTACTCAGCTCTTAGAAGTATATATCTTTTAAAGGCTGAATGAGCTGAAGTAATTGCTATAAGACACATTGCTGGTAAAACAACAATTATCTTACCCTAAATTCTATAATCTCTTCAAGATGCCATGCTTATTTGTAGCCTATTATCTATTGAACAGCTGGAGGGTTCTGGATACTGTGCTAGTCTGCAAAGATAAAAGATAACTAGACAAATAAACTAAAATCAAGAATCTGAACCTGAGCAAATGAGTCAGAGGAAGAAAATGTGTAATGTGTGCCTAGAGGAGACTTGAAACGGTAAGTAAAGGATGGGAACGGAAGGTTAGGCCCAGGTATGATAAAGGTCTTATGTGTCTTGGAAAGGAGTCCATGGAATGTCATATTAGTTCAGAATAAAACATCTCATATGATTTTAAGCTGTCAAATCACCTGGTCAGATTTCTGTTTTGGAAAAATAGCTTCACTGGTCATTGGTTCTAGTTATTTATTCATTGTTGACAAATAGCCCCCAAATATAGTGGCTTTGAACAACAGCTATTCTGTTATATATGTTTGATGAAGAATATAGGCAGGTGTCAGCTAGCTTATTCTTTTGCTCCATATGCTTGTCACTTGATAAATACCAGCTGGTGGCTGCTCTGGTCTTATGTATGTATGTGTGTGTGTGTGTGTGGCACTTTGGTTTGGGTGCCTGAGCTCAGCTTCTTCTCCACATGGTTTCTCCCAGTCAGGGTAAATGGACTTCTTGGCACTCAGTGCTCCAAGAATTCCTTCACTAGAAAAGTTACTCAGGCCTTAATTAGGGTTCTCAGAAAACACTTCAGCAAATAAATATAACACTATTGTTAATCTGTATATTTAAAAACTGTCACATTTAAGTTAGATAATTGCTCTTAAGATATGTGTGTATTCCTGAAAGAGTTTGGATATAAACCTGAGGAGATAATGAATATTTAGGAATTGCAAAATGATGGGTTTAGTCCAACAAATATTTACCTAGTTAACTAATTATTACAAAATGGTGGGAAATAGAAATATGAATAAGACCTAATTCTTGGAGTCAGAGAGGAAAAGTCTATTGAAAAGAAAAATTTAGAAATTAAAATCACAAATACTGTTATCCAGTAGCTAAGAGCATGGCTGTCAAGTATATTTGGGGAAGCCACAAGCAACTTTAACGAGGCCATAGTGTGGAGACTTACACCTGCGGTGAATGTGTGAGCTTGCTCATTTTTTTCTCTCCATTTTTTTTTTCTTTCCCAAAAAACTTTTTTTTCCTTTCTCCCAAAAGGCTACATAAGGATGGAACTTATGGGAAAATGTCATACTACAAAAAATTGTTAGGAATTGATTGTGGGAAAATTGAGTGATATTCTTTTATTTATTTATTTATTTTAATTTTTAGAAGAATTAAAAATATGCCTTCATTTGATTGCTTTCTGTCACTATAGCAGAGAGGCTAAGAATACAAAATCTGGAGCCACATTAACTAGGTTCAAGTGCTGTGTGTTCATAGTGTTGTTTCTATATTAAACTTGTTTATATAATGTATAATATGTATAATATATAATATATACATAAATGCTTTTTTTAAGAACAAAAGAAAAAACTCCAGCCTAATTTAAACTAATCAAGGTCATCTACTGCTTACAACTTTGTTACAATGTATGTTCCTATCTTAATTCTGAACTTAATTTTTGTTTTCCACACTCTTATTCTCCTTTTTAGGCAAAATCTACAATATTTTCATTATTTTGAGCTTTTAAGTGTCTTAAATTACTCAGGATATGATTAAAGATCTCAATCCTTACCTGGTAAAGGATCGAGGTCTTAAAAAGAGAGAAGGTGGTAAGCAGAAAAAAAAATAATAATGCTTTTGTTTCTAAGACATATCATTGAAAAAGATTTTATGGGGGAAATATGTAGGTTATAGCTATGGAGGATGATGGGAATGAAAAATACCACCAGTCATAATAGCAAGGAAGTCTTTGTAGAAGTGTTAGGGAGAAAAGGCTTTAGTATTTCCTATACAGTGTCATACTGTGGAAATCCCAAGCAGCAGATATATTGAGTTTTACTAGTATTTTGAAGGCTAAAGATTAAGCATACTTGGCATGCTAATGCAAAACAATCTTTGGCTTGGTCATCAAGTAATCGTTTCAAATAAAAAGAATCCATTGATTATTTGTAGTTCAGGATATATCATTTTCAATACATAGAAAAAATAGAACAAACTTTGTTTTATTACTCTTCAATGAATGCCTAAGTCATTAATATTGAAATAAGAATGGGGAAGAAAAAAAAATCAAATATTGGGGAAAGAGGGAAAAAATATAAAGAAAAAGATAAAGGATGCATTGTGGGAAGAAAGAAAATGAGGAGGAAGCTAAAATTCATGTTGGTAAAGTAATAATATTTGACATTTTAAAACTGAAGTGTTAGGTGAATTTTAAAATTGTGCATGCATTATTATAATAAACTACCTTTCAAAGGTGTCAATTATATAAAAGTTCTGTTAAATGTTTTACATTTAATGTCTTTGTGAATATTGCATTTTCATGCCTTTTGCCTGACATTTAATTTCATATCAGCATTACTTTTATGTGCCATTGGAGGTCTTCCATTTTTTATAATATTCCTGTTCATAAATAAAATATAAATGACATAAGCAGTGCCTAATATAGTTTTTAGTAAATTGTAAGTTGCTTTAATTTGCCTAAAACAATTAGTGAGCATATATGTAAATTTGTAATAAAAATTAACTTCTCAAACTGTCACACAGATGTAATATATTGCTATAGTATTTCTCATCCTGTTTCTTATCTAATACATTCTTTTTTATTTAAAAATGTTGGAAATTATTAGTATTATCATACTTAAAGTAAGGTTACTTAAAGAAAGAACTTGAATTTCATGATTTAAAATAATAATTGTCACCTTTTCTTAAAGACAAAATTCCATTTTTGTATCGGTGAGAAGGCTAGAATAAAATACTATAAGAATATATCCTTGTTTAGCTTCAGATGTATGTAGTTATGATTTGGCATTTTCTTCCCATTAATGTATTCCTACTACTTAGACAAACATCATAATTCACTTAAACTAATTTTTAGCCCTAAGATTAAGTAAATTTCTATATATAATCTGTGTCTTTGAGCTACCATGCTATTAAATATAATGAATTCCTATCATTGTAGTATTTTGGGTTAAATCACCAATTTTAATTTTCTTTAGCTCATGGTCTAATTGTTCAAAAGATGAATACTAAGATTTTTACATTTAGATCTTCCTTGGTGATCTTTAGCTAAAGAATAGATTTCCAGAATTTATCCAGTAAGATTTGGAATGGCTCATATGATACGTAGTTTCACAGTAATATAAATGAACTGTACCGATGTGTTTTCCCAGGCTGCTTTCTTTCCCACCAGTTAATCACGATATCACAATATATTAACATTTTTTCCTGGTAACATCCTAAAGAAACAAGTATGAAAAGAGCAGTTTTAGAAATAAAAAGCACAGATTCTGGGTACACTAGATTATTCCCCTGGACCTCATGAAGTCTTTTTGTGTTATGATTTTAGGAAATAGCAGTACGAGTTTTAGAATAAAGCACTTCCAGTTTATAGAACCTGTTGATAGTTATTGAAGAGTGAAGATATTTAAAAAGTAAACCAATAAATTACCTTTGAACGTGTGAAAAATAGAGTGCTTAGTGGCCTCATGTAGATAACAGCTTCATATGTCTGTTCCGGGAAAATCCGAAAGCCATAGTCAAAAAAACAGCAATTTAAGATCATTCACACCAGCTGAAAGGATAAAAAATTGCTGTATATCTATCAAGCTAAGAGGCTCCTCCTGGCAGATAGCTCTCAAAGAGCCAAGTGGTGATTGTATTGACTGTTAACTCTTGACACCCTTGAAGCCCTCTTAGGCCTGTGTAAACCACACATAGTAGGGAGTAGGACATGACGGACAGAAGGGTTTTAATGGCTGGAAACAGGTCAGTAGCAGGTTGTTTGTAAACTGTAGCTTTCAAGTTCTAAGCATAGTTGTTTTGTTCTTTGTCCCTCAGCAGCAGGAGAAAAGAGAAATTTTGAAAGTGTTGCTAGGAGGAGACCATGAAGTAGAGGTTGTGGTCTTTTCCTCAGAGCAATGTACTTGGAAGCGGTTCTCCGTGATTCAAAACCACAGTGCCAGGAAACATGGATGCCTGCTGGAGTGCTGTGGAGAGGGGGCAACAGAGATCTTTTTGGGTCCTGGTGTCAGAGCAGCACCCAGAGATCTAAGGGTCAAGGCAGGGCCATTCAGATTTCATGGGCATCGAAACTCCTGGTCTTATTGTCAGATTGGTGGAGATCATTTAATTAATAAGATCTCTGAATTCATTAATATGCAAACCTTGGGTATGTCTAGAGAGTCTGAATGTTGTACTGTTTAAAAGAGTAGGTTTGGAAATTTGACAGGTTGAGTATTATACTCCAGCTACTTGCCCTTTGATAGCTATGCGAATTTGGAGAAAAGTCAACCTCTAAGCCTCATCTCTACTTTGTCTATAAAATGGTGATAATAATACCACTTAACGTATAGGATTATTTGACTAAATGACATGACATTATAAAACCTCAATGTTATAGTAAGTCCTGGCTTATTTTAAGGGGTCAGTGAATCATCTGTTTGCATTTTGTTTTGGATACCTTAATATGGGCATGTTGTTACCTCTGTTTATCAGAATCTAAGTGTAAAAGGTCAAAAAAAAAAAAAAAAAAAAAAGAGGGTCACAGATTTCTCTGACCGGATAGAGAGAAGTATCTTCGTAACATAGAAATCTGCAACCACAAGGAAGAATAACTTAGAAAAAAATAAAATTAAAAACAAACTCTTCAGCCAAGATTGACAGCCTTGTGCATTAACGAGGGAGAATAGGTGAAGGTGATGGAACTTGAGAAGACCCTGAGAGAGCCTTCTTCGCCCTGACTGCAGTGAAGCTAGAATGACATTAAAAGTCAATTATAGTGGCTTTCTTCAGCCAGACACTCAGAATTTATTCTCCTCCACCTTTCTATAATTTGTAGTTTTGTGTTTTCATTTATCTTGTGTGTGTGCATTTCTAATGTAAGCCACTTCAAATACTCTGAAGGTGAAAAGGATGTAAATTCTATGGAAGTATATAAATATTTCTACAGACTACAGAAATATTTCTATAAATAGAATTGATGACAAGGCCAAAAAAAAAAAAGAACAAAAAACAAAAAACAAAAGAGTCTAGGTAGAAGCAGATACCAAAAAGGACCAGGAAAGGAGTCCATGGCAGGAACAAAAACTGTTTACATATCACTGAGTAGAAAGAGTTTTGTGATGGTGGTTAAGACTCAGAGTGTATACTTTGTCTCATTTTAGTCAATTTTTTAAATATATATTTATTTATTTGGGAGAGAGAGAGAGAGAGCACTGTGTGGTGGAGAGCAGAGGGAGAGGGAGAAACAGACTCCCTGCTGAGCAAGGAGCCCAACAGGGGTCTCAATCCCAGGACCTAGAGATTGATTGTGACTTGAGCAGAAGGCAGATGCTTAACCAACTGAGCCACCTACGTGCACCTCATTTTACTCAATTTAAATTAATTCTTCTGCTTGCCAAATTTTGCCTGAACTGAATGATATCATTCTAGTATTGAAAAGCCTTATCATAAATACAGGAACTCAGATGAGCCCAACTAACCATTCAGTTAGTGTGTTGCACGAATTACAGGTGCACACAGGTACCAAAAGAATGGCTGGCCCACTCAGGGAGCTGGCAGGTGGTCATACATATGCAAGCGATGTAAAACAAATTTACACAAACCTTCTGGATTTCATAAAATAATTTTCCTTCAAATGGTTTTGACTGCATTTTTAAATTTATAGCTCATTAATTTGGTGTCCTATAAGCATGCTTTTTACATGTCGTTTAGTGATCAGGTAACTCAGACCTCAGAGTAAAGTTTTAGCTTGATACTCTCCTGCTTGATTATCTGCTCTGCCTAAGTTTAGCGTATTATTACCCATATAAGAGTAGGTTTTGACTCTTCTTCTTCCTAAAAATAAAACACAGATAATTTCCCTTTACTTTATATATACTCTTTATTCAATTAGTGAAGCATGAACAACAAATAATTATTGTCATTCCTTTTATGCAGTTGACACACAAAATTACAATTAAATAAGGAATTCTTAATGCATTTACAGATGCTACAGCAATTGCCAGGGCCACTTCTCAAAGCCAGATAGAAAAAAAAAATCTCATTATACTAAAAAATTAAGGAATTTTTTATAGTTTTATAGTTTTATCTTTGGCCCTGCTCTCAAGTTGAGACCATTAAAGCTTTCAACAACAAATATTTACTCCACAAACATGGGCTTTATTTATACAAACGAGGTTCATACTGAAAAATTTATGTCAAATGTTTTTAGCCTATAAGGAATGTTCTTAAATGTAAAAATTCCTCTGGGCACTCATATAGTTCACTGGCACAGCATCTAAAGTAATACTGCATGGAGGTGCATAATGAATGCCTTTTGATGATGCACTGACATTTCTAAGAAATGCCTTTGCCTCGAATCAATCTGCTCAAACCAGCAAATGATTTGACATTCAAAGCTTCAGGAAACACTATACGAACATTTTTTTTCCCATTGTACAATAAAGATTCAATCATAGAACTGTCATAGGAAATTGAGATTCTGCCTTATGTTTTAAAGTTAATCTGCCAGAGTCATTTATTTATTTTTCTTATAAAATAACTTCTACAAGTAGGAAAGCTCTTGTATGTGTTTCTAATGCTAATAAGATCTACCCAATCTCTTATATTGTTTGAGTTAAAAACACTGTTAGTATCATCTGAGCCATTACATGAAGTCAGTCACCTGGGACAAACAAGGTTTTCTACAACAAACTACATAACTCATGTTTATGATTAATTATCACTAATTCCTGAAACTCTTAAACTGAACTCTTTAATGTTAGAGAACAACTTTGGAGTTCTTTTTGTAAACAGACTAAAAAGAAATTTTATAATAACAAAATATAGAAGTGGTGGTTGTAAGTGAAATATAATCATAACTTCTATATAAATATTAGCCACATTTCTCTCTTATCTGAGCCATAGCTAATAATTAGAAGACTTCCCATTCTCAAAAATGCTTGAGTCCACTGCTCAATTTCTCATTACCTCTAGGGTCTTGTTACTGAAACTTATGGCCTCTGGAAATAATTTAATGTAATTAAGTCTGTACTTTAGAGTTGTAAGCTCCAAATTCTTCTATTCTCTTCAACTTATGTGTCTAGAGTAGCCCTTTATTAGTGGATCACCTACCTTGTATTAGATCTTGTTCTAAGCACCTTTAATAATTTATCTCATTTACTCATAGTAATGCTAAAAATACAGTGCTGTTATTTCCATCTTACAAATGTGGAATTTAAGCATAAAGATACTAAGTAACTGGTCTAAATTTCATAGCAGAGCTAGGATATGAATCAAGTAGTTTGCTTATACAGTATACTAATTTAGAGATTGAAAAAGCAAAGCATTTGCATAATAAATTTCTTCATTGTGATTGCTGAGCAAGAATATAATAGTGCTGTGACCATATTTCTAAGTGGCATTAGTAATATATAACTTTTAAATGAAATTTCTATTTAACATGTATTTATCATCTGAAATATTTGCCAGCCATTCGTTTTGTTAGGCTAGATCTGCAGCAGTCAGAGACTGCATGTTACGTATTGAAATTTCTGCCTGTTTTGTATTCATCTTTTATTTCTATATAATTTATTTAATTTCAGCCAGTGAAAATGTGTGAAAGGAAACATTCAGAAGTAACAATTTATTTTTAAACTAATCATATGCTCAGTAAGAATACAAATTCATTTTTTATCGATCTAAGCCTGTCATAACCTAGAAAAAAATACCTTTTAGTTCAACTTGTATCTGCTTTCTCTTTTGTATAAGATGATAAGTATATATAAAAGATGAATATTTTAGTATATTGAATTTTTCAAAACAATTTAGCCTTCAGTGTGGGCCTGGGTGGGAAAGGATCTCACCTAAGTGAAGAAGGGATGTTGACAACATGGAAAATACACTCTCCTTTTCACAAAATTTGCATTTTATAAAAAAGGCTAAGTGGAATAATACCAAATGTAAGGATGCTACAGATATTTCTACTTAAGGAAATGTAACAAGCTTCTATGACCTGGTCTACACCTTAAGTATGGTTGACCCTTGGAGAACTCAGGTTTGAACTGCACCAGTCCCCTTATACAAGGGTTTCCCCCCTCCCCCCCAAATACAGTGTAGTACTGAAAATGTATCTTCTCTTCCTTGAGATTTTCTTTCTTTCTTTCTTTCTTTCTTTCTTTCTTTCTTTCTTTCTTTCTTTCTTTTAAGGATTTTATTTCTTTATTTGACAGAGAGAGACAGAGAAGGAACAGAAGCAGGGGGAGTAGGAAAGGGAGAAGCAGGCTTCCCACTAAGCAGGGAGCCCAATGCAGGGCTCAATCTCAGGACCCTAGGATGGTGACCTGAGCTGAAGGCAGACGCTTGATGACTAAGCCCCCCAGGTACCCCCCTCCCCTTGAGATTTTCTTAAGGATACTTTCTTTTCTCTGGCTTACTTTAAGAATACAGTATATCCTACATCTAACATACAAAATATGTGTTCCTTGACTGTTATTGGTAAGAATTCTAGACAGCAGTCAGTTATTGGTTTAGTTTGGAGGGGGTCAAAAGTTGTACATGGATTTTCAGCTGTTTGTGAGGTTGGCACCTCTAACCCCACATTGTTCAAGGGTCAACTATATATCTCTTTTAGAGAAAGAGTCATGTGACAGATTCTAAAATCTACTGTATGTAGTTTTTTAAATTATTCAAATAGACCTAGGTGTAAAATAATATGACAGTATAAATTAGGTGAATATCAGTAATAGAAAATATATGAAGTTTGAATAGCCTAGTTATATGATCATATCTAAGACATGCTGATTTTGCTGAAAATTTCTTTTTATAATATATCTTTTCTATTATAGTTGAGAATTTGAAGTTCTGGTAAAAACACTGTTATATTTTCTACTTACCTCAGAGAATAGTTTATTTTATTTTACTTATTTTTATAGATTTATTTATTTTAGAGAGAGAGTGTGTGAGTGTGCACACTAGTGGGGAGGAGGGAATGAGAGTGAGGGAGAGAAGCAGACATCCTGTTGAACATGGAGCTGACTCCGGGGTCCCCAGGTTTTGATGTGGGGAGTGATCTCACAACCTTGAGGTCATGACCTGAGTGGAAATCAAGAGTCCAACACTAAGCCACCCAGGTGCCCAGAGCATAGCTATTTTAAGGAAAGCTGCATTCTCTGTAGCGTGGATAAAATAATTTGTGCTGACTCGAAATTGAATAATAGTACTTTCATTCAGTAGTTCAGTATTTGGGCTTATTTTTGAAGCATTTATTTTAGAAAAAGTGAAACAAAACTCTCAAGGCAGGGATTTATATGTATTTTTCCAAAAAAGCTATACTATATTCCTCAAAGCAAGGTAGTTTTAAGGATAAATGGTTTTCTAAACTTATATAAAATACATATATATATATATATAGAACACGTATATAATATATATGTAACTTGTTTTGCCATATAAATGGTTAAAATGCTTCATTGTTTATGTTCTCACATACTTATTTCCTTGGAAGTTTTCCTGAAATACTGTGGAAGTTGTTTCATCAAATGGCTCCATTTACCTTTGACCCAGTTACTGTTCTCCTAGAAGAGAGAATTTAGGATAAATTTATAAATATGTAATGGGTTCAGAAGCGGTAGTAAAGGTGTCAGGCAGATCCCCAGCATGGTGAGGACTTCATATCTGTATCTGCATTACATTCTAATTGATGGTTCTGTCTGATGTTTGAAAAGCGTTAAATTGCTGATGTACGTGTGATGGAATGCCTATTGTCAGGCTAAAAATGAAAACTCTGCCTCATCACTGCAGTTGGTTTTTAAATGATTTGTGGAGAAATGACTTTGAATGTTTGTATTAGAGGTCATAATTAGAGATCTCGTGTTTCCGTAGTAACTCCTGTGTGCCAAGTCTTCCTTGAGCATAAACCATGGTCTACAGTTTAATTTTTCAAACAACCTTTAAAGATAGAGACTCTGATTCATTAAAATGAAAAGCAGGAGAAATCTAAGAAACCACTTTGGGACAGTATCTAAATAAATTAATCAATAATGCATAAAGAGAACACTTAAAGAAGTAAACATCATAATAACATGGCCAGATAGCTGGGATTTATTGATGGTTAAGCTAAATAAGAAAAAAATTGACTAGTGTACAAAATTGCAGTATTTTATAATATATGTTAAAATAGGTTGAATTGTGGGGTATTTAATATTACATTACTGCCAACTTATTAATCTCATATTTTTATAAAACCACAAATCATTTAAAGAAAAATGTACCCGAACATCACTTTTCTTAGTCTAAAGAATAATTCACCTCTGGATCTCAGTTTCCTCTTCTGCTTTAGGAATTTTCCTCTTATGTGTATGGATTTTAGCAAGTCTTTATTTCTGCTACTTTCAAGTTTTTCCTATCCTCCAGTATTTTCTTTTACCATTAAAAAAAAAAAATTAACCAAGTGTGATTTGGAGCCTTCCTCTACCATTTAATAAATTATCACCTGAAGTAGATGAATAACTATTACTAAACCTAATTATTACTCTCTTTTTCTGTCTGTCTTGGTATGACCGAATATTCAAAGGTTGTGCTTCCTTGAATCATTTTGGAAACTAGGCTAAGCTAAAGGGAAGAAGGGAGGCTCAATGGGAGATGGCCTGAAAAATCATTCCAGAGGCTATTATGACATATAGTATCAAATAAACACCTCATGATAACAGTTGGTGTGTCATGCAGTGTTTTTCTCTTTTGTCTCTACATATAGACTAAATGTAAACAACTAAATCACAACTAGCATATATATGTATGAATGTCCATGGTGAATATCATAAACCTACCCCTCTCCATGATGTCTTACAGACCCATATAATTTCTTCTGCATTACTAAATTCATTTTTTCCAACAATCCTGCCTAATCCTCTCTCCTCTAATACTGGGGATGTTCCTTCTAAATATAGCCTGTGCAACACTCAATGTATGTTTTAGGTGCACCGTCTTAATCTAATGAAAACATTATGAAGTTTATATTATTACCATGTTCGTTTCATAGATGAAGACCATAGGTTGCACAGAAGCTAAGCCTTTTGCCCAAAGTCACGCTTTCCTAGCTTTTTTCTCTGAATCTCTGGCCCATGCGTTCCTTCTTTGTAGATAGTCTGCTGGTAGTTCTGGATTTTTTCAAGTGCCCATGCTCTCTTCATTCTCATTCCTCTGTGTGTTTGTAAATCTTCCCATTCCTGATTGTCATCCTTTTACCCACCCTGGCCATCCCTAGTTCACTCTTCCTCCTTTGCCAGAAGTATCTCAGAGATCACTTTCTTGGGGAACATTTTCCCATAGTCTATGCTACAGCCAGCCACCCCTGAGTCTCCCTGGCACTGGGCATTTTTTATTTAACATATAAGTTCGTTCATGCATTTATCTCTTATTGAATAGTTCTTTACTTGAGGACTAAGGACCCATTTATATTTGTTTTCATTGCCTATCCCAGAACCTGTCATGCATTACTTCTTGTTATTGAGTCAACTCTGGGTAAGAATGAATCCTAGATTATGAGGTAGCAGAAGAGATATTTAGACAGAATTATAATTTTTATTTTTTAAGATGAATATTTAATTATGTTTGAATTCTCTGAAAAGTTCAGAACGTTTTAATTAACATGGACCTATGCAAACCCAGATTAGGGTTGTATATACCCATGATTCTGTGTGTGATGCCACTCCCTTTCATGAAGTCCCTGTTTGTATCTTTTTATTAGAGTTTATTTAATTACTGGCCCTAAGGCAGTTAGATAATCAGTTGTCTGTTGAGCTCTGTTCTTCACCCACCACAGTGGGATGCATAGAAAAACCATAAAACATAGCGAGGGACCTTAGAATCCAGCTGGGATGACAAATCTAATACACAGAAAATTTAAGTATAAATACTCCTAATCTGTAGCCATAATACACCAGTGGGTTACTGAATACAGACTAAAGACCACTTGTAGTTAATTAGCCCAGTTAGCTTAATACCACTCTGCAGGATATAACAAACTGTCATCCAAAACTGTGTAGGGGAGAAAATCTCCATCTGCCACTCCTCTAGCAAGGTTATGAAATCAAGCTCTCCTAGCTGGCATAAGGCTTCCCTTTTTGGATGGATGCCATCACAGACTTTGATTTAAAGTTCAGTGATCCAGGCCAATTCATGTCACTAGGTTCACAGAACATTTGGTCTTCTGTGGTAGCCTTAAAGTTTCCAGTCCTTTTGATAACGCATGACGAGGTAACCATACCATATTTTGCTTCTTGTATTTCAATAGTGTTCCTATCCATTGAGTTTTTATTTCTGTTCTACCCTGAATATCTTTTTAAATATAGCTCTTATAAATCATCCCAGAGTCTTTTTTTTTTCTTCTTTCACTTACTAAACCACAGCTTTATTGCTTCTGCCCTTAGTTTTCCTTAAAAGTGATTTTGACAATGTGTAAGCTTAAATTTTGCCTTCATTATAATATATTATCCTCAATGCACTTGTACTGACTTTTTTTAGTCTCCTGAGCTTCAAAGGAATGATTGTGTGTATGTCAATTTTATGTTTTCTCATAGTTTCTCCAAGGATCTTCTACTTCATGCTACTTTTTTTTTTTTTTTGTCTTTTCTTCCTATTGTAAACATCAACAGCAAAACAGAAGATTAAATAATTAATGAATATATGGTTTTTCTATAGGGACAATATATTTCTCCTGATTATAATCACTGAAATTTTATGGGCATCTAATTTGGATTGCTGCTTACTTTTGTTTTCACCATGGTGATTTTCATTATTATTTGTTTTGTCAACCTTAAAAGTAAACAGTCAATTATTTTATCTGCAAATGGTTTTTTTCTTGAATAGCAGAGGAATTGCAATTCAGGACCTACAAACTTTGGCAAACCATAAGAAAGTTTGGAGATCAGTGGAGAGAACTGTTGCTTTACTGAGTAAAAGAAGGATGCGAGCGCTGCTTTGAATGAAAAGTCAATTGAAGCAAAGTGAGAGTTCAGTGGTGATGGGTTCTGGTTGGCTGAGTTGTTGTATTTTCTTACTTGCTAGGCTTGTTGCCCAACAGAGAGAAAATTTTCCTTTCTCCTGCTGGTGTAATAAAGTAAGCTTCTTCGAGTTGGGAATGTAAGATATGTCTCTTTCTGTTGGGATGTGTCATTGGCTGAGGGCAAGGTATGAGATCTCCCCCTTCTGATCTCCCCACTCCAATTTAAATGAGTCTCTTTTATTTTATTTTACAGCTTATTTTAAGAAAACATGCTTCCCTTATTTTCACAGGTAAAAAGATGGCCTATCAGAAGGTGAATGCAGATCAAAGAGCACCAGGGCATTCACAGTACTTAGACAATGATGACCTTCAAGCCACTGCCCTAGACTTAGAATGGGACATGGAAAAGGAACTGGAGGAGCCTGGTTTTGACCAGTTCCAACTAGATAGTGCTGAGAATCAGAACCTGGAGAATCCAGAGACTGCAGATCTCAATCTGGATTCCATTCAACCAGCAACTTCACCCAAAGGAAGGTTTCAGAGACTTCAAGAAGAGTCTGACTATGTTACCCGTTACACAAGATCTGCACCAAAGAGCAACCCCTGCAACTTTTGCCGCCTTTTAAAAGTACTTTGCACAGCCATCATTTTATTTATTTTGGGGATTTTGATAGGCTATTATGCACATAAAAAATGTCCTTCAAATGCTACATCTTCAGCAACGCTTGATCTTCAGTTATACCAAGAGATTCTCGAGACAATCCAAGCAGAAGATATTAAAAAGTCTTTCAGGTAAGTGGAGAAGAAATGGATGTTGGTGGGATGCATTTCCTGGGAAAGATATCTCACAGGAAGTATTGAGTTTATGATTTTGCCATGGTTTAAGATTAGTCCAGCAAGCTGAGTAACAAAGCTTACCAAAATACCCTTCACAGAGTGGGTGCACATTTCAAATTTATGATACTATAATATGAATTTATGATGCTGTTTTATTAATTGATTATAAGAACCACAACTACTGTGGAGACTAAAATATTCCAGGCATTGCATATTATCCCTCTTGGGAAGCCCAGGTAGGCCAAATTGAGATGCAAAGACAGCTGGATATATGTGTAATAAAAACTAGGGCATTAGCCATATGATTGAAAATTTTAATGACACCAGAACAAAATAAACTTCATTTATGAGCTGAAGTAACTGTCTCTTATGGTTAAGAGCTAAGATAAACACAGATAGTATTTGGTTTCCTGCATCCTTGGGCTTCTCAGTGAGCACTTTTTTTTTTTTTTTAAACATCGGGTTCCAAAAGTTCATTTGTCTCTCTAGTGTAAGTTTGTACATGACCTCTCTAGCCAGAATGTGTTGATTTTTAAGTTAAATGACCAGAAAATATTCTTTAACCAGCATTATTCTGAGTTCTTGGGAAAAGTTTCACTATTGCCATATGACTAGTGGGTAACTTGAAACTTTTGTTGCATTGCAAAGGTTATCTTGAAACTTTGGTGAGTTGTTACATTTTTAATGAAATGAAGAATTGGAAAGCAGCTTTCCCGTGTATTTTCCATATGTGCCAAGAAAGGACAGTCCTAAGTGAATCATGGACATAGAGGCATGAGAGGGATACTGCTTCCCCAGGATAGTCTTGCTGTATTACATGCACTCATTACTGCCAACGTGTTAGCATATGTGCATTTTTAGGGATCTTCTAGGGAACATAACCACTGAAAATGTATCATTGAATCTATGTGCTGGAATATCATGTGTATTGATGTTAGTGAATTATTATTTTCTTCCTAAAGATCACATCTGAATGACTAATGCCAATTTGTTTGCTGTACCCTTCTATGTCTGCTATTCATTGTTGCATAAACAGGTAATATGCAGATAAGACTTTCCATGATATTTCCCTATGTAAAATTGTTTATATAGAATTGAGCTGAGAGCTATCCCATTATCTTATAAAGAGTAATTGTAACAGTCATGCTCTAACAGACAACAGAAAACTCTCTGAATATTTAAAGCAGAGGGCACTGAAAGGAGAGAAATTACTCCATCAAAGATAAAAATCTGAGAGGGCAGTCAGGACAGTGAGGCAGCCCAAAGAAAAGAAGCCATTACTAAGCCTAGGCTGAAGAGACAAAGGGACTGGGGTAACTTGGTGGAAGCTGGAAATTTCTATATACACAAATGCGGGGGGGAAGATGTAGCTTTAGCTACTGAAGGCAAAGAGAAAGTAAGAAGTACCACAGCTTCTCCATTTCTGCTGTTCTGTAGCATCCTACTGGTTGTCCCACTGGCTGACCCCAGCAGGGTTACTGCGGACTGAGAGCCTGGGAAACTCTCTCTGAAGGGGTCAGCTCCCTGGAACAAGGGAAGTGGGAGAAGGGGTCTATATGCCTTTTGTGGACTAACCAGCCTACATATTTATTTTCTTTCTCTTGCTTTCTTTGCCTTATTTTTTCCCCCAGCATTGCAGACAACTTCAAAAACTGATTTATGTTCTTTCTGCAAACAGGCAGCTTATTCTAAAATTTTAAATATGTAATTAAATAAAAATATTCATTCATTTCCTCAGAATAGAAGTTGCATGACAGTAAGGCATATTTTCTCCTTTTAAACTTAAAAACCAATAGTATATATATATATATATATATATATATATATATATATATATATATATTTATTTATTTCAAAGCTAGCTACAAAAATATAACCACTAGCAGTTATATTACCAGGCAGTGTTCAGTGAGTGGTTGGATACATTCACAACTGCACTCCATCAGATAGCTGCATATTTTTCTTTATGGAGATAAGAGATTTTTCTTTAATCAATATTTTGGTACAAATATGTTTACAGCAACTTTCTCCAAATAGCATATTCCCATCCCAAAACTACCTTTTCCCTAATAGTCATGCTAACAATATGCCTTATCACAAGTACTTGCATTTATTAAGTTACCTCAGCATTAACTCTGTATGTCACAGGTTCCTTCCTACTACTACTTTTCACAAATTTATGATCAGTTTTGAGCTCTTATTGGCAGACTGTTTGTTGTGCATCCGTTGCTCTCTCTCTTCTTTACTGGTTTCCCATCTCTGCTCATGCTCTAAGACTATGTCAGTTCTTTCCAAACATCCCAAAATTGTGCAATATAAAAGATACTCTTTTTATAATAGATTATATTGCAGACTCCATGAGGGAGTAAACCAAATTTGCTCAGCCCTATAATAGATTCCTATTGTAGACAGACATTAAATAAGTATTTTTCTAAGGGAAGAAATAAATGCCTGAATAAGTGAGAAATAGATCTGTATTTAATTGATCAATTATATTATGTATTTTGAAAATCACTTGACTTACCATTTGTATTTTTCATATTATACTCAAAACATTATTAATATAATACCTACTTATATTGTAAAATATATTTATGTTATATATAGTTACTCAGAGGATATGCTGTTTTCTTATTTTTTAAAAATGGCAACTCATATCAAAACCAAAAACTATAAAAATGTTAAAGTACACTGTTGATGTCTCAGTTAAAGCTGAGGCTTGAAGACAATTGGTACTGTGTTTCTGATTAGGACCTGCATGCAGAACTTGGGGCTGGGGAGGGTAACATAATTCTCTGAGATGATCACCGGTTTTACCCTATAAAAGGTTGAAGAGGCTAAGAAATAGAAAAGTGGATACAGAAGACTTTTTTTTTCTTTTCTTTCTTTCTTTCTTTTTTTTTTTTTTTTTTTTTTAAGTTTTTGAGAGAGAGATGCTAGTGGTGTTAAGTCCCATTTCTTATCAAGGAGGAAGCTTCAAGTCCAGTGAAAAAGGGTTAAATATGACTACTTGGAAGAACTTGATAGCTGCCTCACAGAGTGCCGGAGTCCTACCTAAGAAATCTAAGTAAAAAGATAGACTGGTTAGTTGCTGATAGAAGTACAAAAGAAGAGGTTTTGGGTGGCCTATGGCAAAGTTTGCTTCTAGGGACTCTATCCAGGCAAACAGACAGACAGAAAATATGAATGTGAATGAATAGGAGGGAGAGAATCACTAGGATTGTGCCTCCACCTGCCATTCATATGTTCTGATCCTGATTATCAATATGATGGTAGTAGGAGATGGGACCTCTGGGAGGTGTTTAGGTCATGAACATATATTTCTCACAAATAAGACTAGTAATCTTATAAAAGGAGGCCCCACAGACCTCCCTAGTTCTTCTACCATGTGAGAACACAGTGAGGAGGTATTCTTTATGAACCAGGAAGAGGGACCTCACCAGCCACTAATCTGCTAGTGCTATCTATGATCTTAGACTTCCCAGTCTCCAGAGCTATCAGAAATGTTTATAAGCTAACCAGTCTGTGGTATTTTGTCACAGAAGCCCAAATGGACTAGGGGCTGGGAAGATGGGAGATGTGGAAGAGGGGCTATCTTACAGATATTTTCCAATAAAGCTTCCTGGATGGCTAAAAAGAACTTGTCAGGCAGAGCTAGAAGTATGGGGCTGTGGAATGAGTAAGTATCAGAGCTGGAGGAGAATATATTACCCACATCAAAGGATGGTGAGAAGTCCCCAGGAGTGGGACAAATGGATCTCCAAAGAACCCACAAGCCAGACTCAAGAGGAAAGGCCAGCTGACAATTCTAGCTAGCTTCAGAAGGTACCATGCCATATATGAGGTATCTGTCAGGTGAGAACCTTTTGCTCCCTCTTTACCTATTCTCACTTGCCTCAGCCCTGAAGTTACAGACACACAAAGCAAAGAAGCTGACTGCTCTCCTTTCTTTGACTTCAAGGCTTCCACTTTAAAGATGGTCAAAAGTGGGAACAAGTTCAAAATTCTGACTACTAAATGACAATGAACATCTTAATTACCCACTAGAGGAACTCAAGTCACATAATAGTCACCAGGGTTAATGGAGTTTTGTTTTGTTTTATTCTAGGAATAAGAAAAAGAAAAAAAAAACTAGCCCCAATGAATAAATATAAATGGAAGAGAAGAAAAGTACTTTATGATTCCATTCCCTGAGTTAAAAGTTATCTAATGTAGAGGATACACATGGGCTATTTTTATGTTCAGTATTATAGAAAAGTACATATATGAATGATCATAGAGAATCATTGATAGACATATTGACTGTATATCCTAATTTAAGATCCTAATTATCCCCTAATAAAGCCCACATAATACATCAACTTAAGCCAAGTACTTGGTATATTGGCCAAATAAAAGAAAACCAATCAGTTTAGTTACACTTGATCCTGTTTGTAGACATGCTCAAGATTAGCATAGGAATATGAAGACCATATTAGTGCATGTGTAAATGTATGTGTGTATATATTAATCTTCTGATTCTCTCGGTCCCTTCTGTCTATGTGTAACTTGTTGCTATTTGAAAAAAATGCCTGGGTGCCTGGGTGGCTCAGTTGGTTGAGTGATGGTCTTTGGCTCAGGTCATGATCCTGGAGCCCCAAGATCGAGTCCTGCATTGGGCTCCCTGCTCAGCTCTGCTTCTCTCTCTGACCCTCCCCACTGTCATGCTGTCTTCTCTCATTCTCTGTCTGTCTCAAATAAATAAATAAAACCTTAAAAAAAAAGAAAAAATAACCTTAACATTTTACATTATTGGTTTATCTCTTCCACAGAGCTTCTGTGTAAGCGAAGGGCTGTATTCAGATATATAGCAGATACATTCTGATGAGTCAGACTCAAAATAGGCCATTGAAAGTTGTTTCATTCTATGCTTTTGGTGTGTTGGAATAGTAACCACTTAGATGGTGCCAGTTTATTGTAAGCATCACAAGAGGAGGCTAGGCCCATCCAATGATCTGTGAATAGGAATTATTCACTTGATCAGGTCTTATTAATATAGACTCAGGATCTAGTCCGTTCCAGGGACCTCAATAGCCATACTCCTCTGATTTTCACTGAAGTGTTGAAGCATAAAGTAACTTAGCTCCATTTCCATCTTTACCACTTTTTGTTTGCTTTATTTTTTTTTTCTTGTCGCAGCACCAGCTGCTCTATACCCCAGTATATGATTCTACTGTTCCTATTCCCCAGAATGAAATGTTATTTTGAGGACCAAAGGCATCTGTGGCCCTGCATCAAGTGTTTATCCTTGGTCTACTCAACTTTGGCCAGCTGAGGTGCTGGTCACTTTGTATAAAACACGTTAACCTAGAGCTGTTGAGAGAGCACTTTAACTCAGAAGAAGCTTCAATGTGGTAGGTCTAATGTTTTATGTATATTATATAATGAAGTCACTAAGCCTTTATCACATATTTATCATACGTATTGTCGAATGAATGACCTCTGTGTGTGTATGTGTTAAAGATCACAAGCACATTGCTGAGTAAAAGATGTTAACTTCAAACTTTAGTTACCAAATATAATACTATAATAATAAAACATTTGGAATGGATGAACTAAAGAAGTTTAGTATATTTTTGAATGCAGGAATGTGTTGACTTTTGACAGCTATAGAAGCTGTGAAATGGTGAGAAAGAAAACATGTGCTGTATCTTAATTATGCCTAACATGGCATTTTTTTGTTCTTTTTTAAATGGAAAGAACATTATTGTTTTTCTTACTTACAAGTAAAATATGTAGAGAAAATTAGAATTAATAAAAAGCCACCCATATTCCTAACCCCCTCTTTCATCATTTTCTTTCTTTTCCAATCAATAACCAAAATTGTATTATAATACATATATGCCTTTCATACCTACTTTAGAATTATTTTAACCTACAATATATTTAGAACTATTTTTGATGCCAATAAAATAGACTTAAATCATTATATTAAAATGCTGCTGGTATTCTATTATACAGGTGTCATAAATTTATTGACCCTGTTTCCTATAAATGAACATTTAGGTTGTTTTTACAAACATTCTCTTTTTTAAAATTTAATTTAATTTAATTTTCAGTGTTCCAAAATTCTTTGTTTATGCACCACACCCAGTTCTCCATGCAATATGTGCCCTCCTTAATACCCACCAGTAGAGTCACCCAACCCCCCCATCCCTCTCCCCTCTAAAACCCTCAGTTTGTTTCTCAGAGTCCACAGTTTCTCCCCACTGTCATGCTCCTATTTCCCCCAATCCATGTCTTCTTTCCTTCTCCCAATGTCCTCTGTGTTATTCCTTATGCTCCACAAGTAAGTGAAACCCTATGAAAATGGACTCTTTCTGCCTGACTTATTTCACTCAACATAATCTTGTACATATGTCTTTGCTTCTTTAATTATTCTTTTCTGATAGATTCCTGGAAACAAATCACAGATTCAGGGAGTTTAAATTTGTTTAGTTATTGGCTTTGTCTTGCCAAATTGCTTTTCAGAGCTGCCAAGCATCCAGTCCTTTATTTGTTTTGATAGACCAAAAATAATGTTGACAAACTTTTTATATCTTAATTGACCATTTGCATTTCTTTTTGCATGTATGAACTACTTTTTTAAGAATTTTCCCCATAGGGGCACCTGGGTGGCTCAGTGGGTTAAGCCACTGCCTTTGGCTCAAGTCGTGATCCCAGGGTCCTGGGATCGAGTCCTGCATCAGGCTCTCTGCTCAGTGGGGAGCCTGCTTCTTCCTCTCTCTCCCTGCCTGCCTCTCGGCCTACTTGTGATCTCTCTCTGTCAAATAAATAAATCAATTCTTTAAAAAAAAAATAGAATTTCCCCCATGGTCTTTATAGGTTCTTTCCATGGCCTTTACAAGTTGAGAAACTTAAAATAGTCTGTTACTTTATGTATGGTATCCCATCTTTCTGGATTTTATTTAGTAGACACATTCATTAACAAAATAAAATGAACAATAAGCTGTCTGGTTTTATCTACTTTTAAATATCTGCATTATCTGGGTGAGGCAATATTTTTCATCACTGTCTGGGTTGGTACAAGCAATTAAGTATGAATTATATTATGCTGGGAAATGATCTTTGCAAACATAACGAAAACACCACATTTTTTTTTTTTTAGTTGGTAATACACTCTTAAAAGGGTAGGAAATGTAAACTTTCTTCCGCCATATCTTGATGAACAAGACCTTATCTGAAAACCTAGGTAGCATTCAATATTGTCTCATATACTTCATATTTTATTAATTACTTGATATACTAAGTTGAAATGGATTCTCAAATCTAGTTTTCTCTTTTTCTGAAATGTACTTTTAAAATTTATCTGTTGCTTTGTTGCTTCTCCTCCTCCCCTCCCTTTTCTTTTCTTCTTTCACCTCTTCCTGCTCACTCAGTGCCTTTTGGCGACAATAGTTTATTTAATTAGTAATACCTGTAATTTGAGTGATATCTTTCATAGTACCAATTAAACTTTGCCATCGACATTATTTGGTTATGTTACGTGGTTTTAATGTCATTGAACTAAAGGAGTAGTGAATTTGCTGCTCACATACTGCTATTTTCTGTTATATGCCCCCTCTGTGTCTATGATAGCCATAATCCTCTTTTTCATTGTGCCTAGACCTTGCCTCAGAGTCCTCCTCAAACCAACGTTCTGGGCAGCCTGTATTAATTGATCAGAGGTGCATATGAAGATTTGCCATTCTTGTCCTATGTTATCCCTATACAGGATCACATCATAAGAATTAGTTCATTTAAATTGTATGAATGAATTTCTCCTGGAAAGGGAAAGTTCATACTCTTTTCAGGCCAGCTAAGTGCAGCAAGAACCCTAGACTTATAGCTACTCTATACTTCTAAGGAGACTAAAATTTTAGCCTGCTTGTTAGCATCCACTATATTCAGATGATGCCTTCTTATTCTAAGCTGATCACCTGAAGGGAGAAAAATCTCTATTCAAGATATGTAGAAATGAAATCCATTATTCTCTCTTCCACCTAAATTGTGGTCCACCTACCTTCATTTACCATCCCTTGACCTAAGACAGTAAACAGTAGTGCTGCTTCTCTGTCCCATTCTTTTAACCCAGAGACCAGGTTTGTTTACTTCTTATAATATCATTGTCTCGCCTGTGCTCATAGTGTGTCTTCATCTTGTCATCCTTTCCGTTCCACATCTATCACCCATGATTTATCTCTTACTTTGGTTTAAGAGTGTCATAGTCCCTTTATCAAAGAATATATGATTGATCTGGTTTCCTGTTCAACAAAGCTGACAACTACACATTCCCTTCAGTCTTAAATGAAGGAGGCAGTGTAGTCCTTGACTAAAGAAAAGCTCTCTGTGGAGTTCATGGAGGCCCATAAACCGTTCATGGTTTTCAGAGCATTAGAAGACCCCTTTAGGGGCTCCCTTCTGAGTGGCTCAGTCATTAAGTGTCTGCCTTCAGCTCAGGTCATGATCCCAGTGTCCTGGGATCAAGCCACCCAGCGGGCTCACTGTTTCGCAGGAAGCTTGCTTCTCTCTCTCCCACTCCCCCTGCTTGTGTTCCCTCTCTTGCTGTGTCTCTCTCTGTCAAAAAGATAAATAAAATCTGAAAAAAAAAAAGACTCATTTAAATTCATGATTTTTTCTTTCTTCTGATGTTACGGGACTTTCACTTTTGCGGCTCTGCTTTTGTACAAATGCAAGGCTTGATGATGGTGATGCAGTCAGCAAGTGTTCTCCTCAGGTCTCCAGATGCACTTTCCAGCCATCTGTCTGTCCTCCTCTGTTGTGTAGTCTTTTTTTGGTCTCTGTCTTCCCTACCATTTTTATTTTTTTGTTCCTCGCCAATTTCAGTATTAGAATGAGAGCAGAAAGATTGGGAGAAATGAAAAAGGCAATATAGAAACTGGCACTTTAATTGGAGAAAAAGATGTAAATGTATAACAAAGGTACAAGTAATTCAATTTATGCAAATAATAACAGAATGAATTTAACAGTAATAGAGTGATAGTTCCTAAAGGAAGTAATTAGCTATTCTATCATTGATCTCTCCAGATAACAAATGTACATTGTCTTAAATATAAACACAAAAAAGAATACATAGTATAAGATTTACTTAATTATGCATAGTATTTTATTGCTGTGGAGTTTGGAGAAAGGAGCTGCTTCGCTCAGAGTTGCTCAGTGTTACCCAGAATGACATCTATTCTCTTAACGGACTGGATGAACAGACCAATGAAAGCTATGCTCTTCACATTCTTTGGGCATTTGACCAGAGCAAGAGCAGCATGCCCCATAGGATGAGTCAGGGTTATTGACAGTGGCTTTTGTCTGCAGTGACTTTATCAATCCTGACCTGTTCAAATACTAGGCATCCTTCGAGGTCTGGCTCATGTTCGTTTCGATCTCCTACCAATTGAGTTCTCTCTCTCCTAGTAACTTGCAGAGTTTCATTTTTTTTTTTCTTTTTGTTTGCATGAAACACTTCTGCTTTGCAGTGGACAAAGAACTATATAAGTCTGGCACAGTACTTGAGTCATAGCATGCAAAAACTCAGTAAATCTTTACTGTGGAGAGAATAAACCCAGAATATCTAGACCTTGATAAACCCTTCACTTGCATGTGGTTTCTTTTCTTTTCTTTCTCTCTCTCTTTCTCTCTCTTTTCTTTTTTTTCTTAAGAAAAAGTAATGTGTGTTTCTGGTTATGGATCTATATTACTGGAATTTGAAATTAAAATCATATCTGTGACTTTAGATATACAATGTAATGTGTATATATATAATATATATATAATATAGTATGACATACACACACACAAATGACTTTGGTTTCTAAGCATATTTTATCTACATTGTCATTGTCTACATTGTCTTAGTCTGTGCTAATTTTTTTTATTGTTATGATAGAGGATTTTCTTTTCCCTTATGTAAACATATGCTGAATATCTACTATATTGCAGGCGTTGGGCTAGTCAATTTACATTTTTTAATGATATTCTGTTTAATGTAGAGAATATTCTTTGCCATCAAAAAGAAGTGAAAGTAAAAATTTCACAAAAAGGTAATTTCTGTGAGTGCAGGTTTTATGTTGGTACAAAGTGGATCCCCTTACAAGTCTTTTTATGCTCTACCAAGAAGAGGTTGTCTTAGTCTAGGTCTAGTTCTGCCAGAACACTTGCTTTCTTCCTGCTTTGCTGCTTTCTTGCCCTCTCTGTCCTGTACCTCCTCCCTCCCCATTCCTTGCCCCACTTTCCCTTCCAGGCACACACAATTTTTTTTTTTTTTTTATCCTCAAAGATACATACTAAGATTGGGTTACTTAACTTCCTAGTAAACACCTATCCTTTTCTTAGCCTTTTTTCCTGAATCTCCTGAATCTATCTGATGTAAAACACCAGGACTATGTTAAATTGTTAAGAATCTAAATGCTGATATTTTAGTTTTTCAAATTTGACTTTTGTTGTATTCTTAGTAGGAGGAATATATTTTACATTATGAAAAGATTCTTTTGCAGTGACTATGCTCTATGGTCAATGAAATTTTTCCATCAAATATATCAAGGTCATCTGTGCTTACTGTCTGCCTATCCTGAAAATGGTTTAACCTTAAGACTTGTCACATATTTCTTCAATCTTTCCTGCATCGGCTATAATATGCTTTTTCATCCGTTCACTTCTTGATCTTATTCATTCCAAAAAGGGAACAAGATCAGTCAGATGTAGTACAAGGGAAAAACAAACCTTTTTCTCTGAGGATAAAGTATGTCAGTTTCCTGTGGATTCACTTGACTTCCCGACACTCTAGCGACAGAAAAGTTGGTAATGATCACATTTAGTAGAGTGAAGTATAAGTTAAACACAGAAGGGCTGGGAACTGATTACATACTTCTCTCTTTCATGTTCCTTTTTAATGTCAATGAAATCAAGGTTCAAATGGTGAACATGGCCCTTTGAGATATGCAATTTGAAAATCTCAATCTGTGCTACAGAAATTAAGCAAAATGCTTGAAAATTGTGGATAAAAGTATCAATTCTATAATCTCATCAGGGTGGTTACAGGGGAAATTTAAATGAAAATATATGTGAAAATAGATGATATGCATATTTTCCAAATCAAATTAAGTACTTTATTACAGTCACTTAAAAAATTTTTAAATAGGTGTTTCTAGGTGATAGGAAAGAAAGTTGTCTAGCAATTCACATACCTAAAAAGGGGTGATGAAAACTTCTTCTTCATTGCTTCTATCCTGAGAAACCATCACAGAATGGATAGATACGTTTATTTTCCAAATTTTAAATGGTTATAACCACAATGTAATTGTTAATTTTATGTGTCAGCGTGGCTAGGCCACAGTGCGCAGATGTTTGATCAACATTGTTCTAGAGATTTCTGCAGAAGGTTTTTGTTTTGTTTTGTTTTTTGTTTTTTAAGATTTTACTTACTTGTCAGAGAGAGAGAGCACATGCAGGGGGAGCTGCAGGCAGAGGGAGAAACAGGCTCCCCATTAAGCAGGGAGCCTGATGCAGAACTCCAATCCATGACCCTGGGATCAGGACCTGACCCAAAGGCAGGCATTTAAGTGACTGAGCCACCCAGGCTTCCCTGCAAAAGGATATTTTTAAAATGAAATTAACATTTAAATCAGTAGACTCTAAGTAGAGCAGATTACCTTCATTATTTTAATTAATGGGTGAATCTCATCCAATCAGTTGAAGGCCTTAATAGAAAAAGACCAGAGGTTTCAGCAAGAGGAGGGAATTCTACTAGCAAATTGCCTTTGAACTTGAATTGCAGCTCTTTCTTGGGACTCCAGCATTCTGGTCTACACCATGAATTTTGGATTTCTCAAGTGTCTACAGCTGTATAAGCCAGTTCCTTAAAATAATGTCTCTGTATGTATGTATGTATGTATGTACATCTTGTTGGCTTTCTTTCTGTGGAGAATCCTAAGTAGTAGTAATATGGATTTAGGGAGCTTAAATAAACCAATACAAACTGGCTGTTTTGTTTTGTTTTTTTCATAGAATAATTTAGTTAGCCTTTAGGGTTAAACTGAACAATATGGAAAATTGGTACTAGTATGAAAAAAAATAGTGCCCATCATTACCTTTATTTTATTAATAAATTTCAGATCTTATTTTTAATGTAATAAACACTGTTAAACTTATGGAAGGATAAAAGCTGAAATTATATTCTATATGTGTAACAGGCATTTCAAACATTTTATCAAAGATTTTAATTTTATCTAGTTTGTGGCATCAAAAATGTAGTCAACTGGCCTAGCAAAAATGCACTTTCCAAATTTTATAAAGTGTCATTCTTATCTGGGGGGAAAAAGACATTCAACTTCCCTTCCTTTCATTATAACTGGAGCAAATATATTAAATTTTATATGCCTGATTTGGGAAATCAGTTTCTGTCTTCAATAACTGATTGCGTGTTATAGCTGGGTCCTTTACAAATGAAGTGCACTTCTATTGCTTAAAAATTGCTTTCCTGTGCAACATGATGTAGTAATGAATTAAATCCAAATGAGCCTTATATTCACAATGTCATAATATGTAACTTGTCCCCCGTGGAACTTTTTTATTATCTAATACAAGACAAGCTAATGTCTTCCTCTCATGGCTCACTTCTCAGAAGGCTATGCAGCCTTCAGTATTAGAAATAAAGAAAGAAAACTATGATTTGAGATCAAATTACCTTTTTATAAACTCTCTAAATCACAGAGAGCACCTTAACATGTCCCAAAATATGCAAATCCAATTCTGATAGAACAAGAAACAAAAGGAGTAGTTCCAATTCCATGGAGTACATTTCTCTCTGTGAGAGAAAAATGAAACTGAACATTTTTCTTTGAACAGAACTGTGTGCAGGTGGTTTTTACCTTCAATAAAAATAAAATAAGTGTGGGCGTTTTCTCTCTATTTCTTCACTTGGTTTCATCATATTAACTATTCTGTAGGGAACAACTTGTAAGATCAGCTTGTACCAATATTGTAGTTCAAGCTGCTACATAGATTCAAAAGCTCTAATTTATTAGCCTGATAATTTTTATAATTCGATGAAATGTCAGATATTCCCTTATTACAGCTGCCTTAGGTGTGTCTCAGTGGCATACTGGAATTTGACTGAGTATTTCAAAATGTGTCTTACTATTTCATATAGGCAAAAAGCAGAGGGAGAAAAGTGTTTATTTTAGTCCAGTGGAACAGCCAAGATAAATTTTATCAGGTTTTCATAGGCTGCTACTTCTTGTGGTTTAGTGTGTTTTTTTGTTTTGCTTTGTTTTGGTTTTTTTTTTCTCTTGGCTGAGGCATCTTGCTCTGTGAACCTTCACTGGATCTGAATCAGTTGCTGCTGGCATAACACATGGTCAAGATGGAAGCCTTCCTTTCTTATTTTAAATAGAGAAACTGTATTTCTATAAGATGGCTCTCTCCTGGTTTTAATTATTGAATTACATTTTAGTCAAATAATTAAAATCATACATGATTATAAGCACATTCTATAGAAAATTATTAGAGAGTTCAGGGCAATATCAAAACCATGCACTGTTACATAGAAAAGAGACATCTCAACTTTCTAAATTGAAGGGTTTGTATTGTTCTTCATCAAATTTATATTCCATTTTAAAAATACTGCCTTAGCCTACAATCATAAGACTTAGCCATTGTGCCTTTTACCATGTAAACTATAGTGACACAAAACTACACGTGTAGTTAAGTAGATAGGGAGGGAGGGAGAGAGAGAGAGATTGACTTTAACTTGAAATGATCAGTTCAATTTCAAATGGACATTTACTAGGTTCCTGAAGGATTGATTAATCCCTCTGCACCTCTAGCCCAGGCTGCCTATGGAACTGCCGCCTTGCTTAGCTGTTTGGCGGAGCTTGCCCCTTCTCCGTGCTCTGAAAGACTGCCATAGAGCTCTTCTTCCTACTAGTTTATGTGCTTTTTGTTGCTACCTTGGCAAACAACAACCAAAACAAACACACACATACACACAAAGGGAGTAATAAAAAAAAAAAAAAAAAAAAAAAAGAAACAAACCCACTTCTTAGGAGTGAGTTCAGCAGGGAGCAACAGGTAGGGGGGCATGGTGAGCTTTGACCATTCTTGAATTTCTCTTCATTTGCAGTATTCAACATAGAATTTAACTTGCAAGTAAGAAACCCTGTGCTTCATAATTAAAAAAAAAAAAAAATGAAAGAAAGAAAAAGAAAGAAAGAAACCCTGTGCTTCGTGGCTGCTTCATTTTAAAATTACTGAATATTGAATCACTTACTTAAAGTTCTGCTTTACTTTTCAAAATAGCCTCATTTCTGAAGATTGCCTCGTATCTCCTAGTTTGTTTTTTTCTTGTTTGTTTTTGTTGTTGGTTTCATAAATTTCATATTACACACAGAACTGGTATGGTTTAAGTAGTAAGAGAAACATCTTTCTTATAACTCAGTCTGAAATAACCATCCTAAGGATGATATGTTAATCTTGGACTCTTGTGTTCTTAGTTCTTGTTTAAACAGTGGCAATCTTTTGAAAGAATTGCTGTTTGCTAATTATATGCAATTATGGTCTGACACTCAGTTGTGCATGTTAACTTTTTTAAAAGACTGCAGGCAGTATCAGTGAAGAGAGCTGCTTTACAGATTTAAAAATTAAACAAAAATATCCACATTTTTTTTAAAACATCTTATAGTGCCATTTCATTCTGTTAATGGATAGGGACATAAGATTGGAAGGTGCTCTGCAGTAGCCTTTTTCAGTCACCCTTTTGGCAGGAAAAGTCGAGAAGTTGAGACCACAGGATTTGAGGAGGCTTAAGGCAGGAGTTCTAAGAAAGTAGTACCTGTTTGGCAATCACAATGGTAGAGAAGATAGTGATTGCTACCACTGATTCCAGAAATAACTTTTTTTACCCCCCCACCCCGACCCCCAGTGCTGGGAATAGGGAAAAATTGAGTGACAGAAAATACGGATAATAAGCATTGCTACCGTGTTTTGTAACCAGGGAAAAGAAACTGGGCATTGTGAGAAATGTCACTTGAAAAATAATTTGCTGATTGGCTGGAGAAAAAATAAAAAAAAGGAAGCTGTGAAAATGACATAGGATAATTAAAAAAATTAGGAAAGCTAGACAACAGTTCGGGGTTGAGAGAAACAAGATGAAACAATCAAAATGCATTGTTTTCTTTCTGCCTGGTGATTTAAGAGAGGGCTTCTGGATTGGAAACCTGGGTTAGAAAGTAATCAATAAAGGCAATACTATCGTGAGAATCTAGTCTGGAAAATTCTTATAAGGGAAGAAAAGGTGCTACAACATAAGCTAATGGGAGAAGGAGTCAACGATAGTCCAGTGGAGAAATGGCTATGTAGCTCCTCAGATCTGAGAGGTCTTTTTTCTATATTTTGTGAAGGCTATGTTCAAGCCCTGGGGAAAAGGGCATGATTTGCTGGATCCAGCCAGAATCTAAATCTTGGAAGCAAAGTAAACACATGGAGATGAATCCAGAGAGAGCTGCAAAGCTTAGCAAAAAACCAAGCACACTCTAGGTCTCACCTGACCTTGCAAAGGTCCCCAGGACACCTAAACTGCATACTCAGTGTTTGATATAGAGGTCACATGGTAGTTTTCTGTGGATTAAAATATTTAATACAGCTCTGTCATAGGAGTGTTTATGCCTAGTGCTTCTGAAACACAGTGCAGGAAAATGGGAATTTGCCCCTAAAGCTATTGTTGACATCAATATCAACTCAGGTACTGTGCTAGTGATCTAGGTATCATCCGATGATTCCTTTTTCGGCAGCTGCAAGGGTAAGTTTGAGAAAATTAAATAATAAGGACTTGGTTTCTGACTGCTCTTGCATTGGTTTCATCCTGAAGCTGTCCTCACACCTCCACTGTGGTTCGCAAATCGCTTTAACACAGGTGACTTCCTGCAACACTGGAAGCTTTTTCTAGACAACTGGGGAAACACAAATTAGCATCATTCCACACGTATCACTATTACCTGCAGTGCCAATACTGCATTTTTCTAATGGGCGCATCTTGTTCTTTTTAAAATTTAAGTCAAGGGAATTTATATCACAGCAACTCAAACAAATTTGAGATGACGTGAAATCAGTCTGGTTGGGATCAAATCCCCGCTCCACTCCATCCAGCTGTATGATCCCAAACAATTTCTTCCACTTATGATGACACAGTTTCCTCATTTATAAAATGTAGGTAATAATAGTCTGATCTTCATATAAAGGCATAAAAAGTACTTAGAACATAGCATGTGAGAAACAATATTATCTATTTATTATTGTGACTGTTATTTTTGTTAGTGAAAGGTCTTTAACCATCCTCCAGTGGCAGTTCCTCACCGATCACCCTCCTTCATAGGCTGCTTTCTTGGAATGTGGCCCAGCCCAGGTCTGTTCCCTTTCTCCCCTGTCTTCCTCTCTCTATTCCCCCAAATTCATGTTGCTACTTTTTTTTTTTTCTGGTTGTCTTCCAGGGGATGGCTTTAGTCCTGCTTTCCATATTTAAGTATTTTCCTTATTTTACTTTTAAAATATTTTATTTATTTATTTGACACACACAGAGAGAGAGAGAGAGATCACAAGCAGGCAGAGAGACAGGCAGAGAGAGGGGGAAGCAGGTTCCCTGCAGAGCAGGGACCCTGAGATCATGACCTGAGCTAAAGGCAGAGGCTTAACCCACTGAGCCACCCAGGCACCCCTAAGTATTTTCCTAAAAAAAGTTCTCTCTCTTGAGAATTTTGATGTCAGCCAAAATAATACTTATGTTTTGTACCAAATGCATGGTCATATCTATAAAGCGAATTTTTGCACTTTACAAATACATTTAATTATCTTAGGTCTCCACTTATACAGAGGAAAAATTAAATCTCCTTAGTGAAAGTTGCACTCCATTATTTTGAGACAATACAGCAGGAGACCGATAAGAAGCAGAAGTCCATTCTCATTTTTTTTTTAAGGTTTTATTTATTTATTTGTCAGAGAGAAAGATAGAACACGAGCTCACAAGAAGGGAGAGCTGCAGGAAGAGGGAAAAGTGGCTCCCCACTGACCAAGGAGCCCAGTGGGGACTCAGTCCCAGGATCCTGGGATCATGACCTGAGCCAAAGGCAGACGCTTAACTGATTGAGCCACCCAGGCATTCCAGAAGTCCCTTCTTAAATGGTACTGTAAAGCCTTGAGAAGTAAGTTAGGAGAATTTCATAGAAGTCTTTGGAGCACAGTGGATGGGTAGAAGTTAGTTCTGAAACAATAAGAAATTATGAATAGGTTTTGGGTGGGAGAATTACAAGACCAGATGTGTCTTCTGAGAAGATCACTCTCCAAAAAGATAGATTAGAGACAGGGAGAGACTGAAAACAGGAAGGGCAGTGCAGAGATGGTGTTAAGTCACAGCTGTGACTTTCACAGGAGGCATTTATTGCCATCAGGTGTGCAGTCAGTGACGTATGTGTCAGTGGAACATTAGTGGAGAAGTGCACACACAAAGACAAATGCTGAAACAAGGGGAATAATATACAAAACTGATTTTGTATCTACTTCCCAATTTTGATTAAAATTCTCAGGCTTTAGAACTACATGTGGGTATCAGTTTTTCTTGCCTAGAGTCTGTTAATATCTGTGGAAAGTCTGAGATTTTACTGAGCTACCAAGCTAACAAGTTAGTCTGTCATAATTTCATGGACACTTGCAGAGAGCCCTGAATCAAAGATGGAAGATAGTTTATTACAGCATAGCAAGCAACATAAATGTTGTGTTTGCATGAATTCTTTGAGCCCCACTTCCCACAGGGTGATGAAAAGAGGGTGATTTGACACCTGAACTTGTAGTAGTCATGTTATAGAAGAAGAACTCTGAACTTAGGGATTCTCGATCTTTTTTTCCCCTAAGATTTATTTACTTGTTTGAGGGGTGTGGGAAAGAGGGAGAGGGAGAGAGAGCCTTAAGCAGATTCCATGCTGAGTGTGGAGCTCACGTGAGGTTTGATCTTATAACCCTGAGATCTTGACCTGAGCCGAAATCAAGAGTCAGACCCTTAACTGACTGTGCCACCCAAATGCTCCAGGATCCTAAATCTTTTTTACTGGATGGTAACCGTTCTCGAGGGAGACAATATATTCATTTTTTCTCCAGGTCTATAAACATGCCTGGCCTTTTCTATGGAGGGGATACTATCTATATCTTCCAGGGCTGTGTACTACATGCAAACCCTTGGAAAGATTGTTTTGAGCAAAGCCAGTCTCATGGGATGTGCCAAAATATGAGAGAACATCTCATGTAGAGTTAAGTTTCATCTTTGGCTCAGATTTGTCAGGACTTAGTAAATTACACTTCAATATATTAAGTACCTGCTTCCCACGGTAGGTAGGTGGTAGAAGTGGAGTTCTCAGAAGAATGCAGTATAATATCTGCTTTCAAAGAGCTTAAAATCTTCTTGAGGGATAAAGAGAATAATATGTCCCAATTGTAGAAATCGACTATTATCATTGTAGTAATACACAGACAAAAGTGTCATCAGGAGAAAGAGAATTCTCATTAAAAGAAATTAAATCACATGGGTGTGACAGTAGTGCTTTTCAACACTTGAATTTAGCTTTATAGCAAAAATAAACTCCGATAAGTCAAAACAAACCTGAGGAAAACCCCGGTCAGCCTGGAAGGGGTAGGAATACTAATAATTTGAAATAGGATTTTGACATAGAGTATTTTCTTTAGTCTATGGGCTACATATTATTAGGCCGATGTGAAACTAATGGATTTATTTTTCATTGTGCTCGATATGTATCTAGTTTCTAAATATGTAGTAACCATATAAGTGTCAAACCTTTACTTAGAGTAATTTTGGGCCTTGAAAAACTAGCTATGCTTTATGATATTCTGATGAGGCATTACTAATCACCGGGTGGTAATTAAAAACAAGAAAGTGGAGTGTTAGAACTAAAATAGACATTCTGGGTTGCACTCTAAATCCCAAACCTCTTAGCCATGGTTGGAATGTCACAGTAATGCAATGGAATTTAGATATCCTTAGAATGAAAAATTATGTCTAATATTTGAAAAGACTGGGATGTTACTCATTACGTAGTGTTTGTTTTGTGGGGCAGGAGACCGATTATGATATGTAAGCAATGAGAAAAGTCTCTAAGGTAACATGCCCTGGCTACAGTAATTAATTGCAGCCCACTCAAATCAAGAAACTTCTCACAGTTGTGCTTTCTTTTTAACAGTTCATATGTTTAACTGATCTGTGTCCCTTCCCAAATTTTTATGGTAAACTAAAATGGATTTTTGAAACTCAAGCTTCTATAAATGTGATATTAAATGAAAAATAAAGATGTTTGTTTAAGACATATTGACTAAATATAAAATCTATTTCTGTCAATTACTTAGATATTCATTATATCTGTTACATATTAGAATTACATTTTCAGAAAGAAATATCTACTTCTACATTAGTTTTTACAAATGACACTGACACCTAGATACAGTTTGAGCTCTTAACAGGAGCATTGGTCTCTCAGAGCCCTAGCAAAGTATAAACAAATACTGTGTTTTTGGTGTGTGTGTGTGTGTGTGTGTGTGTGTTTGCCATATTGGCGCCACAATATCTTTAAGGTATGTGGTGATTAGCACATGAACTTGGCTTTACTTTTATTTGCTTAAATAAAAGATACTAACAAGAAATTTTCACAAGTTATATGTAAGACTCTGCACATGTGCAAATAACAGATAACATACTTGTCCTAATAATACTTTTATACAAAATCTACAAGGATAATGTTAGCATGAAAGAGATTACTTTTAGGCAGTAAATATGTTTCTTTTGTATTTTGATGGATTGAAAATGATCCATTTAGAAAGTATTTGCTAGGTTTATGGGTTGTGAGAATCTCAAGGTTTCTAAGTGAGAGAAAGATAGTAAAGTATTACTGCTTTGATACTTTTTTATTTTGCTTCTCCCACATCAGATTTAAGAATTTCAACATTCTGAATAGCTTAAAATGTTCTCCCAAATTTCAGCAGTGGGTATAGAGAGATCATAGAACTGAAATTAATTGCCTTCTTTGTGTATCAGTAAGGTGAAGGGGATTAAGAGGTACAAACTTCCAGTTATAAAATAAATCACAAGAATGAAAACTACAGCTTAGGGAATATAGTCAATAACATTGTAACAGTGTTGTATGGTGACAGATGGTAACTACACATTTTGTAATGAGCATAATTGTCGAACAACTATGTTGTACACCTGAAACTAATACAATATCTCATGTCAAGTGTACTAAAATATTTTTAAAAAGTAAAATTTTTATTTTAAAGGATGAGTATGCTAGTGGGGCTTGGATAGTAAAGAAAAAAACAAGGCATAATTATAATAAAAGTAGCCTTGGAATAAGGAATTTTCACTTTGTAATCACTGAATGGTGTGCTTTAAAGACAACGGTGGGCAGGAAGTGATAAACCATCAAGTGGTAATAGACCAGTCCACTGTGCCACACACATGAGGACCATGACTTACTCAGTTGTCTCTTTTATTCAATACTCTATAATGTCTAAATCAAAGTTTCTAATGCATTTTTAAAAATGCAAGTTATAAAAATCTGCAATAAGGTTCTGGATCAGTGAGCCCTGTCAGGATAGATTATAGTTCTGCACAATCTCGGCTATAACAATATCATGAAAAATGGGGAATGACACCAGCAGCCCATTTATCTCCTAAGATTACTGCTTTGATGATATTGATTCTTCCTGTGGATCTTAGACTCAAGATTATAGCTCAGGTATGGAGATATAATCAGTTTTGTAAAGTATGTTCTTAAAATGTCCCAATTTTTACCTTCTTGGCAATAGCTATCAAGAAGTTAAATTATTGCTTATAACACTTAGGGATTTTCATAATTAAAATATATTTTGTATCAATTGAATAATAAACTCAAATTCCTAAATTGTATTCCACACATTAATTCAGTGGACATTATTAAGCATTGTGTTTATAGTTCAGGAGATATTAGGGCACAGAGAATTTTAAAATCATAAATTGGGCTTCCTGGATTCAAAAACCTCAAAGACTATTAGGAGGTAGGAGATGGGAATTTTGATGAAATGATATAATTTGAATAAAATGTGATATAAACAAGATTTGTGGAAATGTCTGGGGTAATAATTGATAACATGGTTTTAAAGGACAGGATAGCTTCATAGAAGGGTGATATGAATCAGAACAAGTTTTAAAGGAGTTTTCCAGGCAGAGAAAGGGCCAGACAGAATTCCAGATATAAGACAGAAAGGTAGACTTATATGGAATATTTGGAAGTGGCCTTGTTTCTATGTAGGATATGTGGAGGTAAGCTGATTTGAGGAAGAGGGGGAGTAAGGAGGGAATGAGAGAGGAGGAGGAAGAAGAAGAAAGAGATAGGTACAGGTAGTAGTCAGATTATGAAGGGGTTTATGTGCCATTTAAAAATGTTTTGGGGGCACCTGGGTGGCTCAGTGGGTTGGGCCTCTGCCCTCAGCTCAGGTCATTATCTCAGGGTCCTGGGACGGAGCCCCCACATCGGGTTCTCTGCTCGGCAGGGAGCCTGTTTCCTCCTCGCTCTCTGCCTGCCTCTCTGCCTACTTGTGATCTCTATCTGTCAAATAAATAATAATAAAAAAATAAAATAAAAATAAAAATGTTTTTGGTTTGCCTTGTTTTATTTTTAATCTGGCAGCTGAGGAGTCTATGAGATACATATTTTAAAACAATAGGAAACAATGTTTAAAATGGATTATATGAGGAAAAACCATGATGAGGAGGTGAAGGGGGCATTGAAATAATTCAAGTTATTGTTTACATTGCTGTTGAAGGTTGAAGCAAAGCAAAATCCATGGAAATTGAAGAAAAAGAATGAATTTAGATGGTATGTTAGAGGTAACATCATGAGGATTTGCTTTTTAGCAGTTGGCAAAGAAGTAAAGCACTGAGTTCTTCCAGATTATACTTTCCTGACTCTGAGGAAAAGATAATTTTGGGTCAGATTATATATTTTTTTCTATATTTTCCTTGCAATCATTTAACAACCATTTCCTGGGGGTCTATTTTTAAACAGACCTAATGCTATGGACTATAATGTAATTACAGCCCCTGTTTAATGTGCATTTTTTTTTCCTGGCATTATAAACATAAAAATCTATCAAAACAAATCCTCTAAAAGGTATGGATTTCTCAACAGTGTTTGTAGGAGCATCTGGTCTTCTGCATTTAGGCACTCAATTCATTTGGGACCTGTTATTAAACCAGAGAGCTTAATCTCGTAAAAAAAGGACTGTGTGTTGTTTCACTAAGCTAGTGTTCACGCAGTTCTAACTGAAATGACAAGAGTGAAGGCCATTAAAAAGTAATGCTTGAAATCGATCAGAGAATGAAATTGCATTGACCCAAGTATTAATCAATTTTAATAATTGTGTGTTACAATGGTCTTCCAATAAAAAGGCTGTTATTTTCAATTCAGTTCACTTAAGCTATGTCTACATGATTGTAACACAACTAGTTGAAAAGTGTAGCCATTTTCAACACCTGTGCTATAATCTGTTTGTTAGCCTTTTGTTTTCTTTGCAAATTCCAAACAAAACCTGAGTTAGCTAATTGGTTTATGATAAAACTGTCCAAATCAACTCTTGTTGTCATAAAACTATAACCTTAAAAAAGTCAGTTTTCAAATAGAGCGAGACTAATTTGGGCTAATAAAAAAATTAATCATCCAACAAATGGTGTCCTGATTCATAAGTTTTTCATAAAGCTATTAATTCACTAAAAGAATTATTGATGGAGTCATAGACAGCCCTTCTGGTTTCTCTGATAATTTCCTTTTTACCTCGACTTTTGATGTGATATCGAACATTCTGGGAAATGATTATTAAGATTTAATGCTTTCTAGTTTAGGTTGATATCTTCTCTGATCCTGGCTGAAGACAAGTGACAGGTTGCACCTGTTCCCATACCACATGGGGAAACATTCAATAAGTCTGGTCTTGATGATATGGCTAAATCTTATAGGAATATGAAAGGTGTTAGTGATAGCTAGGTTTTTGATATGGTTACATATTTGGCATCTAACTTGTCTTCGTTTCTTTAACCCTGGACTTGACCCAAGAATGAACACATATGCAATTTTCTGGTTAGAAATTCAAACTCGCCTAATTGCAGTCCCTCGTTACCTCTTGGTCTACAAAGTAGATGTAATTATGTTCATAGCCAGAGTTTGGGGCAAGCTGATGGAGAGGAACTTATCTTGGCTACCTATTCTGAATTGGGAAAAGACAGCACTTTCATTAGTGGACTCCAGTGGTCACAGCTGTACCTACAGAATGTCCCTCCTGATTCCAAAAACTGAAGCACACCCTCTTTTATGATAGTGGAAGTGATGGTTCTTTTATGGGAAGGATCCAGATGGTTCCAACATCCAGTTAAAATTCAAACTGACATTTCCATCAATATCACAATTTGTTTATAGTTCTGAGTTAATGTCTTTTACTATTTTAGCTAGCCACCTGGACATCTTTCCTATGTAAGATCTCATACCATAGTCCATTGAGCCAGGACAAGCCTGGATTCAAGATGGGCTTTTCAGATGCGCTAGCAACAGATTGGTTTTACTCTTCAACTTAACTGGATTGTACTCTTTTCTTTACCCCACTTCAGAATAGAGGCCAGTGTTTGGGAGGGACTTTATAAAAATAGACAAGACAAGCCCCTGCTACTTTTCACTGGTTTCATTCTCTTGTCTGTGATCCTGCATTTCTTTCTTTCTTTCCTTTTTTTTCCCCCCTAATTTAACATCACAGTGGTGACATGTTGCAATAGTGAAAGGGAATAGAGTAAAAAATGATTTACTGAAATGGTAATTAATTACACTTAGCTTTGTATTATTAGGGGAATTAGTAAAGAGATGGGACACATCTTGTGAATGCACTTTTTTTTTTTTAAGAATTTATTTATTTGTTTGACAGAGAGAAATCACAAGTAGGCAGAGAAGCAGGCAGAGAGAGAGGAGGAAGCAGGCTCTCCACTGAGCAGAGAGCCCAATGTGGGGCTCGATCCCAGGACCCTGAGATCATGACCTGAGCCGAAGGCAGAGGCTTTAACCCACTGAGCCACCCAGGTGCCCCATGGATGCACTTTTTACAAGCAGGTTTTTTTTTTTGTTTTTTTTTTTTAATCATATATAAGCCCCTGACTATACTGGTACAAACTTGCATTCACAATTGCCTCAGGACAGAATTATATGCCCACTGTTCACCCTAGTTGATTGCCACTTGGCCACTGCAGTCAACAATGATAAGGGTGATAAGGGTATGTGATGGGTTGATTGATGTAGTGGAAGAAATTGATCACATGGATACCAATGAGAATCCTATATTTTGCTTGACTATGAACCAAGCATTGATTCCTCCTATCCCACCCCCTCAGGTCTTATTTTTCTTTTAAATGCTGCTGAGAGGTATGGTGAAACATCACAATATTAAGTTACCCTTCTAAATGCTTGTGGATTGGTATGATGAGCAATCAAATATTAAATACCAGTAAAAGTTGGCTAGAGAGTTTCCAGAAGAAAACTGGTTGGCATATCATTAGACAAAAAAAAGAGCCTTGAGCACTGCTGCCTGAGAACTGTTAGAAATTGTAATCTATTAATAACTTAAGTTATATATTTGGAGTCTCCTATTTAATTTGGCTTGCTTCCTTCTGGGGTCTGGGGTTTGGCACAGAGCAGCTTTCTCCTTATTATCAATTCCTACTCCCCCATCCCCACACCCACTATCTGGACCCAGTAAGAAATTTATAGGGACATCATTAAAAATTACTTTTTTAAATATTTGAAATAGGAAGGACAAAAATCATTTGGAAAAGCCCTTAAACTAAGAGAAGAATCTAGAATATGGAGATATTTGTTGATTGTAAGATGCGCAGACTATTGAACTGTGCCAATGACTAATGCAGTTCAGGACACGTGTTAAGCTTATGGATGGTGGTGCTAATAGACATTAGGGCAGTGGTCCCAAGTCATGATTTCTGTCATGAAAGCTTTTTACGTTCCCAATGCTTGGCACGGTGCCTGTCCACACTAGTGCTTAGGTGATGATCTGTCCAAATAATGAGTTCTTGACAATGTTCTTGATAGCATCATGTTCCTTGTTGCTTACAGGAACATGTCCAAATCCCTGATCATGACTCCAGAGCATGACCTGGCTCCTTTTTCTATTTCTGACTTTCTCCTTCTGTGGTTTTCAGCTGGGCTACCTGCAGTCGTCCAGACGCAACCTATGGTTTGCTGTCCCTTTGTCCTTGGCACAAGCTGCTGCTTCTGCCTCAAATGCCCTTGTCTGTATGTCTGATGAATACTTACTCACCTTCCAAGAGTCATCAGCCCAAGCATTTCTGCCTCTGTGAATCCTCTCTAGCCCTTACCAAGCTTTTAGCAAGCAGCCAAGAACACAGTGAATTTTGTGTTCTGACAGTATACTAATGCTGAGCATTTAAACATTCTCAAGTATTGGTTTTGTTTTCTTCTACCAAATTGTACGTTTCTTAAGAGTAAGGGGCATGTATTATGATCCATTTTTTTGTTTGCTTTTTGTCCAATAGTATAACACATTTTTCTAATGAAAGGATATTTTTCCTCTTGAAAACGTGAAGAGTAACTGTCTAAGTAACTCTTTTCATCAGGTAGCCTGCATTTTCTCCCCATCTCTCATCTTTAGTGTGTTTGTGTCTGTGTGTTAAGTGGACTGTCCAACTCAGTTCCCCTCCTTTTAAATATTTAACTTCTTTCTCTGGACAGGGGTCTCTTCCATGTTCAATAAAAGTCCAGAAACAGGACATAATTAAATCCTGCAGTCTATAAATTCTGTTTTTAGCTTAAAGTAACAGAAAATTTATTACCAGTGGCTTAAGCAAACAAAACAAAATGTTTGGAGCCCTGATGATTACTGTTTGTTGGTTCATCTGCTCAGTGATGCCATCAGGGGCCCAAACACATTGTAACATTATATTTGCCAGCCTCAATATCTTGGTTTTCTTCATCCTCATGCTTTTGCCTCCCAGTCACAGGAAAGCTACTACGTAGCAGACATCTATGCAGAGTTAAGGGAGCAAGAGCAGCACACCCACCTCAATCACTGTTACCATAATTTGTCATTAAATGATATCATACATGGTAGAATATGTGTCATGTGAGGCACCCAAACAATGTATGAGAGTTCTGAGAATGAAGAGATTATCAGTGATTATAACTATGTTCAGAAGAAATGTTATGAAATGGTGTTATACAGTATAGAACTTCAAGGTAAATAAAATTTCAACAGGCAATCTATTGAAGTAGAGGGAAAAGCAGTAAAGCTGTGTATTTAGAAATCAATTAGTTTAGAGATCAGTCTTGCAATTTATGTGTGTCAATATTAGTGTGTCAGTATCTGTGTCAGTGAGATCATGGGGTGTAGTAGATTGTACAGAGAAACACTGTCCAGTAGAAGTCTCTGTGGTGATAGAGATGTTCTATGTCTGTGTCATTCAGTATGGTAGTCCCTAGTCACATGTGCCTGATGAACATTTTAATGCTTGATAGCATTAAAATATGCTATTGTGACTGAGGAATGGAATATTTAATTTTATGGGATTTCAGTTTCAGTTAACATAGCCACATGTAGTTGCTAGTTGCCATTCTGGATAGTACAGGTAAGAGCATTATGGGGCATTGTCAGTTGAATTTGATTCTTAATCTTTTGATCTGAGAAAGCTGGGAGAAGACAACAGGGGATATTGAACAAAGGTGATGTGATCTAAACTATATCATGACAGGAGTACTCTACTGCTTTGCTGAAAATGGCAAGAAGTAGGGAAGGGGAGGGAGGATGTTGCACTGATCCACATGGTAAATGGTGTGGCTTGTACTAGTATGGCATCAGTGGAAGTGGTTTGAAGAGACTGGATTCTGCATTTATTTTGAAAGTCACATGTACAATGGGATAATTACACAGCCATAAAGAGGATGAGATTTTGCCATTCGCAGCAACATGAATGTACCTAGAAGATGTCATGCTAAGTAAAATAAGTCAGACCGAGAAAAACAAATACCTTGATTTCACTCGCATATGGAATCTCAAAAAAACAAAACACATGAATAAAACAATAAACAAAAAGCCAAATAAAACCTACAAATACAGAGACAAACTGATGGAGAGAGGTGAGCAAAACGTGTGAAGGTTAGTGGGAGACATAGGCTTCCAGTTCTGGAATGAATAAATCACCAGAATAAAAGTCACAGCATAAAGAATATAGTCAGTTTTGTGGTAAAATCATTGCATAGTGACAGATGGTAGTTACATTTGTGGTGAGCACAGAATAATATATAGAAAATTTGAATTACCCTGTTGTATACCTGAAACTAATTTAACATTGTGTGTCAACTGTATTCAGGTTAAAAAAGAAATCAACAGAATTCTCTGATGGATTAGATATGGGATATAAGGGACAATAAGTAATAGAGAATATTTCTCTGTTTTCTGGCCTAACTAGCTAGAAGCATGGAAATTTCATTAACTGAGATGAGGAAGACCAAAGGAAGTATAATTTTGCAGAAAAGGAGAAAATTGAATCTTGAATCTGGCAAGTTTGGGATGTCTACTTGACATCCAAGGACATATTTTGAATGTATAATTCAGAATATCTTCATGTTAGTGGTATTTCAAGTTGTGAGACTCTGAGAGCACTAAAGGAGTGAGTGTAGTTTGAAGAGAGGTGATACAAGAGGATGGATTCTTGAAGCAGTCCACCAGCATTAGATGAGGCAGAACCAGCTAAAGGAGACTTAGAAGAACTACTAGTACAGTTGGAGGAAGCAGTCCACCAGCATTAGATGAGGCAGGACCAGCTAAAGGAGACTTAGAAGAACTACTAGTACAGTTGGAGGAAGCAGTCCACCAGCATTAGATGAGGCAGGACCAGCTAAAGGAGACTTAGAAGAACTACTAGTACAGTTGGAGGAAGCAGTCCACCAGCATTAGATGAGGCAGGACCAGCTAAAGGAGACTTAGAAGAACTACTAGTACAGTTGGAGGAAGCAGTCCACCAGCATTAGATGAGGCAGAACCAGCTAAAGGAGACTTAGAAGAACTACTAGTACAGTTGGAGGAAGCAGTCCACCAGCATTAGATGAGGCAGAACCAGCTAAAGGAGACTTAGAAGAACTACTAGTACAGTTGGAGGAAGCAGTCCACCAGCATTAGATGAGGCAGGACCAGCTAAAGGAGACTTAGAAGAACTACTAGTACAGTTGGAGGAAGCAGTCCACCAGCATTAGATGAGGCAGAACCAGCTAAAGGAGACTTAGAAGAACTACTAGTACAATTGGAGGAAGCAGTCCACCAGCATTAGATGAGGCAGAACCAGCTAAAGGAGACTTAGAAGAACTACTAGTACAGTTGGAGGAACCCAGGCTAGTGAGGGTTTTAGAAGGCAAAGAGGGTAAAATAATTAACTATGCCAAAATATCCTTGTTATGCATTAAAGAAAAAATGAAGTTGAGGCACCTGGGTCACTCAGTTAAGTGGCTGCCTTCAGCTCGAGTCATGATCCAGGGTCCTGGGATGGAGCCCTGCATCAGGCTCTCTGCTCAGCGGGAGCCTACTTCCTGCTGCCCCTCTGCTGGCCTGCTGCTCTGCCTGCTTGTGCTCTCTCTCTCTGCCAAATAAATTTAAAAAAATCTTTAAAAGAAATATTAAGTGAGGTAACTGACTACTAGAATTAGCAATGTGGGTGTGTATGTATGGGGGTGGGAGTTATTGGTGATTACAACAAGCATGGTTTCTGGGGAGTAGGGACAGCAAAATCCTTAGTGGAGTGGAGTCAAGAGACACTAGAAGAAAGGAATTGATGGTGAGGACAGGTAATAGAGGTGGTTGATTTAGTAAAAAATTTATGTTTTAATAAATTCTGATTGTGCAGAATATAAGCTTAATTTGATAGAGGTGAAGGGAGAAAAAGATATTTTAAAGGAGGCATAATTCCTTCCATTGGTTCTTGGATTGGCTCTGCTGTCTCACTCACTGGACACAATATTGGCAATTTCACTGATTTAGAGCTGTCTTGTTAAGTTTATCAGCCTATCAAACTCACTTTTCAAAAGTAACTGAATAATTCCACTTTAAAAAATTCAGTCTTAATTCAAAGACATGTTAAAGGAAAATATTTTCATTTCAAATTAAGAATTATAGCTTATTTTCTGAGAAAAAGTAAATATATATCATAATGGAGAGCTTTACTGCAATTAAACAGAAACCATTTTTTCTCAGCTGCTAAGCAGAACATTTCATCAAGAAAAATGTATTTAATGCATAAATTCATGAAGTTTTTTAAAATTTTACAGATAAAAACATTAAATATTTGCAACCTAAATCTCATACATAGTCTGGAATTACTAAACACGGAGAGTAAATAATTTGCCCAAGGTCATTCAACTTGTTTAAGGAGATTTGTTGTTAGTGTTGTTATTTTTATTTTTATTTTTTTCCATACTGAGACTCCTGAAAATTGAATGTGAGTTCTTGGTCCTGTTTAAATATCATGGCTAATGTTGTGCACGTATAAAGCAGAAAATTCTTCAGTTAATGTGAGTCTATTCCATGAAATATTAGGTGAAAATGCTAAACGCAGCCTAAGGAATCCCAGGGTCATTGCTTTGACCTTGGCTTCTCATAAGTATATTTCTAGAAATGTTGATCTATTGGACATTGCTCAGGGATGCTGTTACATGCACTTTGTCTTCATAGGTGTGCCCACCTTTTAAACACATTCTTGAACATTATGGCTTACCATTCAGGAAAGGTAAGGTAACTATGGTAAATAATTTTTCTTTCACTTTATTACCCTACCCAAAAAGTACTTTGGTTGAAGTCATAGATTGCATTCTGTGCTGTGGTATTTTGAATGAGTTAGAATTTCTCTGGGAGCTTGCCTTTCTCTTCTAAAGTACTACTCTGGTAATTTCCAAATATTTCTGAGATTTACATAGGAAATCTATGAATAGTAAAAAGATTTACTTTCAGGATTGATATGGGATACCTGTGGATGTTATAAACTATTTGTACTTGGTCCATAAGAGGGATAAGCCTGTTCCTATTATGTTGTTGACTATAGAGTTAATAGAACATGAAGACGAAGAAATGTTACTTAAACTTCTTTCAGGCAGACTATTTTTTTTTTTTTTTTTTTTAAAGATTTACTTATTTAGTTTAGAATACAAGAGCAAGTGGGGTGGGGGGAGTAGTAAAGGGAGAGGAAGAGAATATCAAGCAGACTCCCTGCGGAGCATGGAGCCTGACCCCACTCGGTGCTCGATCTCATCACCCTGAGATCATTACCTGATCCAAAACCAAGAGTTGGACGTTCAACCAACTGAGTCACCCAGGTGCCACATCAGGTGGACAATTCTTAATTGGACTTTTTAGTTACTCTTATCTGGAAATATTATTAAGTATTATTTACATTGTTATATTTATGCCGATTATCCCCATTTTAATAATTCAAATTAGCATTGTATAAAACTTATACTATGTTTACAATATAGATTATAAAAAATATATAACATAAAAGATGGAAATAAAACACAAATATTAATAAAAGTGAAATGATATAATTTTAGGCCATCAATTTAACTCTTTATACTCTTACGTGTTTTCCATTTTTATGTGGTTTGCATTTATAATCACAAAACACATGAATAAAAATAAATTTTGTGTGGGATGGATACATCTCTGACTAATTATCCTTCTGCTAGGTAATATAAAAGGTTATCTGGATTACTTTCCTGGATGATGACCTTACATTATTATTAGAGAACAAAACATAAACACAGGAATATCTTGTGAAATAGCTTAAAAAGAAAATACATTAACTATATTATATTTAAAAGATTTTAACTGAAATGAAGTGCTTGCTAGTAATATTAAGTTCAGTGTTTCTTTAGAAGGAAAAATATAGGGTTAACTTAAAGGTTTCCAAATTCTTAGGCATATCAAGAGCACAGCTATCTCATTTTTTCAACCTTTGGGATAAATGAAGTAATGGTTAATAGTTAAAGATTGGTTACTTCAAAGAATCATAAGATCATTTGATTAGTATCATTTCCCCAAATTATCCCTTTTCCTCCCTCTTTTGTGTTTTTAGTAGGCAATTCTAAAATCTGCCAAGATTTTATCTCTTAGACTTTATTCTGTATTCTCATCATTGCACAGAAATTGGAAAACGTCCTTTTATATTGTTTCAGTTCATTTGGAAATTGAATAGCAGGTATAGAGAAATATAAGGAGAATTGCAGTTTCAATATCAAGATTTAGATATAAATGAATTTCACAAAAAGAAGTGTTAGAGGACTACATTCTTTTCTTTGCTTATTACTCTGACCTGTTAACTTCTTTTTTAATACTCCTGAGGAGTCTTTCTTTCATTTGTACAATTAGTGTTGTGAAACTCCATTAAATATCATTCTGAGTGTGGCTTTTTTATTTTTGGTATATGTCTAGCTATAAAGCTCCAGTGAATTCTTTCTATTTTGGAGTCTTTATAAGTTCTACAGATTGATAGGATCATAGAATGCTAGAACTAGAAGAGCCCTTAAATATCATCAAATCCAATGTTTTACTTTTAGTTGACAGAATCGAAGGTCAGAAAGATTAAACAATTTGCTCAAGGTCAAACAACTAGTTGACATCATCTTTAGGCACATAATGCAAACTGTTAATTCCTCAGATAATGACCTATCTGGCATCTGGCTGGTTATTTTCTGTGTTTCTATAGAGTTATATAAAATGAAGTTTGGATGTGTGAAAACATACATATTTGCAGTGACTAGGCCTTGTGTGCATGCCTGGTTTGTCCACAGAATTTACTTCTGTTTCACATTAGTTGCTCTCCCCTCATTTTCTATAAAATGGGCTTAAGTGCTATGAGACAGAGCAATAAAAAAATTGAGTTCCTTTGGAGAATTATCTTAGATAGCTTCATGGTTACTTGTAGCCAGTGTTTTACCTATACTTGCCACTTGTTTGTTTCCCAGTTGTGGAGCTATTTGTACATGTATTTCTATTCTATGTGCCAGAAGTGATGATTCTAGTCCACATAAGCCATGCAGTTAATTCACTATCAGTACCATTAACTTTCCAGCTTCTTTTTTGTTCCCTTTCTTGACTGTTTTGTGTCTCAAACATGTACAACTGTCATGCATGCATTGATTCTATGTATCTGATATTTTGATACATTATATTTAATTCTCAAATAACAACAATGGCTAGATACTATTTTACCCAATTTATAGCATTAGAAGACCTGTTGAGGAAAAACAAAACAAAACAAAAAACAATGGAGTACAAATGTAGCATCCATTTCAATAATTAACAAAGCTGTCCTAAAGATGTGGAGTGGGGGTAGAGTGTTAAGTAGAGGAGTTAAAGTTCAAAACTTAAAAAGTAAGGAAGGAATAAATTCAGTCTGATAGTATATCTCAGGGCTCTTTAACACCTTAACTCCTCCACGGTGAGAGCATGACAAATACCTGTCTACCCTCTGGGTCTTAGCCTGTTGCCACACTCCTGGATTTTCTGGTTAAGTTTAAGGTCAACATCAACATCAGTCTTAACTAAGCACTAGTTCCTAGGGGTGACTCACCCCAAGAAATTCCAGTTAGGAATTAACCTTCAAAAGAGGCAAAAACCGAACTCATTAAATCTTTAAATATACCCTTTGTCATTGACCCAAATCTCTTTTCTAATCCGGTACGCTTGCTCTTCTTTCTCCCTGCTAGGCTGATTCTCAGGTAATAAACAACCAAAAAGAGAAATAAAACAAAGCAAAAAAGCCTATAAATTTTATCAGAAAAATAAGGCAGAAATACATTTAACAATAGAAGTTTGACCATATCATAGCTCAAATCTGAAGATACAAAATATAACCATAGAGAGTAAAAATATGATAGTCTGCATTAACTAATGATTGTTTTGCCCTTTTATCTTTGTTTTCATGACATATCATTGAAATATAAAATAATTGTTTCCTTATGTTATCTGTAGCTCTTTATTTAACAAATAGATTGCTCCTGTCTAACTACTATTGCCAATGATCAGTTTTGTTCAACAAACAGTATCTCTCAACAGTTTAAACTTCTATAATTATAACCTCCATATATATTCTACAGAGCAGATTTTCCCATTGGGAGGAATGAGTTAATTCTCAGTTAATGAGAAGAATTCTAACAGAGCATCATCATTACCTGTGAGAAGTTTGTTTCAAAATCATTTAACATACTTGCCAAGAAAATTGATAATTCATTGTGTTGATAAGATGAATGAAGGCATATATTTCTTTTTACAGGAATGGGAAGATCCTTGAATTTTCTTCGCTAATATCCCTAGGCTCCTCTCAAAAAATGATATGCACACTAACACATACAAACACAGATTTGTATAGTAAGCATGAATAAATAACCAGTACTGTAGACCTTGTAGGATTTTTCCTGGCATGTGGTCACTTTAATAAAACAGCTACCATTTTAGATAAATAAAGTGATTAAAAATTGCTGTGAAAAATCAGTAAAAATGAAAGATGTAAATCTTAAAACCCAATCTCATCTGGTAACCAGAGCCCCATAGCAATAATAATAATCTGGACTCTGTAGACAATATTTCTCAGAAAAGAGCTAGTAATTTTTGGAAGATCCTATGAACAGTCACTAGAGAATACAGCAAATGTCGGCAAAAGGTAGATGTCTAAAGAAATTTGGGTCAAGAAAATAAGTGGATATTTAGGTAATACCAGAAAAAAAAAATGGCAGCTGGTCTGAGAGCACAGTTTTATGAGTCAGATAGAGATTCAGTCCTGCAGGATAATGTTAAGAATAAGCCCAGAGAAGCTTATTGTAATAGCATATAAAATACTAGAACCAGAACGCTAACATAGGAGAAGCTGCTGAAAACTATTTGCAGACGCAAAGTTCAGTTGTTATGGGGAAAGGAATGGAAGTACTGGGCAAAAGGCCAGGCAGGTAAAAAGCCCATATGTTAGATTGGTAACGAAGGTGAACCAACTCCTTAGGGTGTGGAGAGGGAAGGTGAGATGAGGTAGAAGTGAGAATGTCCCAGGGCCAGAGCTCCTGGGTTTTGAAAGAGCCAAAGTTAGACCATTTGAGTTCAAAAGGAAAGGAAGCCTAAGAGAACACAAAGTTCAGGCAGGATATAGGCAGAGTGTGGAGTTGACCTGAGGGGAGGCAGGAAACTCTGAGGTAGCTACTACAATCTTGTGGGTATTCAGTGTATGAGTGTATGTACCTTAAATGGTCATGGGACATCCTTCGAACAAGATAGATGAAACCCAACTACCCCAGTGCTTTACACCTCCCCACGAAAGACTGGTTAAGGCAGCACTGACTGCAGGGGGCAGGTAAGTGGCCCCAGGATTAGACTGGAGGTCTGTTAGGGGACATAGAGCCAGACAGGTAAGAGAAAACTTTCCCTTTATAAAGGTAAAGTTGTTCCTTTTTAAGCCATCTATTATTGCATACACTGTGATGCACATTTTTATAAGTATGTGTGAAGAGACAAATCAAAATGCAGCTTTTTTTTTTTTTTTTTCCTGGAGATGGCTAAATAGGATTTTCACAGTAATGAGGCTATTCTTAAAAAAATGACCTCATACTTTAAAATCTGCTACCAATTAAAGGCTTGATTGATGTAGGGCATTATTTAGCAGATTTACTTTCTGAAGAGTCTGGGTATGAACTACTAACTTCGGCACTTAAAAGTCGTAGTGACCTTGTATTTGCATAAGTTAGTAAAAATTATGATGTTTATTTGAAATGATTCATCAAATAAGGCTTTGGTTTTAAAAATAATTCCTGGAGATATGTACGTGTATGTGTGTGTATGTGTATGTATGTGTCGGTATATATGTGTGTGTATACATATATGTATGTATATATTTTTACATATATATGTGTATTTGTAAAAGGTAAATATATCGTGGGCAAGGAGAAATATTCATGTAAGGGAATTTCCTTCAGAAACCCTCATTCAAGCTTTGGTTCTGAGAACATAACTATAGAATTTATAGAAATTGACCCCTTATGAAATATTAACAGTACTAAAGATCAGATTATAAAATCTAGTAGTCTTAAGCATGTCTCATTCTTTTCTATTAAAGAAAACTATTTCTCATTAAACAGTAATATTCTTCCATTACAGAAATTGAAAATGCATATACAGAAAATAAAACATAGTGGATCACCAGGGTGGATCAGTCTGCCTTTGGCTCAAGTCATGATCCTGGAGTCCCAGAATCAAGCCCCATGTTGGGCTCTCTGCTCAGTAGAATTCTGCTTCTCCCTCTGACCCTCCTCCCTCTTGTGCTCTCTCTCTCTCTCTCCAATAAATAAAAAATAAAATAAAATAAAATATATCTTCATTAGTCCCACTGCAATAAGCATGTTGATGTTTTCTTTTCACAACTATGCATACTTCAAGGGAAAAAGCTGCATCCGTATTAAAAATTATTTTACCTGGTTTATTTAACCTAATTTTATATCATTAAATTTTTGTAACATATTCTTCTTAATTGTATTTTTACTTATTCTTGTTAAGTATTATTTATAATGGTACTTACTATATTGTACTATAAAGTGACATACTGTAATTTATTTAACACTCTCTTATTACTGTATATGCAAATTATTTCCATTTTTTGACCTTATAAATATTATTTCTCTAGAACCTTTGTGCATAAAAAAATATGTTTTATATTTATTTATTTATTAAAGTTTTTTTTAAAAAGATTGTATTTATTTAATTGACACAGAGAGAGAGTACGAGCAGGGGGAGCAGCAGGTAGAAGGAGAAGAAGGCTCCTGCTGAGCAGAGACCCCCACTAGGGGCTCAATCCCAGTACCCTGGGATCATGACCTGAGCAAAAGGCAGATGCTTAACCAAGTGAGCCATCCAGGTGCCATATATTTTATATTTAAAATTGTTTCTTTGGACTAGATTCCTACAAGTAGGAGTACATAATAAAATGTTGACTCAATTCTTAAATCTCTTGATAAAATTATCAAACGTCATCTTTCCAAAAGATATATATTTGTTTATTAATTATACTCAAATATGTGTGTGTTTGTGTGTGTGTGTATGTAATTTTTTTTTTTAATTTTTTCTCTAAATCTCTGGGCTAAAGGGACCATGCTAGGGGATTAAGTTGCCTTGAGATAGCTAAGGGGATCTCAAGGCAAAGGATGGGATGAGAAGTAAATGCCAGAAGGGAAAATAAATGTGAGAGGAGACTGGCGTACCAAGGTGCAATAAGTCAAAGTGAGACAATCTAGCAAATTGTCCCAGTGCCTGTTTTAGAAGACTGGATACAGAGACGTGGAGACCAAAAGAAACTATCAAGTAGTGAATGAATATTAAAAGAGCTAACATGGGTTATGGGCAGTCACCCCAAGGCATGAACCCATAATTTCTTGTCCAAAGCCCTTGGGCCAGTTATGTTTTAGATCCAGATGTTGTAGGATTTTTAGATTTGTTTTAGGTTTATATATTGTAGTAATATAGTATATAATACACCCACAGGGATTTGGGTAATACAGGTAATAAAACATATTAATATTTTTGTAGCTGAGCATTTAATTCTTTGTAGGACATCTTTCAATTCCAAGTGGCCTAATGTCAGTAACAATGAGGTTTTGCCACCAAATGATGTCACTGAAAAGTTACCCAAACTGGCTTTGGTTTCCAGAACATTTTGGATTTAGGTAATACGAATAAAAGATAGTGCATATGTGTTGCTACCGGCAGTTTGGTAAGTGTCTTAAGCTGTTTTCTTTCTTTCTTTTTTTTCTTAAAGAAATAATAGAGGTTTTATTTGTTTGTCCCCCCTTTTCTTTTTACAAATAGTTTTGTAAGGTCATACAAATTAGATATTTTAAGTGTGTTTGGTTAAAAGAATTGAAATATTTCTCTCTCTGAATTTTTCTATCCAATGAGATTAAAAACAAATATGAATCTTCTCTTTGATAATCAGGGATATTTTATCTGAAAGTTTCCTGGTGGAAATTAGATTTTCCAAGCAAATATTTTGATTAACTATTTAGGTGATTGAGATAAACTACCACATTTAGGATATAGGTTGATTTACCCTCAGATTTACTCTTTTTTTTTTTTTTTTGAAAATTACTGCTTTTCTCCTATTCAAAATATATTCATGTTCTGATAACCATGAATCTTTGTATAATACCTGAAAAAGTGACTCAATAAGGGAATGAAGTTTAAATTCCTCTCTACTTTGTAATTTACATTGTGGAAATGCTATCCTCCCCTTATACATACAATCTGGTCTTTCTTAGAAATATAAAAGTCATCATTAGCAGATAAGAAGGACAGGAGCATGCTATCATAAACCTGGAAGAGGTGATTTATTTCTTATATTTCTGCTATTCAGATAGATAGTTCTCTATCTACATTATTTCAAATGCTACAGAGATGGTGATTCATACATCTTCCCTTGGGTATCATTTTCTTATATTTCATTATTCATATTCAGAGAATTTTTGTTCAACTTCTAACCTAACTCATTCTTTCTATAATTTAAATTCATTACCTCTAACCCTATCTTCATTTGAAACAGAGTAGTGCTTATCACCAAATTATATCTGTTCCTCTGTCTAAAGACTACATTAGTCTTCAAATTTCATTTCTCCATAGTAAAAAACATTTCCTTAAAATATTATACATTGCAAGTTGCTTCTTTACCCTTTGTAGTTGGGTCAAAAGAAAGGTATAAAAATCTAAAAAAGTAACAATAACAAAAATGGTGGAAATTTATTATTCAGTCAACTGGTATTTATCTGGGGCTATCAGGTGGTAAGGCACAGTGTGGAGATGGATAAACAAATGAATAAATTTAATGACATGAATAGATAGGACATGAGTCTAATGCCTAGTGGCTTTATAGTCTAGCAGAGGAGATTATATGGATAAATAAAGGGGTTGAAATTTAGACACATCTGAGTTTGAATCTTAGTTCTGTCTCTTATCTGGATGAGAACTTTTCATGCATGACTGAAGCCCTCAGTGCCTAGTTTCTTTTCTTTTCTTCTGCTCTCTCTCTCTCTTTTTTTTTTTTTTAAGATTTTATTTATTTATTTGAGAGAGAGATCACAAGTAGGCAGAGAGGCAGGGAGAGAGGGAGGGGAAACAGATTCCCTCCTGAAAAGAGAACCTGATATGGGGCTCTATCCCAGGACCCTGAGATCATGATCTGAGCTGAAGGCAGCAGCTCAACCCACTGAGCCACCTGAGAGCCCCCTCCTGCCTAGTTTTTGAGTAATAATTGTAAAAATCTAGTAGGATCCTGTGAAGATAAAATGAGATAATGCATTCCAAGTGCCTTAGTTCTGGCCCTTAGTATCATGTATAAATTATAAAAGGAACTCTTCATTGAAAAAAAAAAAAATTAGTGTCTATTAGGTATCAGGCAGTTATTCATGTGAGTCTGGAGGATGAACTCTGTGTAAGATCATGCCCTGTCCTCAGAGAGCTCATGGTCTGTTGGGAACATTAACTACACAATAGGCAACTACTCCATATTGAAATGAGTGCAAGACAGTGCCAGTGATGCAGGTTAACGGGATGATAAAGCCATATTGAAGGGTCAGGATTAGCTGCCTGACAAATCGACTGAGATTCAAAAGCAACTGGGGAATTAATGAAGCAAAGAAGGCCCATGAAGAGTGCTTAGCACAGAGGGAAAAATATATGCCTAAGGGAAATGTGCCATAGCACAATAATTTCTGGGGATAGAAGTATAATCTTTAGGGGATCATGAACATAAAGGAAGTGGTGTAAGAGAGAATGGAGAATTAGACAGGAGCCTGATCATGAAGGCGGGCTGTCAGCCATGGGAAGAAATGTGGCTTTTATGTGGAAGTCAGAAGTCAGTTACTGAAGTGCGTTCATGGAAGAAAAGAGAGAAGTGGAAACAGACAAGGGCATAGGTGTGGTGGCAGAAGTTCAGGAAGTTCTGTCTGATATCTTGCATTTTCTCTTTGCAGTAAATCATTCCCTGAGGATGGGATGAAAAGGAGGCAAGGAATAATGGGGTAGATCAGTTTCAGATGAGTGGAGAATGTTCCTAAATGGCTGCAATGGAGTTGGAATTGACGATGGGACCATCAAAGGATTTCAGTTTATCATGGGGGATATAGTTGAAATTAGAGTCCACCAATATGTGGTATGGTAGCTATTGAGGTATACCTATCCAGATTACCACTCTAGGACCAATTGCTGCCCATCTGTGGGGAGTGTGTTTGGCATGTTTGGCTGTCAGCTCCTTCGTCTTCAGCTGCAGATAGCCCCCTCCCTGATAGCCATCTTAATTCTCCCTGAATCTGGATTATCAGCTGAAAAATTTGGTGGTCTCAAGCTGAGAATTTGTGTGATACTTTTTTGGTTCAGCACTTCTCAACTGGCCACACTGAGATACAGATACGCTGCTGCGATCTCAGGTCAGGTTTCTTTCAAGCCGTTGAGGTAGAGAAACACCTGAGGATATAGGCAAGATATAGACAAGTGAAGGGAGTGTAGTCTGCTTGGTCATGGAGAAGAGTATGATAATAGAAGATGCCTAAAAGAGAGTAGAGGTCCAGATGATTCCATGAACTGGAAGTAACAGTGGGAGTGACAAAGCCTGACTGACATTCCAATCTGAAGTATTTGAACAAGTATACATTTATTACAATTTAGAAATCTATCATTTCATAAGAAAGTATAAACAAAGCTACTGTAGTATTTAGAGAAGTTCGAGTAACAGACGTGATTAAAAAGCCTGATCTGTTACTGTGATGTTGACACTATTCAACCTGTTTTCCTTCCCTTCAAAATTCACAGAACCTCACCAAGCAATTACATGAACTTGGAGCTAAGTGTTTAATGGTTTAATGTGTTCTGCTTCCAGAGAGTGTTTATTGTGTAACAGGGGACTTCACCTTTTTAGTCAAAAGATTAAGGTATGTTAGGCATTGACAGAAGCATATGAAGATGTGATTTAGGGGGTCAGGAGAACCTTCAACATCCCTCAGAGAACATTTTCTATGTTGTTATTTTCTCGGAAGACTTGAGAATATGGTGTCAATGAAAAACGCCATAGGTGTTTGCATTCTTGCCTTCAGTATTAGTTAATAATTTTCTGAAGTCTTGTTTAGTCTTAGCCCCCACCCCCTTCCCCGGGGCCTAGCATTATGCATGCTGCATATGTTCTCAATGTAGATTAAAAAAATCAATGTTTTGTAGCTATAGCAATGTATCTAGTCTAGTACTCTTCCTGTCTTCCCTAAAATATTTATCCTTTCTCATTTGTGCATCTAAGTCTGAGAAATTTTCTAAATGAATTAAACAATATGGCACTTACCATTGTTAAATTTAAGGTGCTTTAGATTCACATGTCACTTGTGATGAGGAACTTTTGATTCAATCATGTTACCTTTAAAATATTATGCTTCTGCTCAGTTATAGACCTTCTACACTTTTAATATTTGATGAGATCTTGATATGTGCCTTACTACTATTTTAACCCCCTCAATGACCTTATGAAGCGGTACTGTTATTTTTCATTTATTTATCTATTTTATTTCATACATCCAGAAATGGAGGCATAGAGCTGTTAAGTGATTGGCTTGAGGCTGCTAGCATGGATGGAGCAGGATCTGGGTTTAGACCCAGGAGTCTGCATCCAGAGCCAACACTTTTTTCTGCTATGCTCTGTAACCTCCAATTCTTTTTTTAAAACACAGTTTAAATAATTTCTCATGGATTCATTGAACTGTAACCTATGTCAGGTAACATTTGTGGTTCTAGCTCATCCAGTATTTTATAGAGACAAGCTGGTTCTCTGGATGGGTCTTCATTTCATTCAGTGAGGGTGATAAATCTTCTGTTAATATTTGATTCACACATGATTTTGACTATTTGAAAGGTATTTTAACTTGTCAAATTCTGTTTTAAGAGAGATATGAATACCTGTCATTAGTATTTCTTTTCATCTATGCTATAGAATCCTTTGGTATTCTGTCACATTTTAGCTTTTGTTAAGGCATGATCATGTGTATATTGAAAAATCTTTGTTTTAAAATATGTCTCTAAATTGGATAGTTTTATTCCTTTGGAGCCTGGGAGATTTGCCTTAAAAAATCTGTCAGTGAACACAACTGTGTGTTTTGTTTTTGATATTTAAAATGGAAATATCACTTTTATTGACAAGTTAGGGCCATGGACAGACAGCTTCCAGAACAGAAAAAAGACAGTCCCAAGACAACGGAGTGTAAAAATCATAGCAGACAGCCTAATACTCTTCACCCTCATCCTCTCCCTCAGCACTATCCGCTCCGACCTCCTCATAATCCTTCTCAAGGGCAGCCATGTCCTCATGGGCCTCAGAAAACTCCCCTTCCTCCATGCCCTCCCCCACATACCAGTGAACAAAGGCACGCTTGGCATACATCAGGTCAAACTTGTGGTCCAGGCGAGCCCAGGCCTCAGCGATGGCTGTGGTGTTGCTCAGCATGCACACAGCTCGCTGGACTTCGGCCAGGTCTCCACCGGGTACCACAGTGGGAGGCTGGTAATTAATGCCCACTTTGAAGCCAGTGGGGCACCAGTCCACAAACTGGATGGTACGCTTGGTCTTGATGGTGGCAATGGCGGCATTGACATCTTTGGGAACCACATCACCCCGGTACAACAGGCAGCAAGCCATGTATTTACCATGGCGAGGGTCACATTTCACCATCTGGTTGGCTGGCTCAAAGCAAGCGTTGGTGATCTCTGCTACTGTAAGCTGTTCATGGTAGGCTTTCTCAGCAGAGATGACGGGGGCATAGGTGGCCAGAGGGAAGTGGATATATATTGTGTGACTTTGGGCAAGATACTTGTCTCAATTTCTTCCCACAAAAGTGTAATACCTTGAAGGATCATAGCAAGAATTGAATAATTATCCACATGTACATACTCATGCACACACACACACACATATACACAGTACCTAGTATGTATCCATCCTGTGGTAGGTGGTCAATAAATGTTCTCCATGTTTTAATGTACTCAAATATATTCAGCTATGTTAATTCGTGCTAGGATAGGTTGCAATGTTATATATTAGACAGTAGCTTTGGTTATTCTCTTTGACTGTAAAAATAAATTCTTTCCACTGAAAATGTTTTAATCAGGGTGTGCTTTTTGCTATTTCTGAAAATAGGTTAGCTGCAGAAATGCTAACTCTACCCTGGGCCAGGAATAAACAGTTGACAAAAAGAGCATGACTTTGGCATATCAACAGACATTAAATGTTAAGAGTTCCAGTAACTTAATTGTTGACATTAGGACAAAGAGAAAACAATGATCTAGCATTCACATTTAAAAGTCACTTTTTTTTTTTTTTAAAGATTTTATTTATTTATTTGACAGAGAGAAATCACAAGTAGATGGAGAGGCAGGCAGAGAGAGAGGAGGAAGCAGGCTCCCTGCTGAGCAGAGAGCCCGATGCGGGACTCGATCCCAGGACTCTGAGATCATGACCTGACCCGAAGGCAGCGGCTTAACCCACTGAGCCACCCAGGCGCCCCTAAAAGTCACTTTTGTAGAGAAACTGGTACTGAATAAGAGAGGTACGTTTAAAATTTACAAAAACACTTTATAGAAAATAATTAATCAAATCCCAAAGTACATATAAAGAGGCAAGTGTCTGGCAACATGGAAAGCATTCCACAGGATTTAGGGAAATAAGTGTTTTAGCAGTTAGGTTTGTTTTTTCTTTAATGATGTAGAAGCTCCTCTCAGTGATTATCTCCTTGCCTAATGACATACAGTTAGTAAATAGTAGAGCCAAGATTCACCGTCAGCTTGTTTAACATCAGAGCTGGTGTTGCCCTTGCTGCCCTCACCATGTTAGCTTGCTCCGTACCTTATTGTAGAAATGACATTGATTTTTTTTTTTTTTGGTCTTCATGAAAAATTAAAGGAAGCTTTCCTAAATTTTCATTAAGAGTAAGTAAGCAAAAATATAAAGGAAAACATTTAAAAGAGCTTAAAAGAATTAAAGCAGTAAAAATATTAGATCTTGGGACTATTTTTTTTTTCAGCTTATTCCTGAACCTGAATCTTCCCCTAAGTTCCTACAGAAATTTAGAAAACATTCTTCTTAAATGGTGAAATGAAGAATTAGCTAGGATAACATGCTATTACAAACTGGGATAACTTCTAACTTTCAACTTCATAGAATTTTGAATTATGCAGAATTGAAAGGGAGAAATAGAACCTAGGTTAATTAAGCTTCATTCTTGTAATTTAAAGGTAGCAGGTTTACAAAGCCTCCAGCCTAAGAATGACCAGACAGCAGGGATTTATTATTATAGACATGCCATTCCATCAATTGATATACCTATCTGTTTATTTACCTATCAGTCTATCAATGTGTGTCAAGATGAGCCTGTGTGTGTTTACTTTTTTGCATTATAAAAGTAATAGATACTTGGGCCACCTCGCTGGCTCGGTGGGTTAAAGCCTCTGCCTTCGGCTCAGGTCATGATCCCAGGGTTCTGGGATCGAGTCCCAAATCGGGCTCTCTGCTCAGCAGGGAGCCTGCTTTCCTTCCTCTCTCTCTACCTGCCTCTCTGCCTACTTGTGATCTCTGTCTGCCAAATAAATAAAGTCTTAAAAAAAAAAGTAATATATACTATAAAAAGTCTTTAGATTGAGAAATACAAGGAATAAGAGTGAAACCCTTTTATGTTTGAACAGTCTGGAGATAGCCATCATTAATACCTATGATTATTTCCCATTATTATTCTTAGGAGTGTGTAAGCCCCACATGCTGACTCATGCTACGCACAGAATTGAGTGCTGCTTGTTCTACTCCTTTTGTTGTTGTTGTGTTTGTGTTTGGAGAGCTTTTCAGATCAATTCTCTAAATTCCTGATTTGATTTTTTCCAGCACTAATTCTGGTATTTAATGCTTATGATGTTGATTTTAACTTTGCCATTGTGTTTTTAGATTTTTTGTCATTTTTACTAATTTTGATAAGTATTCTTCTCATCTCAGTCTAGTGCCTGATCTCTGATAGAATTTCAAGGTTTAAAAGAGACCTTATAATTTTGTATGATTTCGATATAATAGTTTCAAAGTTCTTCACTAACGAGTATTATACTCCCCCCCCAAATATTCCCTTTTTTATTCATTACCACCATGTTCTTCTTCCCTTATTTATTGAATTATTTTTTTCATACATATTACCTTTTAAATCTTTTAATTCATCCTTGGATAGGGAAGGATTTTTGAGGATCAGTATTTGCCAATAAGGATAATTTCCCTTGGACCGCTTACTCTTTTTTTTTTTTTTTTTCAGCGTAACAGTATTCATTGTTTTTGCACCACACCCAGTGCTCCATGCAGTATGTGCCCTCCCTAATACCCATCATACTCTTAATTTAGGTGGTGCCAGAACTTCTGTAGCCGATGTTTACCATGTTTTGATTTTTGTTCACCCCCTCTACAGCCATAATTCCTGTGCCTGTTGCCATATTAACTCTCTCTTTAGCTCTCTGGATTTTTAGTTCTGTAAATTGCTCTTATCTCCAATTTAGAAAAAAAATTCTGTTTCCCAGGTTACCTACTTAGTGGTGTCATTCAATAGATATAAACCCACTAAAAGATCCAGATGTTAAGTATTTTGTGAACATGTTATCTTCAGAATTAACAGAGTTAGTTTTATAATTTCTGAGTTTAGAGAACATTAGATAATAATTATATCCTACTAGAAAAAAAATGACTTATTCTTTTTTTGTTTGACCTTTCTTGAGCCTGAATTCATAAATCTAGGCTCAAAGAATAAGCTATTTAGACTGAAAAAGGGACTTACTTGTTCTTGACTAATTTACTGATAACATACACATTATTTTCTGTCTTACTATCTTAAAACTCCTCTGTAGTTTTTCACCTGAATTATTACTATTGCAAAAATGCATACTTCCTACTTATTTTGCACAAAATTGTTTTGGCAATGATGATTTACTGTTCCTTATAATAATTGTAGTATTTAATTTTTTTTTTTTAGAGGAAGATATTCTAAAACAATTCTTTCTACCATTTCAAAGAATTTTGTGTTGGTTTGAAGGGCATTCTCTCTTTTGACAAATATAATAAAGTTGTTATTAAACCTCTTTTTTATCATTTCAGAAATAGAGCTAGAATCAAGTACTGACCAAGTCCTGTGGTTGTAGAAATTATTTTATATGTTTTTGTAGCATACAGATTGGATTAATATAATTCTCTTTTCACCTTTGTCAGAATTTTTATTGTAAAAAATGTGGCGCATACTATATTTGGTAATAAGTATGTTTCATGGTTCCCACAGGACAGTTAAAAATCTCACCTTCTGAAATCTCTCTATTGGCTTCTTATTATGAACTGTCTTGAATTTCAGATTTGCTGCATGTGTGTCTGTTGACTCATAAGTAATCTTCTACATACAAAATATATTCTGTTCCATTAAAAATTATTTTAGATAATTATTAGATCATGAGAGTCTCCAGCCTACCCAGAGACAAGAGAAGGACTGTGCAAAACAATACTGAATGGTCTGAAATAGAATCAAAATGCCCCCTCTCTACACTAACCTTGATGGGAAAATGAATAAATATCAGTATTGTGCTTATTTGAGTTTTTAGTTTGAGCTTTCCTCTGTCTGCCCTCTGGTGGGACTACTAATAAGTAACTGACAAGCTTTTAAAATAATCCTTAGTAAGAAAATGGATAAGAAAAATATAGATAAACCAGAAAAATGAGATTCAGAGTTTTGCTTACCTTACTTTACAAAGTAGGGCTTACTACCTATGAATACTCCTAATAGGATGATGGATCATGCTGATTTTTTAAGAATGACTGCTTCAATCACATGAACTGAGTAGTAAAAACAATGAAAAAGACTCAAAGTTAGTATTTCCCTTCATTGTGTGTGTGTTTTCTCTATAATTACTTGATGACAGAATAGTAGAAAAACCAATCACTTATGATTTTGCCTTTTGTATGCATAAGCACTGGTTTGATGTATCTTTTTTGAAAAAGAAGTTATTTTTTAACTGAATTCAATTAAATTATGATTTACTAGCATCCTGTAGACACATACTCTTCTTCCATGATCTGAAATGGATCCACTTATTTAATCACACACACAAAAAATGCACAGAATGTAAATGGCTTCATTTTAATAAAATTCTTCAATTATTTGCATTTGAGGAGATCTCCCTAGGTAGAAGAACTGATTTTGACTGTGGCATTTTTTAGGAAAATGTCAACTGATATCTTCTGAAGTAAATTTAGAGTTAAGAGGAAATTTGTCTTCCAATCTTAGTGAAACATAGATATTTTACATTTAATGTAAATGTAAAAATTCTAAAAATTTTATGGTTATTAATTTTCAACTTAGTAAGTATAAGAAAAAAATACTATGATATACTATCAGTATTTCATAAATTGAAGCCTATTTGAACATGAAAAAGGAAGGACAATCTCAAATTTTAACAATTACATTTAATTTTATGAAAGTCTATTAAAACTCACTACATCTCCTAATCAACATTTTAATGTCTTCCTAACACTGACTGGATTGTGTAACTAGCATTGCAGTCTACTTAAAACACCTTTGCTTTTTTTTTTATTATTAAGAAAACATTTTATTTCCATTCTTATAAAGTCATTTGGTCAGTTGCCATGACAGCAGGATGTAATTTATTTGAGGGAAAATGGTGACATATTTTTGGCTTGTAATTATTTTTTTTTTATTAGTGATACTAAATGTTTGACTTTTTATTCCTTTCATATAAAGCGTAGCTATAAAAGTATCTATCAGTAGCCCCATAGTAGTGGTTTGAACCTGAACAGATTCAGTCCGTCATTAGAGAAAACCATTTCTTCCCTATTGAACAGGATTTGTATGGTAAGGTACTTAAAATCTTGGACTCCAGAAAGCCACCTGCTTCTGCTGAGGTATTCAGACAAAGACTCTTGGAAATTGGCCAGGTTTGTGCAGTGCTCAAACCCATTGCTTACGTGTTTGACAGTAACATCTGGTAGCACAGATGCTGAATTCTAGAGAGCCATAATTATCTTTGAGAGAAGGGAGAAGTTGTCTTACAGTTATTATCATGCTCCTACCACAGGTATTAGAAAGAGGCAATCATTCTGTACTTCCCTGCCAGCATGTTTTCTCAGTTTTGGAGATGAAATTTCTAGATCGTGTACAACATTGAGATTAAGAATCATTATGTGGCTTTAAGTGGTACAAAGGTTTCAAGAGAGCATAAAGGATGTGATGAAAATGTTTTGTTGTTTCCAAGTGCCTGTTCAAAACCCATTGAGCTAGGTGCCAAAAACTCATAGGCTAGCCTATTCAAGGAAAGGTTGATGACAATAGCCTCTCTTGGTTTACACTCTATCCTTGAGCCACTCATAAATAAGACTGTCAGATTTTGTACCAATGAAAGAGCCTGTCTTAGTTTTGTTTATCTCAGCTGTTAAGAATTCCCTTTTCCCATTTTTCTCTCTTCGCAGACAGATTATTATTAAAAAGTATATGACAGGTGGCAGTGCATCTACACGTTGTTTGTCTTTTAGAAGGATTATTTTATATGCTGAGAGCACACTCAAAATGATGGTTTGGGATTTCTTGATAACCTTCACCTCCAGGACTCAGAATCTGCGATTTGTGGTTTGGTAGCATAGTAACTTGTTTAGATAGCCTGCCTTAATTTGTACCAGTTTGCCAGAGTTAATGGGAACAAGTAATGGTCATTTTTAAGCAATATAAAGTTGATCAGGGTGGGCATATATAAATTTTACTTCTCTGTTTCTTACTCTGAAGATATGCTTGTAAGACTGGTATTTATTCATTGATGTATATATTCTTCGCTTCATCAAGTATTAATGATAGTCTACAATGTATAAGGCATTCTGGTAGGTGACAGACACACATTAGGAAAAGAAACTGACATAATCCCTGCCTTCCTTTGGTTTACAGGTTATTTACAAGAATTGCAAATTCAAATGCCTTTAGGGACAAGCAGATAAGGAAAACGAGTGAAGCTGTGACTATAAGCCCATAATTAGTGGTAGAGACTGTCACTAAAGAAGAATGCATATTCTACTGGACGGAATTCAAATTCAAAATGTGTTTAAATAATGAGTCATATCTTTGGGGGGGGAAAGGAAGGAAGGAAGGAAGGAAGGAAGGAAGGAAGGAAGAAAGAAAGAAAGAAAGAAATGCACCCAGGGTCCGAGCGCGTTCTGTGGCTCTCTGCTCATGAGTTTGGGCTTTAGTAATGAACCAGCACTGGGATGTCCTAGAAACACTGAGAAATGTGTCTGCATTTGTGAGCCGATTCTTCCATCTGTCACGTATCATGCCATCAACAGTGTGCAGTCATGGCCTGGGTGAAATCAGCTAGCTACAGGGACCAGGATGAGTTCTCCAGTTCCTGTTCACAGAGCAGCTGCATTATAGTGGCTGAATCAGCAGCGACCTTAGGCACTGCCTGCTTGATGCCGTTTGGTGCCCATGCTGATCAGGCCAGGCTGCTGTCTGCCCTGGTCAGGTGCAGCAGTGCTGGCTGACGTTCCTCTGGTTTACTTTACTGGCAACGTCTTTTCTGCTTTCAGCATCCTGCTTATTATTCTATAAACTGAGAATCATCTTTCCATTCATGGCAAATATTTCATCCTTTAGAAAATAAACTATCATGAGATTAATTTAGGGTAAATATAGGTTAAACTTCTGCCAAATTAGAAACCATTATACTTTCTTGATTTAGCATCATAGCAAAATAAAAGAAAGAAAAAGGTAACAACACAAATAATAACGGTTTGACTATAAACCCTATATATACACATACTACTCTACCATATCTTATATGGATTACAAAATCTGTGCAAAATCCAGAAATTTTTAAAAGGGTGAAATGTCTTAATATTTCATTTGAAAACTTTAAAAAACCCATCCATATGCCACACATCAAAGGCTAAAAATGAGATCATCATCATAATAAATAATAATAATAAAATAACAAATACTAATATTTATTGAGTATCATAATAAATAATAACAATAAAATAACAAACACTAACATTTATTGAGTGTTTATTACCTTCTAGAAACAGTTAACATTAGAGAAATTGAGCAAGGTAATTACCAAATATATTTTCTAACTTATTTTGGAATTAAATAAAATTGTTAATGTCTACTGTATTACCAACATTCTTTTTTATCCTCTAACAGATTAAAAGTAATGTCCTTCTTATAGTTTGTATTTGTTTTTAATAGAGGGTGTCAATTGAGTAATGCCTCATTACTCTTCTAGTATGAGCTGGATTTTTTTTTATTAAGAATTTATAAGCATGTCTATACTGTAGAAGGTTATCAGCAGTAATTTCCAAAACTGAACAGAAAAAAATTGGCGTAAGCAACATGATAAGGAGATCTAAGTTTCTATAATACATACAGGAACTTGCAGCTATGTTTCTAAGATCATGAAGCTAGTTTATTTCCTCTTGTCTCTTAGAGACCATCCCATTATAAACTAACCCTAATACAAATTTGTTCCATGATTAAATTATCAAAATATTCTGAAGAAAATGTTACAAAGGTTTTGATGGTTTTCTTCTGCAATGATAAATGATAAATTAGGCCTGTGATACTCATCGTGTATGGATACATAATTCCTAGGGAAGATGAAAGAAAAATGATACATCAAAAATATACATAGAAATAAAACAAGGATTTGCTGGTGATGAGAAAAATAATATGGATATTCAAGAATTGCTACATTATGTAAAATTTAATATATCTAAATAGGTTCCCAAGTAAGTTCTCATTGAAAATAAGTTTTAAAGGTACCCAAAGGAGCCATGAGATTTTTTATTATAAAATGGAAATTACATGTTCACAAGTATAAACTTCCTTCCAAGTTTGGAATGCAAATGCATAAATATCTCTTATTTTTCTAGTTTCTTGTTTGAGAACCTGGGTGTCTTTTTTTTTTTTTAAGATTGATCGATTGATTTGACGGAGAGAGACATCGTAAGAGAGGAAACACAAGCAAGGGGAGTGGGAGAGGAAGAAGCAGGCTGCCCACCAAGCAGGGAGCCTGATGCAGGGCTTGATCCCAGGACCCTGGGATCATGATCTGAGCCAAAGGCAGATGCTTAATGGCTAAGCCAGCCAAGCACCCTGAGAACCTGGATGTTTTATTAACAGGATGTTTTATTACCATTACCACTTAAAGATTTCCTTCCTGCTGGATTGTCCCAAATCTTAAAGGTTGACATAATTCAAAGGGTAGTATCTGGCTTATACAATAAATGAGGAGAGAAATGGGAGCCTGTGCACAAGCAGGGGGAGTAGCAGGTAGAGGGGGAGGGAGAAGCAGGCTCTCTGCTGAGCAAGGAGCCCTATATGGGGCTTGATACCACGACCCCGGAATCATGACCTGAGCCAAAACCAAATACTTAAGCAAAGCCAGATGCTTAATCGACTGAGCCATCTAGGGGCCTCTAACTGTTGCTTTTTTGTACCATGTCATGGCAATGTTGGAAACTGGCTTGCCTTTCTAACAAAAGATGTTCTCTGATGCATTGAGATGTCCCCCACCTAGAATGATTTAAAGGCCACATTGAATCCATAAAAGGACAATTATACCTTTCCGTCTAACAATAGAAGTTGTCCTCAGGGTAGACCCATCATTCTACATACCATTTTTGGTTCATATATACTTTGCCCATGGGTGCCACTCTGCCATAAGGGGCAAGATGTTATCCCTGGATCTGGCTTGTCCCGTATAATACACCTGGAGCTACTGTCACTGGTTGTATTCTAGGACTTAAGTAACATTAAATTTTATACATTTAAAGCAAAACTATTTAATTGTATCCTCTACTGAGAGGAGAGATCACTACTCAGTACCTAAAATCAAAAAAGTAATGCAGTGCCTGGGTGGCACTCCCTTGGGTGGGCATCTGACTCTTGATTTCAGCTTAGGTCATGATCTCAAGGTTTTGAGATCAAGCGTTGCATGGGGCTCTGCTCTCTGCTTGAGATTCTCTCTCTCCCTCTTCCTCTGCTCCTACTATTTCTCTCTCAAATAAATAAATACTTAAAAAAAGTGATGGGGTGCCTGGTGGCTCAATCAGTAGAGCAGGTGACTCTTGATGTCACGGTTGTGAGTTCGAGCCCCACATTCAGTGTAGAGATTACTTAAAATATTGAAAAAAAATCAAGTTAAAAACGTGAAATAAGGGGCGCCTGGGTGGCTCAGTGGGTTAAGCCGCTGCCTTCGGCTCAGGTCATGATCTCAGGGTCCTGGGATCGAGTCCCGCATCGGGCTCTTTGCTCAGCAGGGAGCCTGCTTCCTTCTCTCTCTCTCTGCCTGCCTCTCAGTGTACTTGTAATTTTTCTCTGTCAAATAAATAAATAAAATCTTAAAAAAAAAAAAACGTGAAATAAGAAAGTTATGCTGGTCATGCACAACCTTGCTGAGTAAGACAAACTTCTGATCTCATCACTGGTGAGTGAAGAAAGAGATAGTGGTGAGTTAGCTAAGCCTTAGAAGCTTGTCCACTGGACTGAGTCTACCGATGGTTGGCCGACTGTCCAATGCTGTCACTGATGGGTTGTTACAGAGGCTGTTTGTGAACTGAATTGATTAAAATTTTAAAACTAGCTCTAAACCTAACCAACAATTGGACTTTTCCTAGAAGTGTAAGAAATTTTTAATGCTCATTTCTTTCCTCAACTAATTGAACTTCCCACCTTATTTATGCTAGGTCTTCTGAGGATTTTTCCCTGAATTTATTCAAAATGACTCTGTTGGAAGAAGTCTCCCAAGTGACTTACTTTTCTAACAGTTAATTCCTAGATAATTCCAACATTATATACCTATTTTCCTGAGGACCAAAGGATCCCTATAGTGATTTTCTGGTACCTTATCACTAGAAAAATCACTGTTACACATAAATTTTGTTTCTGTTGCATTGTCCCAGTAGGTTATGAAAATTAAATACATTACTTATAAACATAATAATATGATAAATCACCTGTGTACTCTAGGAAGGTAAATCTTAATTCTTAGAGAAACATCATAGCATTTTAGTTAACAACATAGATTTTAAAGGACAGTTTACCTGCTAAATGACTTTGAGAAGCTTATTTAACCTCTTCATGTCTCTTTTCTCATCTGTGAAATGGAACTAAAATATTACCTTTCTTATTAGGTTGCTATTAGGAATAAATGCATTAATGTGTGCAAGGTGTTTAGAATAGTCTTGGTATACAGCATTATAGAATGATAGCGTACGTTTGTGTTTCCTTTCATTATTGTTAATATAGACTAAAAAACAATTTTTTGCCTGGGTAGTTGAAAAGAAAGGGAAAAAGCTTTGCAATTTGTCATTATGTTTTCTACATTTTTCTCACTTCTGGGGAAAAATGTGGGATATCTTTGACACCTAAACTGTGAAGAATTGAGAATAAAGATAAATTAAAGAAAATATAAAGGCTCAAAGTCCCAAATAGCTATTTACCCCTGATGAAAGCCACTCTAGGTGTTAGAGAATTTATACCAAATCACAGTACTCTCCTAACTTTAAATCCCTGTTTTTGTTCGTTTGTTTTTACAGAGTTAAAATAAGTTCAAAATGAAGAAGAACAACCTTTGGGTAACTGTAAAGGGAAGGAATGATAGTGTAGTTGAAGGTGTATAAGGAAGTGAGGACGTGTTCTTCAGATTTTGTTATCCTGGAAATATTATAAGTTGGCCACATTCGTGTGACCTTTAGATTTTTCAAACCCATCTTATTCAATGGTTTTCCACTCTGGCTTTACTTAACAAGCCCTTGGAGAGGTTTTACAAAATTTCTTGGGCTTACTTCAGATCTCTGGGGCAGTGCGCCCTGGGTATCAGCAGTTTCTGGAAGCTCCCCAGAAGAATATAGAGTACAACCAGACCAGAGAATTACTGAAGTGTTCTAGGTGTTCCTTGGCTAGTGGGCATCTGGTTTCGCAACAGCTGCTGTGATTATTCCTTTGACACTTGCTTTACTAGGTATCAGCTTGTTTTTCTGAATGTTAGCATCTGATACTCAAAGCGACAAAAACAAATTTTACTAGCTATAGACAGAAGCAGCAGAGTCTTGACCACAGAAAAGTAGTTCAGGAAGCTTCTGGTCATAAAGGAAGAGGAGAGCAAGATTAATGGCAGTCTCTATATTGGAAATTATTTCATGGTACTTTAAGTGTGTGGTACTTTAAAAAACAAATAAACTTCTTTTTATTATCCTTTTTTTTTTTCTTGCTGGAACTTGAATATAGCTATGTCATGTGCTTATTATTTATACTTGTCTTAATAAGTTTGTATTGCTCTAGATATTTCTAAGTATTGCATCAAGAAGATGTAAGCAGTGTTTTTCAATGACTGTGCGTTAGAATCATCCAAGGAGCTTTTAAGAGATACAAATCCTTGAAACGCATCCAAAACCAGTTGAATCAGAATCTCTGGGTGTGGAACACAGACACTGATTTTTTTTGAAGTTCCCCAAATAATAACATGCACCCAAATTTGAGAACAATTTATTTAAGAAATGTGAAGTTAAAAAGAAAGAGAGAGAGGAAGAGAGAGATCCTAAGGGAAAAAGAAGATAATGCAGTTTAAAATTTGACATACTTTTTGAGAGAAAAATATATTTTTACAGAAAAATTCTAGACTATCTTTGGAGGTGATTGATAAAGTAGTGAGTTAAATTTAGACCTGTTCAAGGAAGTGGAATAAATGGCTCTTTCAGGTTGCTGTTAGAGTAAGGGTTTTTGTTTCTAGATTAAATTGTCAGGAGTGAGTATTTATTCTTCAGCATTTTGATGCTATCCTAACACCTGAGTAAAATACTAACGGGAACCATAGATTTAAAGTGAGACCATAATCCTTTGAATGCATGTTAGACTCCATGTTCTTTATTCTCAGATAAATCTTTAGATAAATAGTTCTACTACCTCAGTGAAGTTAGTATTAATAATTTCCTGCATGAATGAAGTTCATTATTTGAAGATGAAATGTGTGATTAGTATATATTGAATTACATATAATGTGATCAATGATTGATTATGCTTATTATTTCCTACATCGCATTTTTATTTGAGCACTATGTTAAAATCACACCCCTCACTGGTTTTGAAAGGTTAAAAAAAAAAAAATAAGACCCTAGAATTTGGTGTGATAAATTGTTTGATGTAACCTAATTTTTTTTTTTTGTATTTTAAAATGTCATTCAATGATGAGATACTGATTATATTACTATTAACTTAAGAATTTAGAACTTCTCATATGGTCATAGATATCATGTAATTGGCTGGGTACAACTGACCTGCAGAAAAGCTGGGAAGGTATATATACCTCTAAAACCACTGTGTCCAAATTAAAAAAAAATAGAAGTTTTAATAAATTGACTCATTTGTTATATCCCACCGTATTCATCAGGGTCCTGCTGAGAAGCAGAACCAGTAAGGAGATCTATATATGTATGCATATATAACTGTATATATTAGACATATAATATAGAAATTATATGCATATAATTTCTATGTAAACATATTTATACATATATAACTAATTTAAGCACATATAATCATGTATATATATGCATACATACACATATGTGTATACATTTGTTGTAAGGAATCGAGGCATTTGATTATGGAGGCTAACTCCCACATCTGCTGTCTCTAAGCTGGAGATCCAGAAAGTTGGAAGTTTGATTCTGGTTCAAGCAAGAAGGCCGGAGAACCATGGAAGCTGGTGTTGTAAGCCCCAGTCCAAGCAAAAGATGAACAATGTCCCAGCTCAGTCAGACTGAATTCTTTTTTCTTCTGCCTTTTTCATTCAAGCCCTCAGTGGATTAGATGATGCTCACCCACATTGGTGAGGGCTATCTTTATTTGGTCTATGGATTCAGATGATAATATCAACCAGAAACGCCTGTGAAGACACACCCAGAAATATGGTTAGTCAAAAATTCTGGCCACCCTGTGGTGGCCTTAAAATCAAGGATCATACCCACCTCCCTGGGCTCATCAACAGAATTAATTAAACCATGTCAAAGTCATTTTTCTTTCTAGGTCATTTTTTTAACACCATAATGAAGTTTCTTTACCTAAACAAAGCCACTGTCATTTAGTCTCTTTCCCCTTGTTTGTACTTTTTGTCATTAAAAGAAAGAAGGAGAAATTGCTGTCAAGGTACCTGTCTTCTGTTAGCATTCTGGAAAGTTTGGGAAATGTTTCAGATCTGCTGAGTTTGAAAAGTCATCCAAGTAATTCTTTAAACCAAATTCATAAAAATAAAGTGATTTACATTAGCCTTGGGACTGCCTACCTCTAGCTGCTACACTTAAATTGATAAAGTCTTGCCAGTTCTGTCACCAGAATGAAAGAAGAGCCTCCGCATCTAGGTAAGATAGAACATGAAATGGAGAGGACAATACTGTGTACTGGGAAAAGCTGGATATTTGAGCTAAATCATGGTTCAAATCTTGGATTCAGTGTTTATACACGATGCAGACAGTCACCCATTTATGACGGTTCAACAAGATTTTTCAGCTTTATGATGGTGCATAAACAACGCACTATTAAGGAGAAGAATTTGTTTTTCAAAGGTCCTTCTAGCTGGACTAAGGATCAAACTGATATGAGACAGATTAATAGGAGAAAGTCACATTTAATGGGCATCCATACAGGGCTTCTGCAGAAACACAGAAATTCCAAAGACAGGCAAAATGAGGTCTATATATCATTCTGAACTAAGGAGAAGGGGATAGGGATCTGGGATTTCAGAGGAAAGAAATGCATCTCACAAGGCGATAAGAAAAGCATGTGTTTGATAATTAGTTGTTTGCCTTACCATATTAGTGGGTCACTCAGATAAAATTTATCTATGTTAATAACTCTTATTCTGGAAAAGACCCCCCAGTTTAGATTTTTCTGTGTGGTTAAGGGAAGGACAAAAGTGTCTCTTGAGCCCACAGGGTCTCAAGTCCCTTCAGTTTAAAATAATCCACATGCTTAAGTGGCACATTCTGGGAGTGGGGGAAGGGGCTATCCAGAACCCCTTCAGCACATTCAGTAGAAGCCATATTTTAAATTTTGAATTTCACTTGTTTCCCTGGCTGGTGATATGTGGTTTCATATTCTTCATGCTGCCAGGCAGTGGTGGCGGTCCATAGCTCCCAGCCATATGATGAGGAAAGTAAACAACTGATTCACTTACAACCATCCTGTATCCATAAAACTATTCGGTTTTTCACTTTTGTATAGTATTCAATAAATAAATGAAATATTCAATGTTTTATTATAATATAGAATTGGTGTTAGATGATTTTGCCCAACTGTAGGCTAATGTAAAACTGTTCTGAACATGTTTAAGGTAGGGTAGGCTAAACTATGATGTTTGGTAGGCTAGGTGGGAAAATGGATTTTCGACTTAATGATGTTTTTGACTAATGATGGATTTATTGGGATGTAACCTTATCATAAGATCTGTATATCCTTCAGTTATCTAAGCCTCAATTTTATCATCTGTAAAATGGAAAGAATGAGTGGTTATGATTGAGTCATACAATACTTGTAAATAAGCTGACACCACACAGAAAGCATTGAATAATAAATGAGTTCTATTAATATTTTGAGTTTGTGTGTACATGGAAAACTAACAAACAATTCTCAGTTAGTCTCTTTATTAGAAGTGGCTAGAAGACTCCAAGCTTGATCTGGACATTTATTATCCCAACCATACCCATATACTATGTCATAGGATCAGCTTGCTGTCACTTGGCATGCATCTATCCATGATAAGCTAGCTAAAGATGCAGAGGAACAGAGAATGCCTTAATTAGGATTCTCAAATTGACTGTAGCCTCCCATGTTAACTGGGAAGTTATCATGTATCTCAGTTTCTGTCCTTTGGGGTGGATGTAATTTGATGCGATTCCAGGTGGGGATTAAGTTTTCGAAGTAATTCACAGGACTTCAGTTGATTTATGTAAAGAACCCATTCTTTCTCAAGTTGTAAGTGCATTGTTCATTTAATTTTTCAAAACCCAGTTTTCCTGAAAACTGAAAATTAATATTTCAGCTTAATACCCCATTCATAACAGCCAAAAAGTCATGGAAGAAGCTTATATTTTCCCTTCGTGGATTTTTGTTTGTTTGCTTAAAGTACTTTGTGGAAGAAAATAGTCTTCCTTTACCTAAGTTGCTTAGTTTTGGACTGTTCTTTAGATATGAAACCAGAATGCAGGTTGCATCATTTATTTCTTCAGTAATCAGATGTTTGTTGTATGCCTATTATATGCAAGGCACGTTTAACCTTGAGCTGAATCATCATCTTTAATATTTCATAACCCAGTGCATTAAGCACATGTCAGTAGGGTTACTGATTTTGTGGCCTCATCTGATGAAAAGGGAAGTCAATCCCGGGTCTGTGTCAAAGAAGCAAGAATACAAACTCAAATGACCCTTTATTGTGGTTTATTATATTCTACGCAGGATAAATATTACCCGATTCTGAATTGGTAGATCAAGAGGCAGGGCAATTACTAGGAGCTCAGAGCTTGATGACACAGTGTGTTGGTGAGGTATATGGTGTGTTGGACCTGTCTGTGAATTGGGGGTTAGAATTTCTGGGTTCAGGTTGTGATGGTTGATTTTATGTTAGCATAACTGGGCCAAGGGGGTACCCAGATATTTGACCAAACATTATTCTGGGTATGTCTGTGATGGCTTTTCTGAGTGGGCTTCACATTTGAATCAATAGACTGAGGAAAGAAGATTGCCCTCCTCAAATGTGTCTGAGCATCATCTGATCAGTTGAAAACCTGGACAGAATAAAAAGGCTGAGCAAGGAGGAACTCCTCCCGTCTGGCAACTTGAGCTCTTTTGAGTGGTCTTTTCTTACCTTCAGACTAACACTAAAACATCAGTTCCTCTTGGTTCTTAAGCCTGCTGGCTTTAGACTGGAATTTGTAGCATCAGCTTTTCCTGGTTCTCAGATTAAAACTGTGTATTGAATCTCCTGGGTCTTTGCCTTGCCAACTTCAGGCCTTGGGACTTCTCAGTCCATAGAATTGCGTGAACCAATTCCTTACAGTGTATCTTACCTCTCTTTCTCTCCCTCTCTTTCTCTCCATCTCTCTCTCTCTCTCTCTCTCTGTCTCACATACACACACAAACCCTATTGCTTCTGTTTGTCTGCAGAACTCCAATATACCAAGTTTATTCCAAAATCTTAGGACAGTTGTTTTATTTTCAGAAGAAAATATCAGAAGAGAAATAAGTGAAATAGAACTAGAGATGATATATTTGGCTTTATCAAAGCAAAGAGAGAGAGAGAGAGAGAGCAAGCAGTAAGTCACCAGTAGAGCAGTGAGAAAAATTAAAAGCTGGTTCCATGTTTAACACCATGCTCTGAATCAGAAGACCCTGGTTAAGCTTCCTGGCATTGTCTCTTAGTAATTTTGATTTCAGAGTTTACATTTCTTTTTTTTTTCTTTCTTTCTTTTTTTTTTTTTTTAAAGACATTTATTTAGCGTCATGATCAGACTATTATATTTAGCAATCAACAGCATGGGTGCAAAAAAAAAAATCTACATTAAAACTCTTTGTTGGAATGCTTTACACTTTCCACAGAACAGAAACTAAAATAACCTATTATACAATTAGTCACAAATACAGTCCTCGAGTTTTTTTGCTCATACACATGAGTATTGTCTAAAACATGTCTTCTTTATAGCATCTAGGCCCTGCCACCACTGTGCTTGGCTGAGTTCACAAATCTGTTGTAACCTGTAGCTTCCCTGTCACTTCTCTGGCTCCTCTGCTGCTAAGCTTTGTTTCCTGGCAGTAATTAAAACCTTCTGCCACTGCCATAGCTGCTGCTGCTGCTGCTGGAACCACCATAGCCACCTTGGTTTCATGGTTTGGCGAAGTATTGGCCTCCACCACCATAAGGGCCAGAGCTTCTGCCTCCAAAATTGCCTCCTTTCATGGGTCCAAAATTTGAGGATTGATTGTTGTAATTGCCAAAATCATTATAGCTTCCGCCACCTCCAGAGTTGCTTCCATCATTACCAAATCCATTATAGCCATCCCCACTGCCACCATATCCACCACCACCTCGACTGCCACCAAAGCCACCTCGACCACTGAAGTTTCCTCCACGACCAAAGTTGTCATTCCCACCAAAACCACCTCCACGACCCCCACCAAAGTTTCCAGAACCACCTCGACCTCTTTGGCTGGATGAAGCACTAGCCATCTCTTGCTTAGAGAGCGCTTTCCTTACTTCACAGTTGTGGCCATTCACAGTATGTTATTTTTGAATGACAATCTTGTCTACAGAATCATGGTCATCAAATGTTACAAAAGCAAAACCCCTCTTTTTGCCACTGCCTCAGTCAGTCATGATCTCAGTCACTTCGATTTTCCCATACTGTTTGAAATAATCTCTTAGATGATGCTCTTCAGTGTCTTCTTTAATGCCACCAACAAAAATCTTTTTCACAGTTAAGTGGGCACCAGGTCTTTGAGAATCTTCTCTTGAGACAGCCCTCTTTGGTTCCACAACTCTTCCATCCACCTTGTGTGGCCTTGCATTCATGGCTGCAACCACCTCATACACAGTGGCATATGTGACAAACCCAAAGCCTCTGGAGCGCTTGGTGTTCGGATCTCTCATTACCACACAGTCCGTAAGTGTTCCCCATTGCTCAAAAAGGCTCTCATCCGTTGTTTCAAAGCTCAGACCTCCGATGAAGAGCTTCTGCAGCTGTTCAGGCTCTTTGGGAGACTCTGACTTAGACATGAGGACGGTGGGAGGGGAGACTTTAACAATGCTTACTCGGTGGCGTCCACGGGCAGAAAGCTGTTTACATTTCTTTAGGCCTGTTTTCCCATCTATAAAAAGAATATTTGAGACTGCATCACCAGTTCTCAACCCATTAGCATCATGAGTTCTTAATCCATTAGTATCACCTAGGAAACTGAAAATAATGATGTGGGAGCCCATCACCAGAGATTCTGATTTAATTGGCTTGTGTGGAGACTCAGCATCAGCATTTAACTTGATCTATAATTGAATCTATTCTGCAGCTGGGCTTTGGAACTACTGGACTTGATTTTAAGGTTCAAGGTGCCTTATGTGTGAACAATTAGTACAATCATGAACATAGTACTGGAAGACGGTACTAGATCAGTGTAAACACTGAAGTTAATTCAAATAATATTACTGTAAAATTCATGAAAAGTATGCATTATTCAATTAACAAATGAGTTTTACTATTTCATTATTTATATCTGTTCAGTAGTCAAATCTTGGACATACATGAAATGTTATGGTTACATTTTTATAGGTTTGGTTTTGTATTACTCAGATCATGAATTGCGACACTTGTTATTTTGGGTTCTTTATGGTAGCTGAAAAAAGGGATATAGAATTTGTATTACTTAATTTTTTTTACTAAAAAAAATGAGGTTAACAATGTTGCTAGTAGTACTAGGTATGTATGGAATAATACAGTATTCCTATTATTTTTAGTATTACATTCAGCCATCATTTAAATAGAAAATTCTGATCAGTGTCTGGAATTCATAAGTGCAATTGAAATGTACCTAAATGTTTAAAGTAAAAAAAAAAAAATTATATTATCTTAAACAACATTTCTCTTTGGAATTCTGTTTATAGTAATAAATTAGGCAGTGAGGAATGTTCTGCCAAGAAAAAGGAACAAAGGGAGTTTCTAATCAGGAAAAATAAAATTCCTGAAACGGCCAGAAAATATGGATAAAGTTAGATATGTTTGAAATAATTGCAATTTCGTAGTAAATAGCCATCTTCTAATAATATTACCCTAAAAACTATCATATGCTTATTCAAAACAGATTTTTAAAAATGTATTAGAATTGGGGTACCTGGGTGGCTGGGTTGGTTAAGAGTCTGCATTTGGCTCAGGTCATGATCTCAGGGTCCTGGGATCTAGCCCCGCATTGGGCTCCCTACTCAGCAGCGAGTCTGCTTCTCTCTCTCTCTGTCATCTCTTTCACTTTTGCTCTCTCAAATAAATAAACAAAATCTTTAAAAAAGAAGTATTGGAATTTTGCTATCAGCAATATTCTGGTTTTGAAATATATGTTAATCAATCACAATGAACATGTGAGTTATTTCATATGTGAACATTTTTAAAACAGTAGTTCATGTTTCAGAAATCAAATTGAGAGATAAAAATATATTAATTTAAGGGTTCAACTTGGATGACTACAAAAGCATAAAGATAGATAACAATAAAATTTTAATGAATTCTCAATTTTATTTTCAATTACGTAATTCGCTACAAGTGTAATAAAAAATATCAACTATTGGTATCAGTAAGATTCTCACAACAAATATAAAAGGAAATCTTAGTTAAAAGTAGTTTTGAGTTTATTGATATTGAGAGAGTAACAGCAAGGAACAAGTTAACCTTGGTTACAGAAGTCCATCTGCAGCAAAAAGTAGCTGATTTGTTACTGTTTGTGTCTAGGCCTGTAAAGATGCCACAACAGGAGATGAAATTGCTTTAGAATTGTAGCCAAGTTTAGGAATGAAAGGTTCAAGAGTTTTGTTTAACACACACACACACACACACACACACCCATACACACTCCTACACACAGATTACAATACACATTTTTGATTCTAGACTTGATAAGATTTTTGACAAGAAGTGGAAATATTTGAAATCTCTCTGATACCTCCATCCTTTGTAGGATCTAACTCATACAATGCATCCAGGACAATATTTATAGGTAATTCAAAACTATGACATAAAGGAAATTCTTTGGTCTTGACTACATGGGACTACATATGAAGTCTTGAATTAGTAGTAGCACCTAACTGGTTTCTGGAGATTTCAGAAATAATGGGGATGTAGATTTTTTTTTTTAACTATATGATTATTCATTGTCATGAAGGTCACTACTAACGTGGTAGATTTGATTGTTTTGTGTTGGCTAACATTAGATTGTTTTTTGTGGCTAACATTAGCCACCAGTTTTAAATTTCTCGTTTGTTTAAATTTATTTTACAAGAATCTAAATATTATAGCATTCTTCAAAAAGGCTTGTAAGTTATGCATATATGCATATTCTCTTTGCTTATAAAAGTATAAGCAGCGTTTAATGGTTTATTATCTAAAAGAAGTAATAATTTAAAATATTTATATCAAGAGAAAGAGTTTGGATTGTGAATAATCTATAAGGGCTTCAAGGTTAAAAACTTTTTCCTTTCCAGGAGAAGAAGAAGTTTTCAGAAAAATTCATGCCAATTTGGATATTATTTTTCCCTATACTTTATTAGAAGTTATCCATAAACTTAACATTTAATTTTAAGGATTAGCTCCCTACCAATAAATTCATATTTGCATTTTTGGGAAAATGATTATAGTTAAAACACATTTAGAATTGCTATTTTGGTGGGCTACTTGTGTTGAAGAAAAACTGATCCATGACACTTGTCAAAGAATGGTAATTTTGGACTCTATTTAGTGGGACTATCACAATAGATAAAGCTGCCAGTGCAGTAGGGTTTTGAAGTAGGGAGAGAGATTGGCTTCAACTCCAAATATAGCAAGAAAAATAGGAATTTAGAGCCTAGCATGGAGAGGCAGTGTTGGTCAGTTGGAATGTTGTCAAGAGGACACATCAGTAGTTATGGGAGATTCTGTTCAAATTGACCTACCAGGATTCTTTGTGAAGGTAGGCCAAGGTGATCAGATATTACCTGGCAGATGATAGGACATGAACAACCTGATTGGTTCTTGAGAGTGATGAGATATTGAGGATGGGGGATTCTGGTTAAATTGACCTCACAGGATTCTTGCTCAAATTAGACAATGCAGAAAAGGATGAGAACGCTCAAAAGTAAAGTCCAGTTGAAAAAGAGTTTAGAGGTGCGTTGGTGGAGTCTGATCAAGTAGAGAATCTTTGACATCTTTGTCAAATATGTACAGGAATTTTACCCCAAAAAATGCACATGGAAGCACAGAACTTCAATTATACCAACCACAAAAAGGCTAATATTATCTATGATTATTTAATTTAAATATTAATTGTGAGGTCCTATGTTCAAACAGATTTTGTGTAAACTATAAACTGGGCTTTGGGAAAAAGGCTATTCAATTTCTTTTTTTCTCTGCATCTCAATCAGGGATTAGCACCATGTCGCCTGTCCCCCTAAATTAAATGCCCTGACCTTTTTCCTATGAGAGAACACATTTTGTTTATTCAAAATGTTTTGTGCCCCCTCCTCTCACCCAGTATATTGAAAATTTACACTGCACTGAGTTGTGGTGTCTGCGCAGATATCCAGAAGAATGCAAACTGCAGACTGAAATCACATCTTGATATTTAATGGGCAGTTTATGAAGGAATACCGGAGGTTTCTTTTTTCTTTAGCTTTGATTGATTGCATCTCTTTCTCATACATAACTAATAGAAATTATTTATGCCTCTTGAGTATATAACATGAGCCAAAAGTTGCACGACATCCTTATACTGTTTGCAAACTCTCTAAGTGATTCTTGCCAGGAACCAGCGCTCAAGGGGAAAGTTAATATTCCGGATACTCCAATAGCTTGATTTGATTTGATTTTCAAAGGAAGCTTTGTCAAATCAAGGGTATAAGAAAATGTGTCTTGAAAAATTTTTTTCATATTAATTTGTATCTTGATTCTTTGTTGTCTTCTCTTTAGACAAGCTGAGAGATCTTTATAAAATTTAAATATTTTAAATGAAAAATGTTGCTTTTTTAGAATATTTTCTGAACATAAATATATAAGACTTTACTCTTCAAGCATGCAAATAATGTTTGCATATGAAGAAAGCCTAGATGAAATTATATTTTCTTTTCTCGGGGCTTGAGAAGGAAATCTATTACAAATTATCTCTGTGATTTGATCATGACAATGTATATCATTTCTGGAAAATATCTGAAGTGAACTAGTCTGTACTTAGTTCAAAGAGGCAAGCAAATCTTTGTGTTCTGCTTAAGCTTAAGCTGTGTATGAAATGAAACTGATATTACAACTAGAAGATATAGCAAAGTAGATTTGAATGACTGAAAAGATTTGGCGATTTTTCTATTTTGAAAGTTTTTCCATGATGCAGAGGAAAAGTT